>NW_016107843.1:643277-657992 GCF_001604975.1 Cebus imitator | reverse complement strand
AGCCCTGTGAGTGTTGTTCCCTTCCCTGTGCCCAGGTGTTCTCATTGTTCATCACCTGCCTATGAGTGAAAACGTGCGATGTTTGGTTTTCTGTTCTTCTGTCAATTTGCTAAGAATGATGGTTTCCAGGTTCATCCATGTCCCTACAAAGGACATGAAGTCCTTGTTTTTTATGGCTGCATAGTATTCCATGGTGTATATGTGCCACATTTTTTTGTCCAGTCTATCATCGATGGGCATTTGGGTTGGTTCCAGGTCTTTGCTATCATAAACAGTACCACAATGAACATAAGTGTGCATGTGTCTTTATGACAGAACAATTTATAATCCTTTGGGTATATACCCAGTAATGGGATTGCTGGATTAAATGGAATTTCTATTTCTAGATCCTTGAGGAATTGCCACACTGTCTTCCATAATGGTTGCACTAATTCACACTCTCACCAACAGCGTAAAAGTGTTCCTTTTTATTCACATCCTCTCCAGCATCTGTTGTCTTCAGATTTTTTAATGATCGCCATTCTAACTGGCGTGAGATGGTATCTCAGCGTGGTTTTGATTTGCATTTCTCTAATGACCACTGATGATGAGCATTTTTTCATATGTTTGTTGGCTTCATATATCTCTTCTTTTGAAAAGTGTCTGTTCATATCCTTTGCTCACTTTTGAATGGGTTTGTTTTTTTCTTGCAAATCTTCTTTAGTTCTTTGTAGATTCTGGATATTAGCCCTTTGCCTAATGGGTAGATTGCAAAATATTTTTCCGATTCTGTTGGTTGCCAGTTTACTCTAATGATTGTTTCTTTTGCTGTGCAGAAGCTCTTAAGTTTAATTAGGTCCCATTTGTCTATTTTTAGGTCCCATTTATCTATTTTGTAAGCCAAAGTCTTGAAATAAATCTCTTCCTCTCCCCTGATTGTTTCTATTTCCCTCATGGAATGCAGACTGACATTGGCTATTAACAAAATTCAGATCAGTGAAAATCTATCTGGGACTGTGGGAACCGAGATATGAATTGCGTTTAAGAGACATTTTTGAGAGGGAGTCTTGAAATTAGAGGTAAGGCTTAAGGTAAGGGTGAGAAGTAGAAAAGAAAAATAAGGTAAGATTTATAGTCCTGTAGAGTGCATGGATGGTAATGCCATGAGAGGAGATTAAGAACTAAGGAACGATGGCATGTTTGGGATGGTAGAGTTGCCAGTATTTGAGGACATGATGAATTTAAGATGCTTGAGGAACTTTGCTATATGTCCAGCTGGCATTTGAAAATTAGTTTTATTCTCAGAGAGCTATCTGGGCTGGGAGAAGAATATGATTGTTGAAAGAATGTTCCCTTTTTCCCAAATTATTCCTATTTCCTTTAGGAAATTTTTATTTGGTCATCTTTTTTTTTCCATGATAACTGTTTTTCTTATATATCTGGTGATCCTTGGAGGTCAGTTCATATGCAGGCAGAAGCTATAGTCAATGCATATGCTGTGTAAACTATGAAGGATGGGATGAAGACCCAGTGACAGGTGTACCTAAGATAATTCTTTAATAAAGTAACCAGAGCTTTTCCATTCTTTAAATTAATAGGCTCTAATCTTGAGCCCTTGAAGACGGCTGCCATATTTTAAGTTTCTGGTTCCTGCCTTCCTTTTCCATAAATTCAATCCCATGTGCTTTTCCTTCTTCTTGGATTTCAAAATTTTGAGTTCAATTCAAGTTTTTAAAAAATTTCTTTTCTTGTATTATGATTTAATATTTTTGTATATTAAAAAATTGTATTTTTCTTTCCTTGGTATCTTAGAGGAGAGGTGTGGTGGATATTCTATATTTGCCACTCCAGATTCACATTACACCCAACTCTGCCCTGCTCTGTGTCTCAGGAGCTGACCTGTATGGGCTGCATCAATAAGTAGGCCCTCTTGCCCTCCATTCTGGTCGAGTTCAGCTGACAGAAGGAATCAACAAGAGATTGGAAGGCAGGAAATGAGAGAGAGGTTAGGCGAGGCCGAAATTTGATAAGGGCTTCATTCCTCTACCCATAGCTCCTATCCAGCAATTCTTTCCTACAGCCACAAGTCTCACCACCTTCTGGTATTGGCTCATTCCCCATGCGCACTTTGTGCTGGGGGTGGTAGTAGCTTAGTATTCTTGCTGAATCTGTGGAGCTTCACTATTCCTTTTGCTTTCTCTGAATCCTATATATACCTTGTAAGAGTCCCTTAATTGTGCTCTTTTAAATCATACTCTTGGAGAGTTCCCTCTAATTCCTACCAGGTTTCAGACCTATACAGGAGTGGAGAGAGATACGTGAATTAGAAGCCCAGTAAAAGAGATTATGAGGGCATTTGGAGGTTTTCAATGCCCGTTATTTAACTTGAAATGACTCATTTTTCCATTTGTTTATTGTCGAGACACAATTTAAAAGTTAAAATTCCAACACTGGAATGCGATTGCTTGGGTCTAAATACTAATTCCACAATTACTAGCTGTGAATCCTTGGAAATCTACCTTACCATTTTGAGTTCCAGTTTTTTCATTTTTAAAATAGAGATCATAATATGTACCTTATTGCTGCTATTGTGAAGATTAACTAAGTTACTATAAGTGAAATGCTCACAACAGCTCAAAAAGGACTTATTAAATGTTAGCTGCTATTATAATAGTTGTTATCACTATTATTATCTTTTCTTCTTATTCTCTTGTCTAACATGTAATAGGCAGCATGACTCAGCACCGCCCTTAGAGCTAGAAGGACTATTTTCTTTACAACAGGCTGCTGCTTTGGTTTCCTGTGCAAAATTATTTAGCTGAATGGAGAGAAGCTCAACACTTTCATCAATTGTAAGAAGTTCCCACATTCATTCCATTTGTTGTACCCAGCATGCTAGTGCCCATGCCAGGACTCTTGAATTTTCTATATCCTTTCTTCTTTTCAACCCTCTACAACCAGGCAAAATTCTAAATTATGCTCTCTACCCTAGTAAAGGGAAACACAGTTTCTGTTGCCCAAACTTGAGTGCATGAGTTTGGTGAGGGACAGTTCTAGCCTCTATACTCTGGTGTCATATGCCTGTTTCATCAAGCCCATTCTCTTCTCAGTGTAATTGGTTTCATGCCCGACTGAGACGGAAAATCTAGGATTTTACAGTTTTCAGATCTGCAGCTAACATTCTGGAGACTCTACAAACAAGACACGACGGAGTGTGAATCAGTTACCACTCAATGATGTTAACAGAATAAGAAGTCGACTTAGTCAAGGTTCTTTTAGTTGTAAGTATTAGAAACCCGCTCAAACTTGTTTCTGCCAAAAGGAGGAATTTATTATGAGAATACAAGGATAATCACAGAGCTGAAGGGCAGGAAGTAGATCCAAGCTTCTTTGTGAATTGGAACCATGAGCAGAAAGCTATAACAGCAGGTTTAGCTTGTCTGTCTGTCTCACTGCTTGTTCTCTTCCTATGTGCCTTTCTCACTCTTTATCTCCATGCATAGTAGGTAATAACTGGCCTGCAGTTCACACATTTACTTGTCTCCCTTCCAGCCACAGGAAGAGATTAACCAGCTATTCAGAATCTCCATTGTATATTCCAAGGAGAGAGACTGTGATTGGATCAGTTTGGGAGCAATGTCTATCTTGGATCCAAGTAGCTGTGATCTGAGGCTCAAGGTCGCATACTGCAATCATGGTTTTCAGAGTCCTGTCTCTATGGATGAAGGGAGCAGTTCTCAGAAGAAAAAAAATGGTTAATGTTGGGATGGACAAACTTCATTAAAGTCTCTCCTTCACTTTCATTTTCCTCTTTCCTCTATTTTTTCCTATTCCCCCATGGTAGAAACACATTTTTCTTATATGATTAAAACAATTAGAAAAACTATTTTCACTCTTTTAATAATTTCTCCATACTACTGAAATAACTGAATGTGACTCATAAATTAGATCTTAAATTACAAACCACCAGGATGTTGGAATTTTCTGGAACTAGAGACTGTAAACATTAAGGTTTTCTGGCAATTTAAAGCCAAGTTTTATGCTCATTAGTATGGGTATTTAGTGGGTATTACAAATGTCATTGTGCTTTGTGGGAACTATCTTCTTGGATTTTATTTTCTCTTCTAGAGACTAGCTTGATGGAATGTTTGTCATGTTTTTGATGTCCTGTGGTCTGAAGTGAGAGGCCAGGCTCCCAGTTTGGGTTGCAGTTACTTCCTTACTTCAGGATATTGTAATGTTACAGTAGGTAGTCAGGCAGACATGAGTAGGGCATCAGAGCACCCCCCTCTTACCAGGAATGTCAGGCAACCACCACGTGATGATCAAGTGGTTGTTAAGCTGTCACCCTAAAATAATAATTGGTTGCAGCCAGGGTCAGGGAAAGGCAGTCTCCCAATAAACAGAAACACCTGAAACTGGTGAGCAGCAGCTTTCCAATGAGATCTCAGGAGTTGGGTGAGTGGGCTGAAGCATGTGCATTAAGAGTCAAAACGGGAGCATTTAACTGGTATCTGACCTTCTAGGGATGCTCTACTGGTTCCTATGGAAGGGAAGAATGCCTCAAGTGAGCATGCATACAACTTCAGTAAACACACCATGCATGCTCACTTCCCAAGTGCTAGCAGGCCACTGCGCATGTGGACAGCCTACCCCAAGGGAAAAACCAGAGAAGGGACGCAAGGTTCCAAGAAGCATGCCAATATATAAAACCCCAAGTCAAAAGGTCAAACCATGCATTTGATCTCTCAAGTCGCCTGTTGGCCCTCTTCCAAGCATATTTTACTTCCTTTCATTCCTGCTCTAAAGCTTTTTGATAAACTTTCACTCCTGCTTTAAAACTTGCCTCAGTCTCTCCTTCTGTCTTATTCCCCTCAGTTGAATTCTTTCTTCCGAGGAGGCAAGAATAGAGGTTGCTACAGACCCATATGGATTCACTGCTGGTAACAGTAAACCCATTAATGGCTTGACTGTAGTTTATTCTTATGAGTTGGTATCTGAGTGCAGCCTGGCTATAAGAATAGGATGAGGATTTCTTAGCAGTGAGAATAGTGGTGGCAGTAGTAGAGAAGAAAGAATGACTGTGTGATACATTGAATACTCAGCAGTATCTTATAGAATATTGCAAGATACCCATCTCTTTATGTGTGTGAAGGCAGGTAACGATCATTGAGAAAAATTCTTCATGATTTTGGGATTTGTATGTTGGTGAGGACCTTAAGAGAGTACTTGGAATAGTCTCAAGATAAATGACACAAGTTCCTAGCTATGATCTTCCCTTCTTTCCAGGTTGGCCTGTTTTCACTTTGTGTTTTTGAAGAACATGCATTTGTCATTTTGCTCAGTGTCAATCCCAAAGCATCAGTGTAGTCATGGCAGGGTAATTCCTTTCAGCAGACTGAAAAAGGAAGATGTAAAGTATAGGGAAGATGAAACTCTGTTGCTTTACAATAGTCAAGCTGGGACATTGGGGCAATCTGATTAAATATCTTGGACAGAGAGACTAAGAAATTGCTGTGAGCTCTCTGTGGGGCACTTTTCAGTTTAGAAGTTAGTCATTCACAAGACTCATCTTCTAGCAAATAGCACAGACAGCAATTAGATACTGTGCATTCAATGGATATTTTATCTTCTGCCTTTTGTAATTTGTTTTAATTGTTGAAATAACAAGCTTTGAAAATATCATCGATGTCAGAGACATATGCCTTGACCTTCACCACTGGTTCCTGCAAACCCACAGGAAAAGCAGATAGCACCAGTGAGTGAGGGCTTGATCCAAAGCTGGATTTTAATTTATCGTTTCTGGAACACCAACTGTAAAATGGATGCCATAAGAGGTACGAGTAGGTTTTCCTGCTTCTTTGTGAGTTTAACCACGTATATCTTCTTACTGGCCAAGTAAATAAAGTCACCATCCAGAACATTTAAGATAATAAATCCTGAGAAACCATAAAGTAATGAAATGTACTTTTTTCGCTAATTCTTTAGCACTGCTTTCACTTCACTGTGGTTGAGTAGGACAGAGTTGTTTTTATGAGGTTGTATTATTTATTTTTTGAATAAATAAATGTTTATTGAGCACCTACTATGTGCAAAGGATTATCTTAGGCATTGTGTAAATAAACACTAGCCCATGGACAGGTATAAAAAGGGACAAATGGCATTACAACTAGGGGGGTGAGTGTAGAGATTCTCATTTATTTCTTGCTGTCTTTGTCTCATGCTGATTTTTTTTTTCATTGATCTGAAAGGACATCCTGGTAACTTGAAAGCTTATGACATTTCTCTCCTGATCCCCTTATTATTTCTGTGGCAAAGAAGCTCTTAGAACTTGTGCTGAGTGGAGAGTGGTGAGAGCCTCCTTGCTGATAACATTCCCCTAAGGCCTGGGTATAACTGAAAGAGAAAATACCGCTTTAGTCCAGGAAGCATTTGAATTGATTTTGGTGCACCCACACCGAGTTCAGTAATACACCATTCTCTAGAGCACAGGCTTTCAGGAAACTCAACTGTGTTGGATGCCATGATGTGCTGATTGCCCTTCGGAAATGAAGCACTTACTCCCTCAGTTGCTGGGAGTGCTTCCTGCAGACTGTCTTCAGCTGTCAGCCTTTTTGGAGATTGCCTCCACTGAAGAAGACTGCCTCAGCTGAGATCTCACCTCCTTCCTGGGGAAGTTTGCATCCAATGACTGAGCAGTGTACAGACATGAAAGTCCAACCCCCTTGTTTTAACCTTATATGACCCTGAAGGACCATCCCAGATCCAGAGCTACCTTGGGGTTGGCTGAACCTTTGTTGGGCTTTCAGAACAGCCTAACTTCTTCTTATACCCACTCTTGCTTCCTTCCCCTCCTCTTCACAGGGTTGAACACCTAACAGCTCCTAATAAATGTCGAGGCATGCTCATCTCTGTCTCAAATTCTGCTTTCCAGAAACCCAAACTGTGATATCAACCCTCCAGGACACAGCCTGAACTCAGAAGCAGGTAGGAAAGGAACATGAGAAACTACAATAGTCATCATGAAGCTCTTACAAAAAAGGCTTCTCTGAAAAGGATATTATTTATCCTTTGCTTATGAAGCTTAGTTTGGCCAGATATGAAATTCTGGGTTGGAAATTCTTTTCCTTAAGAATGTTAAATATTGGGCCCCCAATCTCTTCTGGCTTGTAGGGTTTCCCTGAGAGGTCTGCTATTAGTCTGTTGGGCTTCCACTTGTAGGTAACCTGGCCTTTCTCTCTGGCTTCCCTTAATATTTTTTTATTTTCATTTAAACCTTGGAGAATCGGATGATTATGTGTCTTGGAGATGATACATTCTTGTGGAGTATCTTACTGCGGTTCTCTGCACTTCCTGAGTTTGAATGTTGCCCTGCCTTTCTAGGTTGGGGAAGTTCTGCTGGATGATATACTAAAGTAGGTTTTCCAACTTGGTTCCATTCTCCCTGTCTCTTTCAGGTACTGCAATCAGTTGTAGATTAATTCTCTTTACATAATCCCATATTTCTTGGAGATTTTCTTCATTCCTTTTCATTCTTTTTAAAATTGTAATTTAAGTTCTGAGATACATGTGCAGAATGTGCATGTTTATTACATAGCTATACATGTGCCATGGTGGTTTGCTGCACCCATCAACCCATCATCTACATTAGGTATTTCTCTAATGCTATCCCTTCTCTAGTCCCCCACCCCCCAACAAGCCCAGATGTGTGATGTTCCCCTCCCTGTGTCCATGTGTTCTCATGGTTCAACTCCCACTTACGAGTGAGAACATGCTTTGTTTGGTTTTCTGTTCCTGTGTTAGTTTGCTGAGAATGATGTTTTCCAGCTTCATCCATGTCACTGCAAAGGACATGAACTCATCCTTTTTATGGCTGCATAGTATTCCCACGGTGTATATGTGCCACATTTTCTTTTTTCTCTATTCTTGTCTGCCTGTCTTAATTCAAAAGCCAGTCTTCAAGCACTGAGATTCTTTTCTCTGCTTGGCCCATTCTGTTATTAATACTTGTGCTTGCATTTTGAAGTTCTTGCAGTGTGGCTTTCAGCTCTAACAGATCAGTTATGTTCCTCTCTAAACTGGCTATTTTGGCTGTCAGCTCCTGTATTGTTTTATCATGATTCTTTGCGTCTTTGCATTGGGTTGCAACATGCTCCTTTAGCTTAGTAAAGTTTGTTATTATCTACATTCTGAAGCCTACTTCTTTTATTTCACCCATTTCAGCCTCAGCCCAGTTCTGAGTCCTTGCTAGAGTGGTGTTGCAATCATTTGGAGGAATAGGGGCACTCTGGCTTTTTAGTTGTCACCATTTTTATGTGGATATTTTCTCATCTTCATGGGTTTATCTGTCTTTGATATTTGGGGTTGCTGAGCTTTGGTTGGGGCTTTGGTGTGTTTTGTTATTGTTGTTTTCTGTTTGTTTTTCTTTTAACAGAGTCTGGCTACTCTCCCATAGGGCTGCTACAGTTTTCTGGGAGTCTGGTCCAGAGCCTAATTGCCTCAGTTCTTCCCATACCTGGAGGTATCATGAGCGAAGCCTGCAAAATAGCAAAGATGGTAGCCTGCCCCTTCTTCTGGAAGCTCCATCCTGGGGGTTACTGACTTATTTCTGGCCCAAATATGCCTGTAGGAGATAGCTGGGGACCCTGGTTGGGAGGTCTCACCATGTCAGAAGAAGTGATATCAGGGACTTGCTTAAAGAAGCAGTTGGGCTGCGTTTTGATAGGGCAACTGTGCTGTGTTGGGGTTCCCTTCAGACCCCAATCAGTTTGGGTTCTCCAAGGCCCACAGACTGGACCAAGCGAGAAGTCTGAATGGCCAAGGTGGCAGCCTGCCTCCTCCTCAGGAACTCCATCCCGGAAACAGAGTTCTGTTGAGCTGGCAGAGCACAGGTGGGGATGGTTGGAGGCCCTGGCTGGGAAGAAAAACCCCATGAAAAGGAGTGGATTGAGGTTCCACTTAAAGAAGCAGTCTGGCCACAGCTCGACCAAACAGCTGTGTCATGGTTAGGAACCACCTTTGTCCCTGTTGACTTGGACTCTCCAAATCTTGCAGGCTGGAACCACTGAGTCATCCAACCAACCTGGGTGGTGGCCCTTCCCTTCTGTAGAAACTCCATCCCTAGGTGAGAACAGAGATCCGTCCATAATATGTGCAGGCAGGCAGGCATGGCTAGAGGGCCTGGCTGTGAGATCCTGCCCAGTGAGGAGGAAGGGACTGGGCCCCATTTAGAGAAGCAGTCTGGCCACAATATGGCAAAGCCACTGTGGGGCACTGCTGGGGGGATCCTTCCTTGATTGAATTGTTTGGAGTCTCCAAAGCCCACAGACTCGAATGGCTGAGTCAGACATGGCACCCACCCCTCCCACTGGAAGCTCCAACTTATCTCAGGCAGGCTCCACCTTGTTTCCAGTGGTTGGCTGGAATTCCAAGCCAGTGGGTCTTGTCTTGTGAGGTGCTGTGGAAGTGGGATCCACAGAATGATGCTACTTGGATTCCTGGCTTCCGCCCGCTTCCTAGGGGTATATGTGGACCTTCTGCCTTGCCTGAGTTGCAGACACATTTGTTGGGGAACCTGGGGTTCGATTATGCAAAGCTCCTGGGTCTGTGCATGCCTGAGCAGCTGCTCTACCAAGACTCCACATAGCTCTATGTGTCATACCTAAGGCCCTGGTGGCATGGGCTCATGAGGGGATCTTCTGATCCATGGTTTGCAAAGATCTGCGGGAGAAGCATGGTTTCCCATGATCACACAATCATTCACTGCTTCCCTTGGCTGGGATTGCCTTGGCTCTGTGTCACTCCCTGGTGGGCCATCACCCCACCCTGCTTTTCTTTGTTCTCTGCAGGTCGAGTTATATTCCTGATCAGTTCCAATGCGACTACCTGGATATTTTAGATGAAGTTGCTGTATTCACCTGCCCCTTTCATTCCTCTAAGTGCCACAGATCTCAGCTGCTTCTAATCTTCCATCTTGGCCCCTCTGAACTCTCTTTAAATTATACTTTGACTATTTTGGTTATTTTAGGTTGACATTTGATGACCTGCAGATGGGATATGAAGCAAGCTTCCTACAATCCTCACTGCTTTGCTAACATTTGGAACTTTAGTATAGCATGAGTGACTTTCACTTATTTGACTTCATCAGAGCTGAGGAGGGTCTCTGGCATGGCTTCTCTCAGGTTTTTAATCTCCCTTGTTTTGGCTGAGATTTGTACTTTATTCAACCATCCTGATTCCACTCAACAAAACTGGAATTGGAGCTTTACTTTTAAAAGTAGGTGTTTCATTTGTTATTTCTCTAAAGATTCTGCTGTTTGCTGATACTATTATTAGTATAATTTGGTTTTGTTTTAAAAGCTCATAAAGTACGGATACATGCAACAACATGGATGGACATTGAAAACATTATGCTAAGTGAAGGAAGCCACTCACCAAGGACCACATACTGTATGTTTCCATTTATATGAAATCTCCAGAATAGGCAAATCCATAGAGACAAAAGTCAGATTAGTGGTTGCCAGGGGTGGAGGTGGGTGGATGGAGGAATGGGGAATGACAACTAAGGGGTAAAGGGTTGCTTGTCAGATAATGAGAATATTCTAAAACTGATTGTGGTGACTGATGCACAACTATGTGAACACACTATAAGCCATTGGATTGTATACTTTAAACAGGTGAATTGTATGGCATGGTATGTCAGTTACATTTCAATAAAGCTGTTTAAAAAACACTCATGAAGACTAACTGGAAGATCCACAAGTGAAAAACATACTACTATCTTGCAGCCTAAGGCAATGTTTACAAAAGGCTCTCCAGACTATCTTCTTGTTCTCTAACCTAGGTGGGCTACTTCTCTGAGTTTCTATAAACTACTTTCCTTTGGCTGCTCACAGCAGTTCTGCCCCTTGGCTGAACTCCCATCTCAGAAGTAGCCCTTGCCCCTCAGTCTGTCATTAGTGCGTTGAACCTTTTCCCCTATGGCTCAGACTGGTTCCACAGTCTTACCCTCATCTCCACCAGTCCCAATACTGCTCTTCCTCCTCCTGCCTCAGTCTGCTGGGCAAATTTCTAGCACATCATCAAATTAGCCTCCCTTGAATCCTCACAGATATATCCCCCTTACAAAATATCATCTAGTGCACTCCACAGAGATAAGGCTAGGAGACCAATGGCCAGAGATGCTGGAGAGAGGGGTTTGAGCACTGGGAGGAAGATTGAATTAGAATGACCAATGCTTCTGAAAGTTTAATGTAAACACAAATTAACTGAATCAACTGGGGGTCTTGTTAAAATGGAGATACTGATTTGGCAGCTCTGAGGCCTTAGATTGTGCATGACTAATAAGCTCTCAGATGATGCTCTGGTGGTCCTGGGACCCCACCATGAGTATTAAGGAGACAGACCATCTCTGAGGTCTATTTTAGCTCTTACATTCCATCTTATACTTGACCAAGTTGATCACAGGAGACCCAGCTACATCCTATCTGACACTGCTGTTGCAGCTCATGAACAGCTCCTGCAGAGTTCTCTCTGGAGGCCCTGGCAGTGCAAGTTACAATGTGAAAGAATGGAAAATGACTTTTCCCTTAAGCAGGATAATATTGCTAGCATTAAGAGTCATATCAACCAAATATGGAACATAAAATATGATCACAGTACCATCAAATCATCTGTCTCACCAAAGTTGATTAATTTCTGAGGAATGTTTTTATTTGACTCATATTTAAGTGTCATTTGTTAACGGATGGTATATAAAACCATTTTTAGAAGTTGGCAAACTGTGCCAGGAGTAAGAGAAAAAGAAAACTCAAAAGTGTTATGATAATTTTTATTCCAACGATTGATTCAGAACACTAGGAAGCCAAGAGAGTAAAATCTATAGATTTCTAGATTACAATAATTATTACCATCACCATGTTATTATTAATTTTATTATTTTAAATCAGAATAAAAATCCATTTGTACAGAAACGTGTGTCATAATAAACAGTAGTCCCTGATATCACTCCTTCCCAGTTGTATTTATTTTTAAATGCATTTGCCCCCTTTTTCTTTGTAGCTACCTCCACATTCTTAAATATATTATTCTACTATTTCTTGATATATCAGTTGTATACACGATATATTGACTTTATAATGAATGAGAATTTTGCTTCTGTATTATCTCCTCATCTTACTAATAAATTCATATCCCTATTTCAGTTCCACTGTTAGTTACCTCTGTAGATTTAAGTAATATATTTTAATTTTACCAACTAGATACAAAGTACAGAATCCTTAACTCTTGCCTTTTTAATGAGAATCTTAAGGATGCTCCACTTTCTCAACTCTTCTCTCACATGTCCACCTCCTAACTTTTGCCCCCATACACTTGCATTTCTATTTGAAGGTTCATAACAACCATGAACATATAATTCAAGTAAGTAAATCCTCTCCTTTTCTGTGGGTTAATTCTACAAGTGGAAAATAAAAATATTTACATCATTGTAGCTATGTAAATATTGTTCACTGTCAGACAAAGTGGTATGCTATATCATTTCTCCAAAGCTATTTCTTAAATTTTCTTTTTGTCTTTTTATTGCAGTAATAGATTAGGCCCTGAACCTGAGATAGTCTTACACAAAAAGTACTTACTTTTTTAGTTAAAAGTCTCAGAAAATTCCCAGATCTTCTTTTCTTACCTTAACATAGTGTCTTAATCCATTTGGTGCTGCTATAACAGAATATCACAGACTGGATAATTTATAATGAACAGAAATTTATTAGCTCATAGTTCTGGAGGCTGGGGTGCCCAAGATCAAGGGGCTGGCATCTTGCAAGGGCCTTCTTGCTGTGTCACCCCATGGCAGAAAGCAAGAGGGAGAGAGAGATCAAGAGGTTGAACTTATAACCTCAAGTCTTTTTATAATCAGCATCAATCTATTCATAAAGGTAGAGACCTCATGACTAATTAGGCCCCACCTCCCAACAGTGTTGTATTGGGAAGTAAGTTTTCAACACATGCTTTTGGGGGGACATAGTCAAACCATAGCACATGGGTTTTGCACCTGTTTGAATTTTGTTATGTCCCGAACTCTTCCTTTTTTTCTAATTCTTAGTGAAGTTTGAGCTCACATTGCTCCAGGGTATGGGGTAATAAGAAGCATCTGACTCTTCAAAGCTTGCTCTGGAGTAAAAGACTTACAAATCTTAGATGGTTATCAGGGTTCTGGAAGGTCAAGATTTCTTTCCCTTGCATTAGTATTTTTTTTTTTTTTTTTTTTGAAGATGGAGTTTTGTTCTGTCACCCAGGCAATGGCATGATCTTGGGTCACTGCAACTTGTGCCTCCTGAGTTCAAGCGATTCTCCTGCCTCAGCCTCCTGAGTAGCTGGGATTACAGGCATGTGCCACCACACCAGCTAATTTTGTATTTTTAGTAGAGACGGGATTTCTCCATGCTGGTCAGGCTGGTCTCCAATTCCTGATCTCACATGATCTGCCCGCCTCAGCCTCCCAAAGTGCTGGGATTACAGGTGTGAGCCACTGCGCCCAGATTGCATCAATATTTTTTAAACTGCAGCTCACTACCCAATAGTGGGACATGAAGTTAATTTGCTGGGTCACAACCAACTTTTTGAAAAAGTGAAATAGAATAAACAGACTTCATCATCCATAGTCAAGTTTAAGTATTTTAAAAATAATATGTATGTATACATTTGAGTGTTCTGGTTGCATGTAAAATATATATTACTGTTGGCTGCTATCAAAAAGGCTTGAACAATTATGTCTTGCATGCTGAATGGGTCTCTTTTTGGCCTGATTTCTGGTTTTAAAGTTGGCCTTTTTGATCAGTGTATAACTCTCCTTGGTATTTTAGAGATAGATAGGACCTCAGTGGGTAACAGAGCTTCAGGCTCTACTTCTTTTTTTCTGAAATTCATCTTCCCATGTGAATTACTGATACCCGTTGTGGCTCAAGTTCCCTATGGATTTCTGGACATCATCTTCCCTGGGATTCCTGGTGGGAAATGGCTGGTCTCACTTTGTGCCTTGCCTGGTGTATTGAAAACTAGAATAGATCATTTATTAATCAAATTATTTTCAAAAATAATTATGATATAAAATGAGTAATACTGTCCAGAAAAGAATGTAGACAGTGAACACTTTCTTGAACTTCAAATATATTATGCAAGTTTTAAAAAATAATAAGAATAAAGATTACAGTACATAAAGGGACAAAATGTATATAAGAGTACTTTTTAATTACATGACTGTCATTTTGGGGGAAAATAGTGACATGGTGAAGGGACACATAAAGAAACACGTCTGAAAGCATTAATGCCACCAGGTTCAGAGAACAATTTTGTTTATGAAATAAGAGAATTGAAGTACCTTGATTTCTGTTTCTCTGTATTTATAGTCATTTTGCTATCACTTTTTATTTTGAATCTACTATTTAAATACAGAGATGTGTTGTACCACAGGGGATGGAGCAAGGAAATTCATCGAAAGTGAGCTCCATTCACTTAGAACTGTTACCTTCTCTAAAAATGGGCTCATGTAGCTGAGACTATGTGTGTCAGGATGACTCTATAACTGGGACTTCTCTGAATTTATTTCCTTGTAAAATACCATGTTGATTGAAGAATAAGCAATACAAAATTTTTGTATTGCTTATTCTTTTCAAGTTTACATATATATAATAGTTTTAAAACTTTTTTTTTTTTTTTTTTGTATAACCTAAGCTATGTTCC
>NW_016107843.1:629028-641521 GCF_001604975.1 Cebus imitator | reverse complement strand
TACCTTTTTTTCTCTAATCTTGTCTTCTTGTTTTATTTCATTGAGTTGGTCTTTGACCTTTGATATCCTTTCTTCTGCTTGATCAATTCGGCTGTTAAAACTTGCGCATACTTCACGAAGTTCTCGTGTTATGTTTTTCAGCTCCATGAATTCACTTATATTCCTCTCTAAATTGTCTATTCTCATTAGCATTTCGTCAAACCTTATTTCAAAGTTCTTAGTTTCTTTGCATTGGGTTAGAACAAGTTCTTTTAACTCACAGAAGTTTCTTATCATCCACCTTTTGAAGCCTACTTCTGTTAATGGAACACACTCGTTCTCCATCAGGCCTTGTTCCGTTGCTGATGAGGAACTGTGATCCCCTGTAGAGGGAGAGACGTTCTGATTTTGGGTATTCTCAGCCTTTTTAGGCTGGTTTCTTTCCTTCGTTATAAATTTATCCATCTGTCATCATTGTAATTACCGACTTCCTAATTAGGTTTCTGAGTGGACGTCCAACTTGTTGATTCCCAGCACCGGAATCTGAGCAACCCACTGCGCTGGCTAAAACAGCGGTGTTAAGATTGACGGTGCTTTTGTGCCTGGGATTACTTAAAAGTAATCACAGCAACAAGAGATTTTTTTTTTTTTTTTTTTTTTTTTTTTGCAGGGGGAGTATTTTCTTGCTGACTTGTTTAGAATTGTTAGCACATGGTGAAAATCAAGCAGACGGACTAGCTGGTGTTATTATTGTTTTAAAATAATCTATAAACAACGTAGTCTCTTACTGTCTGTACCTGGGACTGTTTCCACTGCCCTACCTGTGGTACCCCAAATTCCAGGAAGAAAAGTCTCTCCCGCTCTTTTATAAGTTCTTTTGATAATGTGTTTAAAGCCCTCAAAAACAATTAGGGAAATGAACCTGCAAAACAATACAATGATTCTTGCCCACAGCTAGGCCCTCATTTTCTTTTGGTAGGCTTTAAGCCAGGGAACAGGTTTATGGACTTTTCTTGGCTTTACGAGAGTACTCCCAGCAAGTATGTGTGTATGTGTGTGTGTGTATGTGTGTGTTTGCGGGGGTGGGGTGGTGGGCAGGGGATGGATGGTAGGTATTGGGTGGAATGAGGAAAACGCACGGAAAGAAATTTGGCTACAGAGGGTTCATAGGATACACATAGATGCCAAGTGAAAGGAAATCCCTGAACATCCATAATACTTCTAAGATAAAGTCTAATCAAAATATTGGGTTATATTTGCCAATATACTTGCAAGTTTACATGGGCACTGCCTCTCTGCTTCTCACCCCCATCCTCAGTTATTGTTCTCTCAGTTACAAACACGAACTCAAACTTTCCTCAGATTCTATAAGCAGAGCCACAGGTTGTTTGGTTTACCTTTGCTTTTATTTTTCTTCACTTTTCAAATAGGAGAATATCTGTGACTGACTTAATCTACCTTCAGCATTATAAATGTGCCTCTGTTGCTTACTTTCTCACCTGTTTCAGTGGCAAGGTCCTAGCTCTGTACACATGTAGCTTACCAAGTTAAGTCCACCCAACCTAGTCTAACTTTCAGAGCTCAGTGGGTGGATTTCTTCTAGAGGGAACAAGATACTTAAAATGGAGGAACAGCTTGGTGCTAATGAAATTGTTTCAAACAGGAACTATCTGTCTTCAAGCTGTCTTCCTGTCTTATTTTGAGTTCATCATTCTCTTGCCTGAATTCCACATAAGAACCAGCCTGGGCTTCTAGATTTCTCCTCTTGTTTTATACCCACTTGTATCCTGCCATGTAACCCTGCCATATATACCTTCTGGCCTTAGGGCCAGCTTGGCCTGTGCTTCCACTTCAGATTCATCTAGTGGAGAAGGTACTCTCCTCTTTCAGGGTTCAGTTTCAAGGCTGCACCTTCAATGCAGTCTGCTATCCCAGCCAAATGCTCTCTGTCCTTTCTCTATAGCCTTAAGTCCCTTACTCTGTTATTGCCCATGTGACTTTCATAGCTTGCTGCTCTGCATTGTAGATATCCACTTGTGGGGGTGGGCAGCTTATGCAGCCAATAGACTATATAAACCACTTGAAGGTAGAGCCTAACTTATTGAACAATTTTGCGTTCACTATACTGTGTATCATATATCCTTGAACAAAATGTATGCACAATAAGTTTTCTTAGTGGATAAAATGTTTAATAATTGAGTCAGAGTCACAAAATGTACCCCTGCATTAACTGTGTGTGTATATGAAGGTATTATTTAAACAGTTTCCATGATTCTGTTAATACAAAGCAATGCCTTTCAAAACAACAAGAAAAAGACAAATATTCCAATACATAATTTGGAAAATAATGTGATCATTTTGAAAATATGTTGATTAGATATTTGTGTTTCTTCTTTTGTAAAATATGTATTGACTATCAATAGTAATCAAGGAAATACAAATTGAAATGACAGAAAGAAAACCACTTTTTGGCCTGAGTGACAAAGGTTTTTTAAAACGGTATAAAACCTAGTGTTTGGAAAAATTCCATGTGAGAGCTGATATACTGCTGGGAAATTGTAAGCCTGGAGAACCTTTCTGAATAGCAGTTTGCATCAAGAGACTTAAAATGTGCATCTTCTATAAGCATTTTAGAAAACTATTTGACAGAATGTACTGAGAATGAAAATATGCCATCTCAATAAACTAGTAATTCCACTCCTAAGTATTAATACATATCCAACAGAAGTTTGTGTGTATGTGTCCCATGGTGAGCAGATCTATGCAAACCTACCCCTAAAAGGCTGAGGAAGATGAGGGGCTGAAGAAAGAGGCTGACATATGGTACTGGTACAAAAACAAACACATAGAGCAATGAAACAGAATAGAGAGCCCAGAAATCAGGCTGCACACCTACAACCATCTGATCTTTGACAAAGCTGACAAAAACAAGCAATAGGGGAAGGATTCCCTATTCAATAAACGGTGCTGGGATAACTGGTTAGCTATATGCAGAAGATTGAAACTGGACCCCTTCCTTATACTATATACAAAAATCAGCTCAAGATGGATTAAAGACTTAAATGTAAAACCCAAAACTATAAAAACCCTGAGAGACAACCTAGACAATGCCATTCTGGACACTGGGCAAAGATTTCATGACAAAGCTGCCAAAAGCAGTTTCAACAACAGCAAAAACTGACAAATGAGATCTAATTAAACCAAAGAGCTTATGCTCGGGAAAATGAACTACAAAAAAGTAATCGGACAACCAACAGAATGGGAAAAAATATTTGCAAAATATGCAACTGACAAAGGTCTAATATCCAGCATCTATAAGGAATTTAAACAGATTTATAAGCCAAGCAAACAACTGCATTAAAAAGTAGGCAAAGGACATGAACAGACCCTTTTCAAAGGAAGACATACATGTGGCCAACAAATGTATGAAAAAAAACTCAACATCACTGAGCATTAGAGAAATTCAAATCAAAACCACAATAAGATACCATCTCACACCAGTCAGAATGTCCATTATTAAAAAGTAAAAAAATAAAAATAAAAGAGATGCTGGTGAGGTTTTGGAGAAAAAGGAATGCTTATACACTGTTGTGGGGGGTGTGAATTAGTTCAGCCACTGTGTAAAGTCATGTGGCTTTTCCTCAAAGAGCTAAAACCAGAACTGCCATTCAACCCAGAAATCTTATCACTGGATATGTACTCAAAGGAATATAAATTGTTCTGTCATAAAGACACATGCATGCATATGATCATTGCAGCACCATTCACAATAGCAAGACATGTAGACAACCTAAAAGTCCATCAATGGTAGACTGGAATGAAGAAAATATGGTATATATATACCATGGAATACTATGTGGCCATAAAAAAGAACCAGATTATATCCTTTGCAGTGACATGGATGGGGCTGGAGGCCATTATCCTTAGGAACTAATGCCGGAACAGAAAACCAAATACTGCATGTTCTCATTTGTAATTGGAACCTAGATGATGAGAACACATGAACACATAAAGGGGAACCACAGATGCTGGGGCATCCCTGGGGGTGTAGGGTAGGAGGAGGGAGAGGGTCAGGAAAAATAACTAATGAGTACTTGGCCTAATACCTGGGTGACAAAATAATCTGTAAAACAAATCCCCCTTACGTGAGTTTACCTGTATAACAAACCTGCATATGTATCTCTGAACTTAAAAGTTAAAGAGGCTGATATATTTTGTTTCTCAGAAGGAGATATTTAATAGAGACTTATAAACAGAAGCCATGTATGTCTCAGGTAGTGGTGAGACAAGATGGTGGATCCCCACACCATCATCCATCAGACCCTGGGCTCCATAGGGAAAGGGCATATGTGACTCAGAGGAATGTGTAGGACAATTGCTTAAGGGCAGGACATATGGTAAGTATGATAACATCAAGGCTGTTTTGACCTTAGGGCAGGATTTACGGTCAGTACATGCTCCTATACAAGGAACAATAAACTGGAAATCTTGGAGGGCCCCCTGGCACTGGAGTTAATCAGAGGTCAGCATGGTGGATTAGCATTCAAGATGGAGTTGCCTTAGCCTCTGCAATATGGTTACCAAAAGACATATTTTAGAATGTTCACAGCAGCAGTGTTCATAACAGCTTCAAACTGAAAAGTACTCAAATAATCCTCATCAATAGTAGAATGGATAAATAAGTATGGCATATGCACACTATGGAATACCATCCAGCAATGAGAATGAACAAATTATTGCTACACTGAACTACATGGATGAATTACACAAATGACATCATGTTGAGTGAAAGAGGCTAGATTAAAAAAAGATTATAAATGATTCTTTTTATATGGCATATAAACAGCAGTAAAACTAATTTATTGTGTGAAAGGTCAATACAGTGGTTACCTTTGGGCTACTTAGGAACTGAGAGGGTGGCTTCTGGGGTGATTGAAATATTTCTTGATCTGGATTTTGGGTGTTGGTTCCATGGTTGTATTCACTTGATAAAAATTCAAGGAATGTCCTTATGGTTTGTGTATTTTCCTGTATGTATGTTATACTTCAGAAGAAACTATCTAAAGTCTGCATGTTGCTTTACCCAGTAATTTCACAACTAGCACTTTATCCTGGTGAAATAATCATACATTCCACAAAGAATTTACATGCAATTTTTTCATTCAAAGTGCTGCTTTCAACAGTGACAAACTGGAAATAATAGAAGCATCAACAATAGTGAAGTGGTCAAATATAAAATGGTAGGATATTTACAGCTCTGAAAAGTCATGTTTAATATGACTATATTATGACATGGGAAAATATGACTTTATGTAAAGTGAAAAAAGCAGGATGTTAAACTGTGTACAGAAAATGATCACAATTTCATAGTGAAATGTATTCATGTTCAATGCCAACACTGTTTATTTTGAAGTGATTGATTTTCAGGTGGTTTTATTTTCTACATTATACTTTATAGTCTAAATTATATGCAATGATTACATAATTACTTTTTAATTATAAAATATATTTAAATGTTTATAAAATCAGGATCCAAAGAGGATTCTGCCATCCTCAGTCAGTCCATGCTTTTGCAAAGCTTATCAAAGTAGTAAAGTTAAACAAGCAAGCTCTTTTCTTGTTGGCTGGTCACACAAGCTAGTTTTCTCTCTCCAGGCCTACTGACTCCAATAGAAGTATCTGAAGCCTACTAAAAATCTCACAAATCCTAGAAGGAGTTAAAAGTGAATTAACCTAATTTCCGAAAGACAAATATGTACTGATGGTAGAAGAAGGTAGGGACTGTAGGAGGCAGGAGGCCAGATGAGAGGAATCCATTATTTTTCCATTTCCTAGGCTTACAGTGCAGTTACTATCCATGGACTAAGAGAGAGCACTATTGTAACAGCTACCTATTCTCTTTAATCCCCACAGCTCCAAAGTTTGATGGTGGCAGTGGAGGAAAAAACCTGGGTAATCCTTTTCTATGTGTGATGCTACATAATAAACTACTTTGTGTGTGCCTTGGGAGAGATGGCTTGATTCAGCCTACATTCTTGAAGCCAATCAGAGGCAAAGGAGGGTGGCATTTCTTAGACCAGGGCACCATAACTTCATTAATTGATCTATATCATGAGCAAAATATTCTACTTTTTAAGTGTAATATAGATAGTTCATCTTAGTTACAATAATTCACAAAGCATCTTTAAAATCAGCATACAGAAGTTTGTGGTAATTGTCAAAGTAGTATGCCATACCTAACAGTTTATTCCATGGTCAAAAGGACACTGCATGCAATTATTTGCAGAATGTTCAGAACATTTGTCAAGGTCACAGTCCCTTTGTTGAGTGAAAGGTCTCAGCCAAAAGTGTCATCAAATGTCAAAACCATTTATGTTCAGATCCCCAACATCTGTGATTATATTCATTGTAAACATAATAATACAGTATTAAATATTATATAAACGATGTAGCTACATGAAATGGTACCTCGGGAGCTTAGTAAGAAGGCAGACATGTGTGCTCTGTGGGAGTGAAACGAACAAAATCTAAACATAGGATGTGAGTCTGTCTATCTATCTACCTAATCGATCTATTGGCAGTTGATGGGAATTAAAGGAGACTGTATAATTGAAGAGGCTCTGTGCAAAAGAAGGAATGGCCAGCTTGGTACATTAAATAAAAATCATAGAGAATTGTCTGGAGGAAAAAAAAAGTGTCCTTCCAGCTGACAGGAACTTCGGTTTGCCTGCATGTTATGTATTGCCACCATAGCAGCAATACAGAAGGTTATGGAGACCTGATGCAATCAAATATTAAATCTTCCTACCACCTACTTTGATGTTTCATGAAGATGAAGACCGTGCAGATCTGGTTGCCACTAATATTTCTCATGTGCAAACAGCTGGCAGGCACAGTTGGCACACATACTTTGTGCTTGTATTAATTTTTTAGGGCTGCTGTAACAAATTATCACAAACTTGGTGTTTTAAAGCAACAAATTTATTTTCTCACTGCTCTGGAGGCCAGAGGTCTGAAATAGTTACCACTGGGCTGATATGAAGGTGTCAGTGGCAGAGCTGCACTCTCTCTGAGGACTCTAGGAGAGAGTCCATTCCTTGACTTTTCCAGCATCTGGTGCTGCCCAAGTTCCTTGGTGTGTGGCCTCATCACTCCAATCTTTAAGACCATGATCTTCAAAACTCTCTCTGCTCTGTGTTCGCATGGCCTTTTTCCTTTCTGCATGTGTAGTCCGATCCCCCTCCAGCTCTCTCTTAGCAAGATGCTTGTGATTGCTTTTAGGGTCCATCTGGATAAATCCAGGATAATTTTCCCATATTGATTACTTTTGCAAACAGCCTTTTACTAAATAAAGTAACATTTAAAAGTTCTAGGGATTAAGACCTGATATCTTTGGGCTCCGTTATTCAGCCTTCGATAATGCTCAGTAAATATTTGTTGAATGATTATTGATTCTGCTAATATGACTTTCAATCTATCTAGAAGTTTTATCTCTCGCTGAAAATTAATAATTTTTCACTCTGAATTTACATGTGAATATCTAGTAAGCCTCGTTAGTTAGAGGTAGCATCCAGCATATAATCATCTCAAAGACTCTGAGAAAGCTGAGTTTGTTGACGTGCACTCCTGGACAGTGATGAAATCACTAAGGTGCTTTGTGAGAAACACTCACATTCTGACTTTTACCGAAGAGAGGATTCATCAAAATATTTCCTGAACCAAAAATTGTACTTCTACAGCTTTGTTTGAAAAAAATTAAAATTAAATTAAAAAATTAAAAGTTAGATAAAATGCTTTAGGGAAACTTTGCTGCTGGCTTAGCATTGCTCAAAAATTCAATTAAATATGGATTTTAAAAGTGACAGCAAAATCACAATGAAAATACATGAATATGCTTTTTCTTCCTGTTAGAGGTTAGCCTGAAGTACATGCCTATGTTTGTTGGTAGGATCAAAGTCCCAATTAAAGCCCTGTCCATTTGTTTGAACATAAGCTACAGAGTAAAATATTACAAGGCTTGATATCTTTCTCTCTGCTTTCAAACATGGAGAAGATGACTGAGCTGTTGAGCCCCAACAGCTTCCCCCTCCTTCTCTGGTAGGACTCTGCACCTTTCATTCTCCTTGATGCTGGATAGGGATGATGCTGCTCACCAATCTGGACTCCTCCTCCTCTGCCAATGACAAGGTGCGCCCACTGGGTGAGCAGCTTTCCTTGTTATCACCACTAATACCTTGGATTTTGTTGAAGGCTGTTCTTTGAGGACTGTGAGGAAGTTACACAGATATATTTGTTATCCTCCCTGTAATCCTTTGAAGTGACAGAGACTGTGGACATTTGTAAATGACATAGATGATGCTGGTCCTGCCCTCAAGTTTACTTAAGCTTATTATGTCTGTTATCTGGCATTCTGTCATCCAGGACTCTGTCTTAATCAGCAGATCTGAACATCAAAGTAGACTGGGATAGAAAAAAAAAAAATCCCTGTTATTCATGTAACCCTAGGTCACTTAAGAACCCTAAAGGGCTTTTAGAAGTATCTGACAGAAAATTTGATGTGTTAATCCATGGCTTTAGTATTCAGTATGGATTTTTAATAGTCAAAATCTTTAAGGATTTTTAACCTTCAAGTGCCATATCCTATTGCTTGATTAATGAATACTGCCAATGAACTTTGGACCTTTTAAATTAATGAGACTGCCAATGAACTTTAGACCTTTTAAAAAATTTAGATACATATACCTTATGCCAGACTCACTAAATCAGATCTTTCAGATGGGACCAAAGCTTCTCTTTCTCTCTCACTATGTGTGTATGTGTTTCTGTATATATCCATATACAGTGTATTTATGTATATATGTGTATAGCATATTTAAACTTCTTAATATGGAATTTTTTAAACTTAAAGAAAAGTAGAAAAAATAGTATTCCCCACATGCTTATCATCCAGATTCAAAGTTTATCAACAGTCTGCTGTTTTAATTTTAACTTTTCTTCCCCTCACCCACTTCTTTTTGTTTGCTGACCTCTTCCAAAAAAATGTCAGTATTTACCTTGATAGACAAGGAATTTCTAAGAAAAAAAGACCAAAATTTTGTTATCAATCCCAAAAATTAACAATAATTATTTATTATATGTTGTCTAGTCTGTTTAATTTTTCCTAGTTGTCTCAAAAAAGTCATTTATATATTATACATAAAATCAGAATCCAAACAATGTTCACACAGTGTATTTGGTTGATATGCTTCTCATATATCTCCTAATCTGTGATAGCTCTTCCCTTTCTTAATGTAGTATACACACTTTTCTCCATGTAGCAGTATATTGAAATAGTCCTATTGCTCAGATGCACTGGACTTCATTGGGCGAATGTACAATATTTTATTTAATCTCTCCCCTGCTGATCAATATTTGAGTCGTTTCTAGTCTTTGGCTACAACAAACAGTATTGCATGCCTGGTGGATGTCTTTTACATTTTTGCCAGTGTGTCTTTGGTATAAATTTACTAGAGGTAAGATTGCTGGGTCAATTACTGCATATTTGATTTTGCTCTATTATTAGGAGATCATTTTACTTTGATAATATACTTTGTCCTCATCTCACTTTTAGTGCTATTTTATAGGGAATGATGTCAATTACTAACCTGCTGCTTTGCCTGTCACCAACTTTCTTTTCAACCCCTCTGACTTTCTTTTACTGGATAGATGACCAGCTTCAAAGCCTTGGGGTCTTTGTTCTTCATGATTATTAGGTTTGGAAGACTGTACAGTCAAAAGCTGACTCACTTATAATTCAGTTTATTGGCACTGTTCAGTTACATGTGTTACCCATTTGGTTGCAAATTTCCTGAATACTTTATGCCAAAAAATTGGCATTTACATTTTAAAATCCACAAACAGCAGCTCTTTGAGTCCCCTGTCCACCACTGCCCTAACTCCAATGTGTCACAACTAAGATCATTGTTTCTAGGAAACATACAAGAACAACAGTTGTATTGCCTTGAAGTTCCTGATTGAAACAGAATGACTCAGCAAATTTGGAAGAAAAAAGAAAGTAGTCTATTATATATTTAAAAAATCAGATTCATTATTGATAGCAAACATATTTAAACTTAAAGCAAACACAAGGAGAACTTGAAATGTAAGAAAATAAGAATAGAAGAAGAATAGGCTAACATGCAAGCACCCTAACATACTGCCACTGCTGGCACAAACACACAGATATCACTGCCCTGTCCCCATTGCCACCCCACCCCAGCTGATGTGCATGCATCCTCACTACACTGCTGTAGCTGCTGGCACACGTAAGTGAGTATAGATCCTGCTACCACCACTGACAAACCGCTTTGGTTATGCACCCCCATTGGAATGTTGTGGCCAGAGGACTGGGAACACCCTGGGCCCTCCTGCACAGAATGTTACTGACCTTGCGTGCCCAAAGAACAAAGCCAGGGGCCAGGTACCAGCCCCACAGAGTTAGAACACAAAACCTAGGAATGCTGAACTGAGCCTTGGCCCCCCTGAAATCTTCCAGAAATGAAGCCAGTTGACTGAATCCACCTTATACCACAATCAAACTGATATGGTTTGGCTATGTCCCCACCCAGATCTCATCCTGAGTTCCCATGTGTTGTGGGAGGAAACTGTTAGGAGGTAATTGATTCGTGGGGGATGGGAGGAAAGTCTTTTCCATGCTGTTCTCATGATAGTAAATAAGTCTCATAAGATATGATGGTTTTAAAAACAAGAGTTCCCTTGCACAAGCTCTCTCTTTGCTGCCATCCATGTAAGATGTGACTTGCTTCTCCTTGCCTTCCACCATGATTGTGAGGCCTCCCCAGCCATGTGGAACTAAAAGTCCAATAAACCTTTCTTTTGTAAATTGCCCAGTGTTGGGTACATCTTTATCAGCAGCATAAAAATGGACTAATAAAATAAATTGGTACCAGTAGAGTGGAGTGTTGCTGAAGATACCCAAAAATGTGGAAGCAACTTTAAAACTGGGTATCAAGCAGAAGCTGGAAAAGTTTGAAGAGCTCAAAAGAAGACAGGAACATGTGGGACAGTTTAGAACTCCCTAGAGACTTCTTGAATGGCTTTAACCAAAATGGTGATAATGATATGGACAATGAAATCTGAGGTGGTCTCAGATGGCGATGAGGAACTTGTTGGGAACTGGAGCAAAGATGACTCTTGTTACACTTTAGCAAAGAGACTGGCAGCATTTTGCCCCTGCCCTAGAGATTTGTGGAAATTTGAACTTGAGGGAGATAATTTAGGGTATATGGTGAAAGAAATTTTGAAGTGGCAAAGCATTCGTGATGTGACTTGGGTGCTGTTAAGGGCATTTGCTTTTATAAGGGAAGAAGAGCATAAAAGTCCAGGAAATGTGCAGCCTGACAACATGATAGAAAAGAAAATCCCAGTTTCTGAGGAGAAATTGAAGCTGGCTGCAGATATTTGCATAAGTAACAAGGAGCTGAATGTGAATCCCCAAGACAATGGGGAACATATCTCCTGGACATGTCAGAGGTCTTCATGGCAGCCCCTCTCATCACAGGCCCAGAAGCCTAGTAGGAAAACATGGTTTTATGGGTTGGGCCCAGGTCCCCCATGCTGTGTGCAGCCTAGGGACTTGGTGCCCTGCGTCTCAGCCACTCTAGCCATGACTTAAAGGGGCCAATGTAGAGCTTGGGTTGTGGCTTCAGAGGGTGCAAGCCCCAAGCCTTGGAAGCTTCCACATGGTGTTGAGCTTGCAGGTGCACAGAAGTCAAGAGTTGGGGTTTGGGAACCTCTACCTAGATTTCAGAAGATGTATGGAAATGGCTGGATGCCCAGGCAGAAGTTTGGAGATTGATGGAGAACTACTGTTAGGGCAGTAAAGAAGGGAACTGTGGGGTCAGAGCCCCACACTGAGTCCCTACTGGGGCACCACTTAGTGGAGCTGTGAGAAGAGAGCGTCTCTCCTCCAGACCCCAGAATGGTAGATCCACTGACAGCTTGAGCTGTGTGCCTGGAAAAGCCACAGATGCTCAATGCCAGCCTATGAAAGCAACTGGAAGGGAGGCTGTACCCTGCAGAGCCACAGGGGTGGAGCCACCTAAGACCGTGGGAACCCACCCCTTGCATCAGCATGACCCAGATGCAAGACATGGAGTCAAAGGAGGTCATTTTGTAACTTTAAGATTTGACTCCCCGCTGGATTTTGGACTTGCATGGTGCCTGCAGCCCCTTTGTGTTGCCCAATTTCTCCCATTTGGAACAGCTGTATTTACCCAATGCCTGCACCTTCATTGTATGTAGGAAGTAACAAACTTGCTTTTGATTTTACAGGCTCATAAGCAGAAGGTACTTGCCTTGTCTCAGATGAGACTTTGGACTGTGGACTTTTGAGTCAATGCTGAAATGAGTTAAGAATTTGGGGAACTATGGGGAAGGCATGATTGGTTTTGAAATGCGAGGACCTGAGATTTGGGAGGGTCTATGGGCAGAATGATATGACTTGACTGTGTCT
>NW_016107843.1:621890-629013 GCF_001604975.1 Cebus imitator | reverse complement strand
CATATGTTGAGGGAGGTAATTAAATCATGGGGGCGGGGCAGGTCTTTCCTGTGCAGTTCTCATGATAGTGAATAAGTCTCATGAGATCTGATGGTTTTAAAAATGGGTGTTCCCTTTTACAAGCTCTCTCTTTGACTGCTGCCATCCATGTAAGATGTGACTTGCTCTTCCTTGCCTTCCACAATGATTGTGAGGCCTCCCCAGCCATGTGGAACTGTAAGTCCAATAAACCTTTTTCTTTTGTAAATTGCCCAGTCTTGGGTATGTCTTCATTAGCAGTGTGAAAATGGACTAATACACAAATTCTCAAGGGTATCAAATAAGATGAAAGTAGCAACAACAACAACAACAAAAACTAACCACATCCAAAGAACAGAAACTCTGAAAAGAACATCAGTCCACATGGATGAGAAAGCACCAGCACAAGAACTCTTGCAATTCGAAATGCAAGAGTGTCTTCTTACCTTCAAAGGACTATAATAGTTCCCCAGCAATAGTTCTTGACTAGGCTGAAATGCCCGAAATAACAGACATAGGATTTAGAATATGCATAGGAATGAAAATCGTCAAGATTCCAGAGAAAGTAGAAACCTAATTTGATGAATTTTGGGAATACAATAAAATGATACAGGAGCTGAAATATAAAATGACCATTTTAAGAAAAAAACAAAACTAATTTGATAGAGCTGAAAGAATCTCATAATACAATAGTAAGCATTAACAGAACAGTCCAAGCTAAGGAAAGAGTCTCAGAGCTCACAGATCAGTTCTCCAAATTAACTCAGACAAAAATAAAGTAAAAAATTAAAATGAATAAACAAAACTTCCAGAAAATATAAGATTATGTAAAGAGACCAAATCTAAACTCACTGACATCCCTGAAAGAGAGGGAAATCAAGCATCCTGGAAAGCATACTGGAAGAGATCATCCATGAAAATTTCCCCAATCTTGCTAGAGAGGCCAACATCCAAATTCAGGAAATATAAGATGACCATCCCCAAGACATAGTCATCAGATTCTCCAAAGTCAACATGAAAGAAAAAAATATTAAAGGCAGCTAGAGAGAAGGGCAGGTCATCTAGAAAGAGAAGCTAACAGTGGGCCTTTCAGCAGAAACCCTATAAACCAGAAGACGTAGGGGGACTACATTCAACATTCTTAAAGAAAAGAAATTCTGACCAAGAATTTTGCACCCAGCCAAACTAAGCTTAATAAGCAAAGAAGGAATAAGATCCATTTCAGACAAGCAAATGATAAGGGAATTCATTACCACCAGACTTGCCTTACAAGAGGTCATTAAGGGGGCGTTAAATATGGAAATGAAAGATTGTTACTGCCACTGAAGAAACGCACTAAGTTGCATAGACCACTGACACTGTAAAGCAACTATACAATCAAGTGTGCATGATAACTAGCTAACAATATGATGACAGGATTAAATTTGCATGTATCAATATACATCTTGAATGTAAATGGGCTAGATACTCAAATTGAAAGACACATAATGACAAGTTGTGCCTTGCCATATCTCACATGCAATGACACCCATAGGCTCAAAGTAAAGGGATGGAGAAAGATCTACCAAGCAAATGGAAAATGAACAAACAACAAAAGCAGGGGCTGCTATTTCTAACGTCAGAAAAAAACAGACTATAAACCAACAACAATAAAAAAAGTCAAAGAAGGGCATTACATGGCAGTAAAGTGTTCAATTCAGTGAGAAAACATAACTATCCTAAATATATATGCACCCAATACATGAGCACCTAGATTAATAAAACAAGTTCTTAGAAACCTACCAAGAGATTTAGATAACCATACAATAATAGTAAGACTTCAACACCCCACTGACAGTATTAGACATATCATCAAGGCAGAAAACTAACAAAGGTATTTGGGACTTAAACATGACACTTAAGCAGATACAGACATCTATAGAACTCTCACACCCAAACAACAGAATATACATTCTTGTCATCTGCACATGGCACATACTCTAAAATCGACCACACCATCAGTCATAAAACTATACTTACCAAATTCAAAGAAATCAAAATCATACCAAGCACATTCTCAGACCACAGCATAATAAAATAGAAATCAATTCTAAGACAATCTCTCAATACATACAATCACATGGAAATTAAAGAACCGGCTCCTGAATGACTTTTGGGTAAACAATGAAATTGAAACAGAAATCAAGAAATTATTTGAAACTAAGGAAAACAAGGATACTTCATACTTGAATCTCTGGGACATAGCTAACACAGTGGTATGAGGAACATTTATAGTGCTAAACAACGTAAAAAAGTTAGGAAGATCTCAAATTAGCAACCTAAAATCATGCCTAAAGAAACTAGAAAAAAAAGAGCAAACCAATTCCAAAGCCAGAAGAAAAAAGAAACCAAAAACAAAAACAAGAAATAACCAGAATCAGAGCTGAACTGAATAAAATTGAGATGCAGAAAATCATACAAAAAAATCAACAAAGCTAGAAGATGATTCTTTGAAAGAATAAATAAGATTAATAGACTGCTAGCTAGCCTAATAAAGCAAAAAAAAGGGAGAAGATCCAGATAAACACAATCAGAAGTGACAAAGGGGACATTAACCACGAATCCCACAGAAATACAAAAAAACCTTCAGAGACTATTATGAACACCTCCATGTGCACAAACTAGAAAACCTGAAAGAAATGGGTAAATTATTGGAAACATACAACCTCCCAAGATTAAACCAGGAAGGAATTGAAATCCTGAACAGACCAATAGGTTCTGGAATTGAATCAGTAAAAAAACAAAACAAAAAAACCTACCAACCAGAAAAAGCCTAGGACCAGAAGGATTCACAGCCAAATTCTACCTGACATACAGAGAAGAGCTGGTACCATTCCTGCTGAAACTATTCTTAAAAGCTGAGGAGGAGAGACTCCTCCCTAACTCATTTTATGAGGTCAGCAACATTCTGATGCCAAAACCTGGCAGACACACAACAACAACAACAATAACCTTCATGCCAATAACACTGATGAACCTAGACACAAAAATCCTCGATAAAATACTAGCTAACTGAATCCAACAGCACATCAAAAAGTCAATCCACCACAATCAAGTAAGTTTTATCCTTGGATGCAAGGTTGATTCGACATATGCAAATCAATAAATGTGACTGATCATATAAGCAGAAGGAAAAACAAAAGCCATATGATCGTCTCAATAGATGCAGAAGAGGTTTTTGATAAAATTCACTGCTGCTTCGTGTTAAAAACCTTTAACAAACTAGTCATTGAAGGAACATACCTCAAACTAATAAGAGCTATGACATTTGACTGTGACAAATCCACAGCCAAAATCATACTGAACAAGCCAAAGCTGGAAGCACCATCCCTGAGAACTGGAACAATACAAGGATGCCCACTCTCACCATTCCTATTCAACATAGTACTGGAGGTCATAGCCAGAATGATCAATCAAGAGAAAGAAATAAAAGGCCTCCAAATAGGAAGAGAGTAAGTCAAACTATCTTTCTTCATGTGCTATATGATTTTATATCTAGAAAACCCCGTAGTCACTGCCAAAAAGCTCCTAGATCTGATAAACAATTTCAGCAAAGTTTCAGAATACAAAATCAATGTACAAAAATCACTAGTATTTCTATACCCCAACAACATCCAAGCTGAGTGCCAAATCAAGAATGCAATTCCATTCACAATAGCCACAGAAAAAAGTAAAATACCTAGGAATTCAGGTAACCAGGAGGTGAAAAATCTCTACAAGAATTAGAAAACACTACTGCAAAAATCAGAGATGACATGAACAAATGGAAAAACATTCTATGCTCATGGATAGGAAGAATCAGTATTGTTAAGATGATCATGCTCCCCAAAGCAATTTACAGACTCAATGTTTTTCCTATCAAATTACCAATGACATTCTTTACAGAATTAGAGAAACTATTCTAAAATTCATGTAGAACTGAGAGAGAGAGAGAGAGAGAGAGAGAGAGAGAAAGAGAGAGAGAGAGAGCGCCAGCCCAAAGAGCCAAAGCAATCCTAAGCAAAAAGAACAAGGCTGGAAGCATCACATTATCCGACTTCAAACAATACTACAAGGCTACAATAACCAAAATGATATGGTTTTAAAAAAAAAGACATATAGACCAATGGAACAGAATAGAGAGCCCAGAAATAAAGCCACACATCTATAACCATCTGATCTTTGACAAAGTTGACAAGGAAAAGCAATAATGAAAGGACTCCCTATTCAATAAATAATAATAGAATAACTGACCAGCCATATGCAAAAGATTGAAACTGGACCCCTTCCTTATATCATATAAGAAACCAACTCAAGATGGCTTAAAGACTTAAATGTAAAACCTAAATCTATAAAAACCCTAGAAGAAAACCTAGGAAATACCATTCTGGACACAGGCCCCAGCAAAGATTTCGTGACCAAGATGTGACAAGCAAATCCACAGCCAACAACATACTGAACAGGAGCAAATGCAAAAATTGACAAATGGGAAATAATTAAACTAAACAGCTTCTGCACAGTAAAGCTATCAACAGAGTAAATAGACAATCTGTAGAATGGGAGAAAATATTTGCAATCTCTGCCTCTGCAAATGATCTAATATACAGAATCTGTAAGGAACTTAAACAATCGAACAAGCTACAATTTAAAAAACCCATTAAAAGGTAGGCAAAGGACATAAACAGACACTTTTCAAAAGATGACATACACATGGCCAACAAGCATATGAAAAATGCTCAATATCACTAGAGAAATGCAAATCAAAGCCACAAAGAGATACCATCTCATGTCAGTCCGAATGGCTGTGATTAAAAGATCAAAAAATAACAGATGCAGGCACGGTTGTGGAGAAAAGGGAACATGTAAACACTACTGGTGGGAGTGTAAATTAGTTCAGGCATTGTGGATAGCAGTTTGGTGATTTCTCCAAGAACTTAGAACTACCATTCAACTCAGCAATCCCATTACTGAATATATACCCAAAGGAATATAAATCATTCTGTCATAAAGACACATACACATGTATGTTTATTTCAGCACTATTTATAATAGCAAAGATGTGGAATCAACCTAGATGTTCATCAATGGTAGACTAGATAAATAAAATGTGGCTAATCTACATCATGGAATACTGTGCAGCCATAAAAATGAATGAGACCATGTTCTTTGCAGGAACATGGATGAAGCTTGGGGCTGTTACCCTAAGTGAACTAATGCAGGAACAGAAAACCAAATACTGCATGTTCTTACAAGTGGGAGCTAAGCATTAAGTCCACATGGACACAAAAAAGGGAACAATAGACACTGGAGCCTACTTGAGGGTGGAAGTTGGAAGGAGGGTGAACACTGAAAAACTGCCTACTAGGTACTATGCTTATTATCTGGGTGATGAAATAATCTGTGCCCCAAACCCTCACAACATGCATGTTACCCATATAACAAACCTACACATATACCCCTGAACCTATAATAAAAGTAAAAAAAAGAAAAAGAACAGCAACTACTAAAAATGTTCATAGCAAATAGGAACAAGTTTTTATGGATAAGTGGCAGTTCAAACATTCAAGAACACAATCTTCATATTAAAGTATTCATGTTACCTAACCCATAATTGTACTTTATCTGAAACTTAGATAGACTGGGCCAAGTCACAGATAAATGTGCTAAACAGGCATCTACACAGGTGAAGAGACCTTGGCATAAGCCAATGATGGCTCTCTCCACTCCCTGGTACAAAGTATTTGTGAAGATGCTTTCCAGTCAAATGCTGGCAACTCTTGGGCATATAAGGGAGGAATATTCTGTTGTAAGTTGATTTCAGGCAGAAAATGGTATATTCCTTCTTTTCAGTAATACTTTTCATACTTCCTAGAAGTCATTATTGAAATGTTGGTTAGAAATTGAAGATGTCCCATTAACAATTTGTAAACTAAATATGGCTTTGAAGTCTTAAAGATCTGGGTCTAACCTCAATATTTCAGGAGCTGTATAAATTTGCTCATGATTTAAGCATCCTGAACTCCATTTCCTCATGTATAGTTGTAGTGTAAGACCTAAAGGTAAGGCTCAATATTATGTTCTGTCTTGATAGCTGGTAAAATTAGAAGGGCTTTGTATGAACTAATTATGAGTTTCCATCCCTACTCTGTTCCTATGGAAACGGTCTGGAGACAAACAACTCTTTTTATCACAGGAACCAGGCACAGTCTGTACATTCCTTTGAGTAGTGGGTTTCAGTTTCCTGACAGCTAATGGAATTGTTCAAACAAGCCAATTACATCCTCCCATGGTAACCAGGGGACACCCCATCCTATACTTGATATTACAAAGCCTGCTTCCTATACCCCTGGTTATTCACTGTGTTCTTGAGTGCAATCTTCATGTAGCCCTGCATGACATGGTGTCCTCCTCCCCTGGTATATGAGTATGTGTAACAAATTCCGGTCAGTCTAATGTGGCTAGTGTCAGGTGTTGTGAGTTCAGCCATCCCATAACCTAAGGTTAGGAAACTCTCCCTCACCATCGGAGTGAATAGGAGGCTATTAAAGCAATATCTCATAGGGCTATTTTCAGGAATAAATTGAATTAAGTGAAATACTTGGAGGTAAATATCTGTGTAACTTCTCTCGAAATATTTTAAAGTACTAAAGAGGAGAGAGAGAAGAGTTTCTGCCCTCAAGGCATTGAAAGCATAATCGAAGAGAGACAACACATGGCACAATAATCCTTGATTTACACTTGGAAGTGAAGGTGTAGAGGTAAACCCAGGGTTCCTCATGAGCCAAAGGAATGTAGATAAATAATGCATAAATCCCTTAGCTCAGTTTCTGGCACATAGTAGGGGTTTAATAAATAGTAGACTGAGTTGAATTTGAAGGACTAATAGCCATTACTAGATGAAAAAAGTATTTTACAAAATATGGAAGCCCTTAATTTCTTTTTTTTGAGACGGAGTTTCACTCTTGTTACCCAGGCTGGAGTGCAATGGCGCGATCTTGGCTCACCGCAACCTCCGCCTCCTGGGTTCAGGCAATTCTCCTGCCTCAACCTCCTGAGTAGCTGAGATTACAGGCACGTGCCACCATGC
>NW_016107843.1:611547-621823 GCF_001604975.1 Cebus imitator | reverse complement strand
TGATCCACCCGCCTCAGCCTCCCAAAGTGCTGGGATTATAGGCTTGAGACACCGCGCCCGGCAAGCCCTTATTTATTTCTAGGGATTACTATTCATTCTTGGTTTTTCCAAGAATGTATTTTCTAGGAGAAAATAGTCAATTTAGATGAACAGAATAATGTGGCTTCTTCATATTAAGCAGTTCCACAGTTTAAATGTTCATACCACTGGCATGAAAATCCCCAAAGTATCCTATAAAAACACACAGAATTCAACCATTTTGGCAGCCCTGGCATGTTTGTTAGGCAATTAGAACCACAACTGACTTCACAGATTTTGTTCTCTTGCTCACTTGTTTGTTTCATGTTTTGTTTCCTTTGGGTTTCTTTCAAAGGCTTCCCTTAGACACTGTATCATTTTGTTAATAAGTAAAAAATACAGGCGGTGTCCAGAGTGCAATGTGATAAATATCACTTCTGTCTTGTGATGCCTCGTCAAAGATGACCCATATGCAGTAGATTTTGTAATAGCACTATCTTCTTGTGAACTTGGGTTTAATTGACAATTATCTGCTATCTTTGGCTGTTTATATCTGATTATCAGATAAAAGGACAAAGAGAACCACTCAGGTGTCACCAGATAGTCTTTTGTATCAGTTCTGCCCTTAGCTAATTTTAGAACTCAGAGAATAGCTTTTAACCTCTGGGAGCTTCAGTTTTTTTATTCTGAGAAATGAAGTATTGGGCTGAACTCAAAGATCCCTCATAACTCTAATAGGCTATGAATGTGAAAGTCAGAGCTAGGGGTTTGGAGCCTGACAGATTTGGTTTAAAATTTTGATTTGCCACTCGTTAGCTCAGAAGTCTAGATAAACTCTCCTTGAGGGTTAGTTTTCTCATCTTACATAAGTTTTATTACCTTTATTTTACTAAGAGTTGACTAATATTTTTTAACCAATTCATCAGTAATCCTGTTGTCTGTACTTTCAAAATAATTCCGGAACCTGATCAAATCTTATTACCTCCAAGCCACCATCATCTCTTGCCTTGATCATTCTGGTAGCATCCTAATTATTCTCTGTAGCTTCCATCTTGTCCTATCCACCCCCAGCAGTCTGATTTTCAATGTATCAGCCAGAGTGATCCCTTTAAAATATATCAACTTATACCAGTCTTCTGTTGAAAATTCCCCGGTGGTTTCCCACATCACTCAGAGTGAAAGTTCAAACCTTACCATGGCTGATGAGGTTCCACATGATGAGGGTTCCTGCTGCTTCCTCTCTAATTCAGCAACATCTGCCATCTTTATGTTTCCTAAATATTTTGCTTTCAGATATCCTGTAGGGGCATTCCTTCATTGAGGGGGTAGTTTTTTGAAATTTTATCTTATTATTGGTGCCTCTTTTCTGTTATCTTTAAAATAGCAATCCCCAGCCTCCATCCCATTGCTCCCTATTTCCCTTACTCAGTTTTATTTCACTTTATAGGATTTATCATCATTTTCTGTCTCCCTCTGAGTCAAGTGGAAGTTTCATGAAAGCAGGAACTTCATTTCATTCACAGAGGTAACCTCATCTCTTAGAATAGCATCTGGCACATAGCAGGCACTCAATAATTATTTGTTGGTCAAATTAATAAGCTATATAAATTTTAGGCACTCAGTAAATGCCACTTCCCAATGACCCTCTTAGAAACAAAATATTTGGCATCCTTTCATCCTGTTATTTGATTAAAATGCAATGCTAGACATACCCTGGTTTTAGCTCTGACATGTAAAGAATTTGGAAGTTGTCACCCCATCCTTATAAGAAAAAAATATAGACAAAGTAAAAATCAACAACTTTTCTTGAACCCACTAGAGAGCCAAATTCTATAATCTGGTGATTAGTGGGCCTGTATCTCAGGGATGCAACCTGCACAAATATTTCTCCACTGTCACAGCTTTCCTTTTTCCCTTGTAGTAAAAATTGTCTCCCTCAAATCTGTATGGACAGGTGTATCCAAAGAGTCACAGCTGAGATCTGCTGATTTGGAGCAGAAGTCTCTGGAGACAGAAACTGATAGGAACATTTAAACAGTAATTTGATGAATTGCTGGCACCTCAACATAGTCTAACGTGAGAGTAAGAAACTCATGGGGTTTCAGTCTTAGAGGGGCCCCGCAATTTTATGAGTTTTGCCCCCAGGAACCCACCAAATTCTTTTACTGAAGATTGGAGAAAGATCCCCTTGTGGCAGATAAATGGGAAGCATAATCATTGTGAAATTCTCTCAGGGCCTTCTTCATAAGAAAGACCCATTGTCTAAGAGAAAAGAAATTTCCAGAAACTTAGCTTGAGAAAGGGCATTCCTCCCACACAGACAGCTCCTGCTAGCCCTCCAGTCTCACCTGGTGAGAAAGGTGAGAAAAAAATACTCATACCATCAAGGGTCAAAGCTTCAAGGAATTAGGCTGAAAATGTTGCAGTCAGAAAGGCAGGAGGGGCCAAGGGAGAAAAGAAAGTTGTGCCACTGCAGAAATACTTGTGAAGGCTACATCCCTGAGACCTAGGCCCACTAAAACACTAAGAGTTAATCACCAGATTATAGAATGCTTCCCTGCCACATACCACCACCCCAACAAGGCTCCAGTGTGATAGCAGATTACAGCTGAAAGAGCTACAAGACACAAACTATCTCTGAGCATGAGTACTTTGGGAAACATAAAGTCAAAGAGAGAAGACAAAAACAAAAACATTAGAAGATTTTGAAATCTCTGGCACCTATAGCTGTGGGAAATTTTAAACACAGCCCAACTTCTAGTCATATTAACATAAATCCTCACATTCAAGGCCTATTTACCTTAATTCCTATTTTCCAATATAAACTATCTGATTTTCAGCAAAAAATTACAAGGGAAATACAGCTTAAAGAGACAAAGCAATTATGAGAACAAAACACAGATGCTGGAATTATCAGACAGAGAATTTAAAATAACTGATGATGCGTCAAGGGCTCTAATGGAAAAAGTAGGCAACATACAAGGACAGATGAGTAGTATAAGCAGAGAAATGGAAACTCAGAAAGAATCAAAAGGAAGTGCTAGAAATTTTAAAAAGTAACAGCAATGAAGGATATCTTCAATGGACTTATCAGTAGGTTTGACATGACAGAGGATAGAGTCAGTGAGCTTGATGATAGGATCATAGAACCTTCTCAAACGGAAATGCAAGGAGAATAAAGAATGGGTGAAAAAAAGAAAAGAACATTTAATACACACGTTTAATTGGAATAAGAGACAATGAAACAAAACAGCAATTTGAAGTAATAATGGCTAAGGACTTTCCAAAGCTAACGACAAACGCCAAACCACAGATCGAGGAAGCTCAGAGAATACGAGCAGGAAAATCTCTGCCCCGCCCAGCACCACGAAGTCCTCACATCTTGCCATATCACATTGAAACTACAGAAAACCAAAGACAGAGAAAATCTTGAAAGAAGTCAAATAGGTGTGTGTTTCAGGGCGGCACGGGGATTGGGAGGTGAAGGGAAGAGAAAACATCTTACCTATAGAGGAATAAGGATAAGAATGTTTATAGCAGCACAATTTGCAATTGCAAAAATACGGAACCAGACTAAATGACCATCAACCAATGAGTGGATAAAGAAAATGTGGTATATATATATATATATGTATATATATGTACACACAATGGAATACTACTTAGCTATAAAAAGGAACAAAATAATGGCATTTGCAAGAACCTGGATGGAGTTGGAAACCACGATTCTAAGTGAAGTGACTCAGGACTGGAAAACTGAATGTCATAAGCTCTCACTCATAAGTGGGAGCTAAGCTATGAAGGCACAAAGGCATAAGAATGATATAATGAACTTTGGAGACATGGGGAGAAGTGTGGGAGGTGGAATAAGGGATCAAAGCCCACATATTAGATACAGTGTACACTGCTTGTGTGATGGGAACACTAAAATCTCAGAAATCACCACTAAAGAACTTATCCATGTAACCAAAACCCAACTGTTCCCCCAAAACTATTCAAATAAAAAAAAAAGAATCACAGTGACTTTTTCATCAGAAACTGTGTTGCAGGAAGAGAATGAAGTGAAATATTTAGTGTTGAAGGAAAAAAAAAACTCACCAATCTAGAATTCTATATCCAAAGAAGTTATCTTTCAAATGTGAAGAAGTAAAAACTTTCTTAAAGAAAAACTAAGAGAATTCACTGCCAAAAAACTCACCCTACAAGAAATGCTAATAGAAGTTCTTCAGGCAGAAGAAAAATGATATAGGCCAGAAACTTGGATCGAAATAAAGATAGAGCACTGGAGAAGGTATAAATAACGATATGATGAAGTACTTTGATTTTAAAATTTTTAATTGGTGTAAAAGATTACTGTTTGTTTAAAGTAATAATAGTAAGAATGTATTGGGTTATTATGGCATATGGATAAGTGAAATGAAATCTGAAATAAAATTAATAATAGCAGTGTTACAAAGAATGGGTGGGGAGAATTTGGGATACACTGTCATAAGACATCTATACTATGCTTAAAGCAGTATAGTATTGTTTGATGGTGAAATTAGACCAGTTTAAAATATATATTGGAAGCTCTAGTGCAATCACTACAAAATTGTAATTGATATACTAAGAAAAAAGATAAAATGGAATTACATAAAATGCTCAATTAATGCCAGAGAAGAATAAAAAAAGAATAAAAAATGCAATATACAGGAAACCTTTATTAAAACTAAAAATTTTCCTATTCTGAAAAATATACGGCTATAAGAATAAAACGTCAAGGCACATACTGAGAGAAAGTATCTGCAAAATACATATTCAATGAAGAATTTATATCTAAAATATACAAAGAACTTTAAAAAACAATAAGAAAACAAACAATTCTATTTAAAAATGGACAAAGGACCTGAACAGATCCCTCAGCAAAGATGGTATACAGATGACAAAGAAGCTTATGAAAAGGTACTTGCCATTATTTTTCAAGCAAATTAGAAAAATGCAAATTAAAAAAGCAATATGATATTACTATACAAGTACTATAAAGGGTAACTCCTACAATCTAACAATACTTATTGGTGGCAAGAATGAAGAACAACAACAACAAAAAAAACCTGTCATTTATTGCTGGTGGGGATACAAAAAGGTACAGTCATTTTTAAAAACACTTTGGCAGTGTCTTACAGAGGTAAACATAGTCTTACCCTACATTCTAGCAATTGGACAGATACCAGATACCAAACCACAGGGTATTTATCCAAAGGAGTTGAAAATTTATGTCTACATAAAAGCCTGCACATAAATGCTTATAGCAGGTGATCGGAGGTGGAGCAAGATGATGGAATAGAAGGCTCTACCAATCATCCCCCACACAAGGACACCAATTTAACAACTGTCTATACTCATAAAACACCTTCATGAGAACCAGAAGTCAGACAAACAATAGCTGTGGGATTTTATCAACACCAGACTTGTCTTACAAAAAATGTTGAAAGGAGTACTTCGATCAGAAAGAAAAAGACATTAATTAGCAATAAGTAATCACCTGAAGTACAAAACTCACTAGTAATAGTAAGTAAACAGAAAAACACAGAATATTATAACATTGTAACTATGGTGTGCAAACTACTCTTATCCTAAGTCCAAAGATTAAACAATGAACCAATCAAAAATAATAACTGCAACAACTTTCCAAGACATAGTATAATCAAATATAAATAGAAACAACAAAATTTAAAAAGTGAGGGATGAAGTTAAGGCATAGAGTTTTTATTAGTTTTCTTTTTGCTTTTTTATTTATGCAAACAGTGTTAGGTTGTTATCAGCTTAAAATTAGGAGTTATAAGATTGAATTTGCAAGCCTCATGGTAACCTCAATCCAAAAAACATACAACTTATATACAAAAAGTAGAAAGGAAGGGACTAAATCATATCACCAGAGAAAATCACCTTCTTTAGAGAAAGACAAGAAGGAAAGAAAGAAGGAAGAGAATACTACAAAACAATCAGAAAACAAATAACCAAATGGCAGGAGTAATTCCTTACTTATCAATAATAACATGGAATGTAAATGGGCTAAACTCTCCAATCAAAAGACATAGACTGACTAATGAATGAAAAATCCAGACCCACTGATCTGATACCTACAAGAAATACACTTCACATGTAGAGCCACACATAGGCTGAAAATAAAGAAATGGAAAAAGATATTTCACACCAATAGAAACCAAAAAAGAACAGAAATTCACTATACTTATATCAGACAAAATAGATTTCAATACAACAACTATAAGAGACAAAGAATGTCAATGTATAATGATAAAGTCGTCAATTCAGAAGAGGATATAAGAATTTTAAATATATGTGCACCCCACATGAGTGTATCCAGATATATAAAGGAAATATTATTAGAGCTAAAGAGAGAGGCCCCAAATACAATAATAGCTGGAGATTTCAAGACCTCACTTTCAGCAATGGACAGATCTTCCAGACAGAAAATCAACAAAGAAACATTGGACTTAATCTGCACTATAGACCAAATGAATTTAATAGATACAGAACATGTCATCCAATGGATACAGAATACACATTCTTTTCCTCAGCAAATGGATCATTCTCAGGGATAGACCTAATGGTATGTCACAAGAAGTCTTAAAACATTCAAAAAAATTGAAATAATATCAAGCATCTTCTCTGAGGACAATATAAAACTAGAAATTAATAACAAGAGAAATTTAGGAAACTATAGAAATACATGGAAATTAAACAATATGCTCCTGAATGACAAGTGGATCAATGAAGAAATTAATAAGAAAATTGAAAGATTTACTGAAACAAATAATAATGGAAACACAACATACCAAAACATATGTGATACAACAAAAGCGTACTCAGAGGAAAGTTGATAGCTATAAGTGCCTATGTAAAAAAGAGGAAAAACTTCAAATAAACAATCTAATGCTGCATCTTAAAGAACTAGAAAAGCAAGAACAAACCAAACCCAAAATTAGTAAAAGAAAATAAACAATAAAGATCAGAGCAGAGATAAATGAAATTAAAATGAAGAAAACAACACAAAAGATCAATGAAACAAAAAGTTTATTTTTTGAAAAGTTAAACAAAATTGACAAATTTTCAGCCAGACTAAGAAAAAAAGAGATCCAAATAAATAAAATCAGAAATGAAAAAGGAGACGTTCAAAGGATACTACAGAAATTCAAAGGATCATTAGTGGCTACTATGAGCAACTATATGCCAATAAATTGGAAAATTGAGAAGAAATGAACAATTTACTAGACATACACAACCTACCAAGATTGAACCATGGAGAAATGCAAAACCTGAATAGACCAATAACAAGTAATGAGATAGAAACCATAATAAGAATTCTCCTGGTCAAGGAAAGCCTGGGACCAAATGGCTTCACTGCTGAATTCTATCGAACCTTAAAGAACAACTAATACCAATCCTACTCCTCCTATTATGAAAAATAGAGGAGAAGGGAATACTTCCAACCTCATTCTATGAGGTTAGTATTACCCTGATACCAAACCAAACACAGACACATCAAAAGAAAAAAGCAAAAAACAAAAACAAAAACAAAAAACCCACTACAAGCCAATATCTCTCTAATGAATAATGGTGCAAAATATCCTCAACAAAATACTAGCAAATTGAATTCAACAACACATCACAGGTTCTTATTTATTTGTGGGATCTAAAAAATCAAAACAATTGAACTCATAGACATAGAGCATAGAAGGATGGTTACCAGAGGCTGAGAAAGGTAGTGGGGGGCTTGGGGTAAGATGGGGATCGTTAACGGGTACCAAAAATAGTAAGAATGAATAATACTTAGCATTTGATTGTACAATAAGGTGACTATAGTCAATAATAACTTACTTGTATATTTAATATAACTAAAAGTGTGTAATTGGATTGTTTATAAGCAAAGGATAAATGCTTGAAGGGATGGATTTTCTCCATGATGTGATTATTACACATCAAATGCCTGTATCAAAACATCTTATGCACCCCATAAATACATACACTTATGTACCCACAAAAATTGAAAATAAAAAATTTTAAATTAAAAAATGTTTATGGCCAGTTTATTTATGAATAATCACCAAAAACTAGAAACAACAAAAATGTCCTTCAATAGGTAAAGGAATAAGAAAACTATGCTACATCATAAAATGTAATACTATTGAGTGATGAAAAGGAATGAGTTATCAAGCCATGCAAATACATAGACGTATTGCAAATGCATTTTGCCTAGTGAAAGAATCAAGTTTGCAAAGCTACATTTGGTGTGATTCCATTTATATGACATTCTGAAAAAGGCAATACTCTAGACACAGGTCAGTGATTGCTAGAAGTTCAGTGGAGGTGGGGGAAGGTTGAATTCAAGAATCAGAGGTGATTTTTTTAAGGCAGTGAAGTTATTCTGAATGAGACTGTAATGGTGAATAAACAATACTGTATATTTGTCAAAACCCATAGAACTATAGCCCAAAGAGGGGACTTTAATGCATGCAAATTTAAAAATCATTTAGGAGATCAGTGGATCTCAGAATGGAATGCAGCATGTGATATTAAAGAGGCTAACTGTATCACACATGTATTAAACAATATAACTGAAGGGGGGTAGGGGAAATGTACAAGGCAATAGGTACAGTCTATAAGACTAAAGATAAAAGGAACTGTATATAAGCACTGAACTCTAAAAAATAAAGTTGTTTTCCATTGGAATTACATAATAAGGAAATGGATGGCAGATGGTGGGAACTAGTTTTCTCATTGTTGGAGCAGAAAGGTTACAGATAAGGAGAAAAGGGTAGAATAATTCATGTGGTAATGGATTGGAATTGAAGATATCAGTATGAACTCAAGATTAGTTTAATATAGATACAGATAGATACATATAGAAATGTTTATAGATATGTATGTATACAGCATTTATATACACAAATGTATTTCTTTGTGCTGTCAGTTTACAGGGCTAGAAGCAAAAGCACTCCAGTAGCAGTGATCACACATAGTGCACAGATCTTGGTTTCTAATACCATTTTTCAGTAAAATAAACCAGGGCTCCTAGGAGAAATGGCTGATTCTAGGACTGGGCAGGAAATATGCAGATGATCCTGGAATATTTTGTACTGCTAGAAGATAAGAAAGTACTCAAAAAAAAAAAAAGTCCACAGTGGTGGAAGTATGTCAGAAAGACACAGGAGTCAATTGAAAGAGCTCCCAATAGTTGGAAGTGGAATGATTTGAGGAACAAAATAAATAAAGTAGTATCGGATTATAAGCCAAAGTATAAAATAAATATCCATGAGTTCATACTGACATAATAAATGATTGGATATATAAATGGGGAAGAATATACAAATATCCTATGTAGAAGAATTCCAAACAATTTATGTAGATACTCCCCCTTCAATAAGGTAGAGCATAATTCCCTATTCCCTAAGTGTGAACTGCACCTAGGGACTTTCATCCAAAGAGTGCAGTAACAGAAAGGGGGGAAATGAGAATAACTTTATAGTGGAGAAACATGGCAATGACTACCTAAGCCAGGTGATAAAGGTTAACATAACAGTGATAAATCATGTTGATAGTATGTACTATTAATATGATGTGATGAAAACAGCACTTTACCTCTGTAGTCTTCTTTCCCCAAACTCATAATCCCTATCTAATCATGAGAAAAACAGAGAAATCTCAAATGAGGAACAGTCTACAAAATATCTGACCAGTATTCTTGAAAACTGTCAAAGTCTTCAAAAACAAAGAAAGTCTGAGAAACTGTCATGGCTAAAGGAGCTTAAAGGAGACATGATGACTAAATGGATTATAGTATCCTGGATGGGGTTCTGGAGCAGAAAAGAGAATTAGGTAAAAACTAAGGAAATCTGAATGAAGTATGGAGTTTAATTAGTAACCTCATGTTTCCCGAAAGCACAGGCAACAACATAAAAAATAGACAAATAAGATTACCTCAAAATAGAAAGCTTCTGCACAAAAGAGGAAACAATTAGCAGAGTGAAGATACAACCTATAGATTGGTATAAACATTTGGAAGCGGAGGAGGATCCAAGATGGCCATTTAGGAACAGCTCAGGATTGCAGCTCCCAGTGAAAGCGCAGAGGGTGAGTGGACGCCGCATTTTTATTGCCCACAGACTAGGAAATTCCCAGGCAGAGGAGCTCCACAGGTCACCAGTGCGGCTGTTCCGGCCAGCGCGGCTGTGCCGGCCAGCGCCGCTGCTTTGCCCCG
>NW_016107843.1:594787-605751 GCF_001604975.1 Cebus imitator | reverse complement strand
CACTACACACTGGGGTCAGTTGGGGGGAAATAGGGGAGGGACGGTGGGGGGTGGGGAGCTGGGGAGAGATAGCAAGGGGAGAAATGCCAGATGTAGGCGAGGGGCAGGAAGGCAGCAAATCACACTGCCACAAGTGTACCTATGCAACAATTTTGCATGTTCTTCACATGTACCTCAAAACCTAAAATGCAATAAAATAAATAAATGGGGGGAAAAAACATTTGGAAGCCATACATCTAATAAGGGGTTAATATCCAAGATATTAGCAACTCAAACAATGCTAAAGAAATAAAACAAATAACCTGGTTTAAAGAATGGTCAAACAACCTGAATAGACATTTCTCAAATTAAGACATGCAAATGGCCCACAAGTATATGGAAAAAACATTCAACATCACTAATCAGAGAAATAAAAATCAAAACCACAATGATATGTCACCTCACTCTTGTTAAAAAAAAAAAGCTATTATCAAAAAGACAAAAGATAACAAGTGTTGATAAGGCTATGGAGAAAGGCAAACCCTTGCACACTGCTAGTGGGAATGTAAATTAGTACAGCCATTATGGAAAACTATATGGAAGTGCTTCAAAAAACTAAAAATAGAACTACCATATGATCCAGCAATCCTAGTTTTTCGCATTTACCCAAGAGGTTTGCAATCAGTATGTCAAAGAAATATCTGCACTCCCACTTTGATAGCAGCACCTATGCGCGATAACAAAGTTATGGAATCAGCCTAAGTGTCTATCAACAGATGAATGGATAAAGAAAGTATTATGTATATGTAATGGAATCCTATTCAGCCTTAAAAAAAGAAATTTTGTCACTTGCGACAACATGGATGGAATTGGAGAGCATGCTATGTGAAATAAGCCACACACAGAAAGACAAATATTGCCTGTTCTCACTTACAGTACATGTGGACTCTAAAACAATCAAACTCAAAGCAGCAGAGAGTAAAATGCTGATTACCAGAAGCTGGGGGTTAGGGGAAATGGTGAAATGATGGTCAAAGGATAAAAGCCTCAATTAGGCAGGAGGAATGAGTTTTTTTGTTTCTTTTTTTGCTTTGAGATATATTGCACAATGTGGTGAATGTAGTAAAAAATAACATTGAACATTTAAAAATCACTAGGAGTAAATTTTAAATGTTCTCAACATAAAAAAAATGTTAGGTATTTGAGGTGATGGATAGGTAAATTAGCTTGATTTTATTATTCCACATTGTATTCATAAATCAGAACATAATTTTATACCCCATAAATAGATAGTAATAGAATTTGTCAATTTACATTTAAAAAACAAAAATTAAAAAAGAAACAATGTATCAATATCAGTTCATTAATTGTTACAAATGTACTACGCTAATGTCTGATGTTAATAATAGGGGGAACTGGGTGTGAAATATATTGGAACTCTGTACTGTCTTAATAACTTTTCTGTAAGTCTAAAACTATTTTAAAATTAAAGAAGGTTTATTTAAAGTTGCAATGCCTGAATAGAATATTCAATTTTTTTAAGATATGAGACCTTTATTTTTTAACACAAGTGAGTTGCTCTGGAATCTATTGCTAGGACAGAGCATTGGGAATTTAATGCGCTGGGATTATTCACAAAGCCCGCATTTTATCAGCAAAGTCTCCCCATCTTGTTCTTTTGCCTTTATTAACATTTGCAACTCTCTCAATTTAGCATCCTTCGCAATGTCATTACCATGCTGGTTATTTCCTCTTCCAGAGCATTAAGTTAAAATAGACCAGCTCCCACACCACACCCTATGGCAGTTTTGGGACCTTGTCCTCAAATGGCTGCAGATCTGTGAAGTTAGAAACCAGCTAAATAATAATTATCTGTAAATGGCAATTTCCTAACTTAATTGGCTGAATTTCATTGGGCAGGTGGTGATATTAAAGCAAACACTTTCCTGCTGTCCAAACAGACATACTCTGATTCTGAATTCTGATGGAAAGGTAACCAAGTGAGCTTGTTGTGGCATATTATTCGTCACTCCCCAGGGCTAATTGTTTGTACTCCTTTCCTGTATGTAGAGTGTACTTGTTTTAGGTTTTCCTATAGCAGAAACTAAACCACATGTCTGTCGCCAACAACATTCTTCCTCTGGACTTACTAGTCATACAGAAAAGTACAAGTATAAAGCTCAATGCATTATTAAAAGATTAACACACTCTTGTAATCAGTGTAATCAGTACCCAGATCAAGAAAGAGAACATTACCAGCACCCAAAAACCCTTGCCACCATCCAGTCTTCACCTGCCACATCCTCAACATCAAAGAGTAGCCACTATCCTGATTTTGAAATCATAGATTCATTTTGACTATTTATTGCATGTTTTAAACAAATGGAATTATAGCATCCATTGGGTCTGACTTCTTTTGCCCAACATTATGTATGTGATATTCATCCATGTAGTTGTAAATAATTCATTCATATTGCTGTATAGCATTCCATTGTGTAAATGTATCAGAATTTATCTGTTCAATTGCTGATGTGCATTTGGGTGGTTTCTAGTTTTTGACTTCTAAGAATAGTGCTGCCGTCTAATCTTCCAGTTAGCATGTGTCTTTTGGTGACCACATGAATGCATTTTTGTTGGGTATTGTTTAGCTCTAGCAGATATGTTAGACAATGTATAATTAAATACTTGGAGCTGAAATTCAGATAAACCTGGTCTTAAACTTGGACAAGTTACCCAACCTCTCTAGGCCTTGCCTTTTATAATCTGTCAAGTGAAGATTCAAAGTTTCTGCCTCGCAGGGTGTCTGTTCAGATTAAAATAAATAATGTATGCCCAAGATTTCATACAGTGGTTGGCATAGAGCAAGCATCAATAAATATCAGCCATTGTTATTTTTTAGTATTATTTATTGAAATATTGTTCAGTATTATTTAAATTGCAAACAAAGGTGAAATAAACAGATTATTTACAGAAACTTTTTTTACTTGTAAGATCCGAAAATATGTGTTCCGACACTGTGAATACTATTCTTAAGACCTCTCCATCCAGCCACGCCTCAGCTATTGTTCCTTACTCCCTCAAATTCTTAGCACAAGAACATGCTTGCAGTTAAACCTTCCCCATCCCACAGGCTGCCATAGAAGCTGAGAAGAAAATAAGGGGAATAAGTCTTCATTTCTGTCACAGTTTCCTTGTGGAAAGAACTGAAAGGCTATTTAATACCTGGGACTCACTGTCAAATTTATATCCATTTTGAACACTTCATCTATTCTAGATTATTCAGACCAGATCTTCATTATTAAAAATATATTTCATAGTATTATGCAAATGCTATGCGGTTCATGTTGAAAATGTCACATATAAGAGATAGTTATATCTTTTTGTGTTAAAAAAAGGACTCTTTTCTTTCAATATAAATAACTCATGCTTTTGTTACAGGTAGTTAGGCCTGAGTGGGGCAGGAGAGTGCTCTCCCCCCACCCACTAGAAATGTCAGGTGATGATTTGGCAATTATCACATTGCCTCTCTTAAAAAGATAATCCAGCAGCCAGGGAGAGACTGATGGTCCACACCTGTTAACATTAATTAAAACTGTTAACTGAGTGCAGACGCCAGGAAGAAACAGTTTCTTGGGCACGCATATTAAGAGACAAAAACGGTGAAGTATGACCTTTCGGGTATTTTCCACTGGGAAAAGAAAGCCTCAGATGGGCATACCTATAAATCCCTAAACACACTGCGTGAGCTCACTTCTCAAAGATAAAGAAGGCTCTGTGCGTGCGGGCAGCCCACCCTAAAGGAAGAATCATGGTAAACAGGCGAGCTTATAAAAGTCCCAGGATCACAGTTAAATGGGGCACTTGACCTCTCTTTAACCTTTCACGTGCACACTTGGGTCTCCTCCAGGCGCACCTGACTTTCTTTCCTGTTTGACGGCCTTTTAAAATAAACTTCTCTTTCTGCTCTGGAACTTTTCTTGGTTTCTTTTTCTACTTTATGCCCCTCATTCGAATTCTTCTTTCTTCTGAGGAGGCAAGGACTGAAGTTGCTACAGACCCCTAAGGATAGGCCATCGGAAACTCTGGGTAACTCAGATCTCTTCCACCGGTAAGACTTTCTATAAAAATATTGAAAAATACAAGAAGTAGTTTTGTATGCTGTAAATATTCTTGTATGAGAAGAAGAAAATGAAAAATATTTGTAATCCTATTGCCCAGAGATTTCTGGGTAGTCTTTTCAGACTCATGTAAACAATTTTTCAATTACAAAAACGTAGAAAATTTGTTAAAACTTAGGAAAGCAAAAACAAAACATCAAATAATAAATCCCTTGTGATCCTAAGATATAAAACAAAATTTCAACAGAGCTTGCCATTACATTTTTTTCATTCTCTTTTCCTCTTTCCTTCCCTCCTTTTCTCCTCTCTTCTGTCTCAAAATAATAGCATCATTTTATGATACTCTTTTGTAGTCTGCTTTTTAAAAACCTTTTATGGGCATATCAAATATTTCACCTAAAACTTGATTTTTAATGACTGCATAGCATTCCGTCTTATGAATAATTTGCCTAACAGTTCTCTAGTGTTGAGCATTTATTTGAATTACACTTTTTCACTATTATCAAGAAGGCTATGGTGAAATTTCTCGTATATACATCGTTTTGCATCTCTGATTATTTTAGGATAATTTTATAGAAGCAGAATCACTGATTCAAAGTTTATATACATTAAAAACGTTTTGATAACCATGTCCAAATTGCCATCTAGAAAGCTTATATTATTTTAATTTCTACCATCAGTTTATGAAAGGCCTATTTCATCATGCCTTTGGCAGTACTGAACATTATAATTTTAATTTTTAGAAATGTAATGGGTAAAGAAAATCATTGTTCTTTTATTTTTCTTTGATTAACAGAGAGGTTTGGTTTTTCTGAATTTTTAAATTTTTATTCTTCTATGAATTCATTTTCTATGCCCTTTGACCATTATTCCTAATGCGTTTATGTTTTTCTTGTTGGGTTATTGGATTTTTATATCTTAAAAGATTTTTGCATGCTTTTTTAATATATTTAAAAATATCTTCATGGACATTTTTGCTTTTCTTATTTATTTTTAATATATTTCCTAGTTCATTATATAACATTCATGGTGTCCTGGGATATACAAAAGTTCTAAGCCAAGATTCAAGTCTTCTTTTTATGTAGTCATATTTTTAGCTGTTTACATTATGATTTCTTACATTATTTTTATACTTAGGAATCCCTTGTCAGTCAGAAATCAATGAAGTTGTCATTTATAGTTTCTGCCTTTTGAAAAAAATAGTTATTAACATTTGACTCTGATTTTTCTGGAATTTACTTGACATTAGGAGATTATATTGTGAGATAGAGATCTAACATTATTTTCTCCAAATACATAACTTTCCAAACCCTCTGCATTTAAATAAAGCATTAATTCCTATTGCTTTGTGATTCCTTATCACATTTGAAGTTACAGTATATAATAAAGTGTATTTTGTGGTTATCTATTTGCTCCCATTCATTTGTATTTTATTTATGCAACATATTTTTTAATTTTATTTTTTATTTCAATACTTTTTTGGGGGTTCAGGTGGCTTTCGGTTACATGGATAAGTTCTTTAGTAGTGATTTCTGGGATTTTGGTGCACTCATCACCCAAGCAGTTTACATGGTACCCAATATGTAGTCTTTCATCCCTAAACCCCTTCTACACATCCCCCCAAGTCCTCAGAGTCCATTACATTATTTTTATGCCTTTGCATCCTCATAGCTTAGCTCCCACTTACAAGTGAGAACATATGATATTTGGTTTTCCATTGCTGAGTTACTTCACTTAGAATAATGGCCTCCAGCTCCACCTAAGTCACTGAAAAAGATATTTCATTCTTTTTTTATGCCTGAGTATATTCCGTGGTGTATATATACCACATTTTCTTTATCCACTTGTTGGCTGTTGAGCACTTAGATCGGTTCCCTATTTTTGCAATTGCAAATTGTGCTGCTATAAACATGGAAGTGCATGTGTCTTTTTGAGACAATGATTTATTTTCCTTTGGGTAGATACCCAGTTGTGGGATTGCTGGATTGAATGGTAGTTATACTTTTAGTTCTTTAAGGAATCTTCATACTGTTTTCCCTAGTGGTTATGCAACATATTTTTATTAAGTACCTAGACCCACTATGTCCCAGACCCTATGGTTGCCACTGGAACACATAATGCTGAACAAGACAGGCAGTGTAAGCTCCATAAGGACGAGGGCAGTCTCATTGTGTTTCTTCCCTTACATGCTTCTTAACATCAATTTAATTTGAAAGCCTTCGGAAGGTAGGAAACAAGTGTTCATTTTCCATGTACTCTCCATGGTGTTTTTGCCAGGGCCAGATGGACTATAGGGCCTTATGGGAAAATTAATCAAAAAAATGTTCTGCTCCTTTCCTCCCACCTTAGCAAAGGCATAGAGTCTCTTTTTCAAGATGCAGCTGTGGTGAATGAGAACATTAAATCTAGAGTCCCGAAACCTGGGTTTCAATTGTGATTGTGAACTAAACTCATGCCCTTCAAAAAATATCTTCACTTCTTGGAACCTCAGTTTTTAAAATGGAGTTAATAGGCCAGCCATGGTGGCTTATGCCTGTAATCCCAGCACTTTAGGAGGCGAAGGCAAGTGGATCACTTGAGGTCGGGAGTTTGAAACCAGGCTGGCCAACATCGTGAAACCCCATCTCTACTAAAGAAATAAAAAAATTAGCCAGGAGTGGTGGGGCATGCCTGTAATCCCAGCTACTCAGAAAGCTGAGGCGCGAGAATTGCTTCAACTCGGGAGGCAGAGGTTGCAGTGAGCCAAGATTGTGTCACTGCACTCAAGCCTGGGTGACAGAGTGAGACTCAGTCTCAAAAGAAAAAGAAAAAAAACCCATAAAAATAAAAAATAAAAATAAAATGGAGTTAATACAGGAATCTTTGAGTATGAAATGAAAATTGGTGTTAAAACTCTGAAATTGTAAAATGTCATGGAGATAAAAATTATTTTCATTTTTAGTCAAACTAAAGTACAAATAACCTGAAAGCAGGGCTCGTAATTTGCTGCCTTTGTGACCCCCTCTGCCTAAATATACTATTTATTTAGTATTTATACTGATAGGAAGCCCTAACTAAATATTGATTGAATATATAAGTAAATTCCACTGCACAGGTAGATGCTCTTCTAACATAACCTATTGGAAACACCCCCTGCCCAGAAAGTCTAAGCAAATAACTCATTATTTGCCATGGATTTTAGTTTGCTTTTAGTAGCTTATAGATGTATCCTGATACCCCAGAGTTTGGGAGCCATCTTAAATATTGTTTAAAAGAATAAAAAGGATCTATAAAATAACACATTAAGCCTTTGATATTTGAAAGAGATAGTTCCCTAAACCCTCACAAATCTCCAAATTTGCAAGTACTATCATAATGCACATTTTCCATCACCGAATACAGTAAAATGTAACTAAAATATTTGTGATCAAATTGTTTGCAATTCTGTAAGTCTACTGGCTCTTTAGACATTAGTTCAACTAGTTGGCCTTTGCTTTCTTCTTGGAGGTAGTTTTTCCTGTTAGCTCCTTAGTCTGCCCTGGTAACAGGCACCAGCAGACTTCTTTAACACTGAATCCAGCATGAACAGAGCTTATACCCAAATTGACTTGCCTCCTCAACTTTAAATATTTTCTGTCAGGATAACAATTTATAGACCTTAATAAAATTGGTAGTCCAGACAAATAGCCAGGAGGTTGAGGAGACTTGAAACCTGAAAAAAGTGAGTATTTTGAGCTCATTGGTCCTGTCAGAGTTTTAATCTCATTTTACAGATGAGGGAAAGGAAGACTCAAGAAGATTTAGTTATTTGCCTAAGGTCAAGGAGCTGAAAGAATCGGCCCTTCAAACCCTGCTGGATCTATATTTCATACTCCTAACCATCTTGTTCTATGGTAATGCCACGGACTCTTTTGGATGCCAATTTTTTTCTTTTTAGGTACTCAATAAGTGCCCAGATAAATTTAAGACTTATGGGGAACAATTTAGACTTGCTATGCAACTGGAAGGTGAGTTTTATTCTATTTCAAATCTCTCTGTGAACAATAGGAAGGATTAAGCAGCTGGTAAGCAATTAGGGGTCTGAACAGCTGAGCCCCACACTGAGCAAGACAGGCTGCCAAGTGGCAATGAGGGTAGGACCCTACTGCTCAGTGCCAGTTCAATCTGGCAACTTGGTGACCCCAGGGATTCTGATCCCTGCAGCCCCGCAACACCTCCACTGCTATGTTTAATGATTCCTGCATCTGTCAGCAGATACCCAGACATCTCCAATTCTCATACTAATGGGCATTTGCTCTCAAATGAAAACTGGGGTGAGTGAGGAAGGCCTGTCTGGATCCCCAGCTTAGAAAGGGGTTTAATTTGTTACTGCAGCACCAGAGGGTTCTTATGCTTCTACTCAGCACCTGCTTGTCATGTTGAGGATACAAAATGTGCCTCCCTATTGTAATGCACTCACCCCATTCCCCACCCAAAGTTATCTGAAAGAGAGGACTCGTCTCACTTATCCTATTTTCTTAGGTCCATCTTCCCACCAATCCCAGCTTTCCTCTGGGAGAACCAAACCCTCTCTACAGTCCTCCCCTTTCAAATTTGAAGGCATATATCTCTTTTTTATTTACTTATTTTTTTAATTATACTTTAAGTTCTGGGATACATGTGCAGAATGTGCAGGTTTGTTACATAGGTATACACATGTCATGGTGGTTTGCTGCACCCATCAACCCATTGTCTACATTAGGTATTTTCCTAATGCTATCCCTCCCCTAGCCTTCCACCCCACAACAGGCCCTGGTATGTGATGTTCCCCTCCTCGTGTCCAAGTGTTCTCATTGTTCAACTACCACTTGTGGTGTTTGGTTTTCTGTTCCTGTGTTAGTTTGCTGAAAATGATGGTTTCCAGCTTCTTTCATGTCCCTGCAAGGGACATGAACTCATCCTTTTTTATGTCTGCATAGTATTCCATGGTGTTTATGTGCCACATTTTCTTTATCCAGTGTATCATTGATGGACATTTGGGTTGGTTCCAAGTCTTTGCTATTGTGAACAGTGATGCAATAAACATACATGTGCATGTGTTTTTATAGTACAATGATTTATAATCCTTTGGGTATATACCCTGTAATGGGATTGCTGGGTCAAATGGTATTTCTGGTTCTAGAGGTTCTAGATCCTTGAGAAATCACCACATTGTCTTCTGCAATGGCTTAACTAATTTACACTCCCACCAATAGTATAAAAGCGTTCCTATTTCTCCACATCCTCTCCAGCATCTCTTGTTTCCTGACATTTTAATGATCACCATTCTAATTGGCATGAGATATATCTCATTGTGATTTTGATTTGCATTTCTCTAATGATCAGTGACAATGAACTTTTTTCATATGTTTGTTGGCCACATAAATGTCTTCTTTTGAAAAGTGTCTGTTCATATCCTTCGCCTACTTTTTGATGAAGTTGTTTTTTTTCTTGTAAATTTGCTTAAGTTCTCTGTAGATTCTGGATATTAGCCCTTTGTCAGATAGATAGATTGCAAAAATTGTCTCCCATTTTGTAGGTTGCCTGTTCACTCTGATGATATTTCCTATTGCTGTGCAGAAGCTCTTTAATTTAATTAGATCCCATTTGTCAATTTTGGCTTTTGTTGCCATTGCTTTTGGTGTTTAGTCGTGAAGTCTTTGCCCATGCCTATGTCCTAAATGGTATTGCCTAGATTTTCTTCTAGATTTTTTATGGTTTTAGGTTTTATGTTTAAGTCTTTAATCCATCTTGAGTTAATTTTTGTATAAGGTGTAAAAAAGGGGTCCAGTTTCAGTTTTCTGTATATGGCTTAAGGAAATTTTGTGCTGAGACGATGGAGTTTTCTAAATATATAATTATGTCATCTGCAAACAGATAATTTGGCTTCCTCTCTTCCTGTTTGAATACCCTTTATTTCTTTCTCTTGCCTGATTTCCCTGGCCAGAACTTCCAACACCATGTTGAATAGGAGTGGTGAGAGAGGGCATCCTTGCTTTGTGCCAGTTTTCAAAGGGAATGCTTCCAGCTTTTGCTCATTAAGTATGATATTGGCTGTGGGTTTGTCATACATATCTCTTATTATTTTGAGATATGTTCCATCAATACCTAGTTTATTGACAGTTTTTAGTATGAAGGGGTGTTGAATTTTATCGAAGGCCTTTTTTTTGCATCTTTTGAGATAATCATATTGTTTTTGTCATTGGTTCTGTTTATGTGATGGATTACGTTTATTGATTTGCATATGTTGAACCTGCCTTGCATCCCAGGAATGAAGATGACTTGATTGTGTTGGATATCTTTTGGATATGCTGCTGGATTTGGTTTTCCAGTATTTTATTGCAAATTTTCACATCAATGTTCATCGGCGATATTGGCCCGAAATTTTCTTTTTTCATTGTGTCTCTGCCAGGTTTTGGAATGAGGATGTTGCTGGCCTCATAAAATGAGTTAGGGAGGAGTCCCTCTTTTTCTATTGTTTAAAACAGTTTCAGAAGAAATGCTACCAGCTCCTCTTTGTACCTCTGGTAGAATTTAGCTGTGAATCCATCTGGCCCTGGTCTTTTTATGGTTGGTAGGCTGTTAATTACTGCCTCAAATTCCGAATTGTTATTGGTCTACTCAGAGATTTGACTTCTTCCTGGTTTAGACTTGGGAGGGTGTATGTGTCCAGAAATATGTTCATTTTTTCTAGATTTTCTAGCTTATTTGCGTAGAAGTGTTTATAGTATTCACTGATGATAGTTTGTATTTCTGTGGGATCAGTGGTGATATCCCTTTTATCGTTTTTTATTGTGTCTATTTGATTCTTTTCTCTTTTCTTCTTTATTAGTGTGGCTAGCAGTCTATCTATTTTGTTTATCTTTTCAA
>NW_016107843.1:585715-593652 GCF_001604975.1 Cebus imitator | reverse complement strand
AACTCCATCTCAAAAAAAAAAAAAGAAAAACAAGAGTTAAGAGAAAGAAGCCAGGCCTACAAGAGCCAGGTACCCAAATAAGTGACTACACCCAAAGAGATGCTCAAAGTACTCCACAGGCATGTAGCTCATCCTGGAGACACTGCTGGACTTCATCATTAGAGATGTAAGAAAACCAAATTTTAGAGATTAGTTGGAAAAAAAGAAGTCAATACAAGCTTTTCCAGATAGTGGTAAAGAGATAGCACACAGGGAAAGAAAAGGAGAAGAAAGGAAAAAGGAGGGGAGGGGAGATGAGGATATGAAAGAGGGGAGGGGAGGAAAGAAACAAGGCTAAGAAGAGGTCAGATTTCAGTGATTGAATAGAGACACCCAGAAATAAAATTATTTCAAGTTAAAACTGGGTTTGAAGCTAGATAGTGCTGGATTGCGTTTGTGTGTCTTTCTTTTGTACTTCCAAGTGAATTTATTAATATTCCTTAAATTACAGATTATTTCCTGGTAAATTTTTTTTCACAATACAGTACTAAAGGTAAGTGGACTGGGAGTGTGTTTCATTAAGAAAAGGAGAAAGAGAACATTTCCCAAAACTGGCTATGTGGAGTAGCCCCAGGTTCTGAGAACACTTTGACCCTTTCCCCATTAGAAATAGAAGAGCTTACTTAAGACGAAGGACATTCAAGCCCAGAAACCAAAGACCACTCAGTACATTCACAACAATACTTTCACTTTCTTTTCTTTTTTTTTTTTTTTTAAAGCAGAGAAAGGAAGAAGACCAGACCTAAAGTCTTTAACATCGATATCCAGGACTTGAACTCAGATCTGGAACAAGTAGACTTAATTAACATTCATAGAACTCTCCACTTTAAATACACAAAATATACACTCTTATCAGTACTACATCACACATATTTACAGGTTTAAATGAAATATTGGTTGGCTGCTTGTTAATGATTTTCTTCCCTCATTTTTTTTTAAATTTTTTTTTATTTATTTTTATTTTTTTATTTTATTTTTTTATGTCTCTATTATTAAACACAATTACAGACATACCCAGTTTTAGACTGCATTCTAGCCCGGGCAATAAAGCAACACCCCTGTTCTCTCTCCCTCTTCCTCTTTCTTCCTTTCCTTTATTCTTTTTCTTTTTTTTTATTCTTTTTCTTTCTTTCTCTCGTTCTTAAAAAAAAAAGAAATGTTTCTGTTTTTTTTTTTGTCTCTGTCTCTTTCAGTTCTGCTCTGATCTTAGTTATTTCTTATTTTCTGCTAGCTTTTGAATTTGTTTGCTCTTGCTTCTCTAGTTCTTTTAATTGTGATGCTAGGTTGTCAATTTTAGATCTTTCCCACTTTCTTCTGTGGGCATTTAGTGCTATAAATTTCCCTCTAGACATTGCTTTAGCTGTGTCCCAGAGATTCTGGTACATTGTATCTTGTTCTCATTGGTTTCAAAGAACTTATTTATTTCTGCCTTAATTTTGTCATTTACCCAGTAGTCATTCAGGAGCAGGTTATTCAGTTTCCATGTAGTTGTGTGGTTTTGAGTGAGTTTCTTAATCCTGAGTTCTAGTTTCATTGCACTGTGGTCTGAGAGACTCTCTTATGATTTCCATTCTTTTACATTTGGTGAAGAGTGTTTTACTTCAAATTATGTGGTCAATTTTAGAATAAGTGTGATGTGGTGCTGAGAAGAATGTGTATTCTGTTGATTTTGGGTAGAGTTCTGTAGATGTCTATTCAGTCTGCTTGATCTAGAGCTGAGTTCTGCTCCTTAATATCCTTGTTAATTTTCTGTCTCATTGATCTGTCTAATATTGATAGTGGAGTGTTAAAAGTCTCCCACTATTATTGTGTGGGAATCTAAGTCTCTTTGTAGGTTTCTAAGAACTTGCTTTATGAATCTGGGTGCTCCTGTATTGGGTGCAGATGTATTTAGGATAGTTAGCTCTTCTTGTTGCATTGATCCCTTTACCATTATGTAATGCCCTTCTTTCTCTTTTTTGATCTTTGTTGGTTTAAAGTCTGTTTATCAGAGACTAGGATTGCAATCTATGCTTTTTTTTTTTTTAATTTCCATTTGCTTGGTAAATATTCCTCCATCCCTTTATTTTGAGCCTATGTGTGTCTTTGTGTGTGAGACAGGTCTCCTGAATACAGCACACCAATGGGTCTTGACTCTTTATCCAATTTGCCAGTCTGTGCCTTTTAATTGGGGCATTTAGCCCATTTACATTTAAGATTAATATTGTTATGTGTGAATTTGATTCTGTCGTTATGATGCTAGCTGATTATTTTGCCCATTAGTTGATGCAGTTTCTTCACAGTGTCAATGGTCTTTACAATTCTATATGTTTTTGCAGTGGCTGGTACCAGTTTTTCCTTCCCATATTTAGTGCTTTCTTCAGGGGTTCTTGTAAGGCAGGCCTGGGGGTGACAAAATCTCTCAGAATTTGCTTGTTTGTGAAGGATTTTATTTCTCCTTTACTTATGAAGCTTAGTTTGGCTGGATATAAAATTCTGGGTTGAAAATTCTTTTTTTTAAAGAATGTTGAATATAGGCCTCCACTCTCTTCTGGCTTGTAGGTTTCTGCATAAAGATCCATTGTTAATCTGATGGGCTTCCCTTCATGGGTAACCCGATCTTTCTCTCTGGCTGCCCTTAACATTTTTTCCTTCATTTCAATCTTGGTGAATTTGACGATTATGTATCTTTGGGTTGCTCTTCTCAAGGAGTATCTTTATGAGGTTCTCTGTATTTCCTGAATTTGAATGTTAGCCTGTCTTGCTAGGTTGGGGAAGTTCTCCTGGATAATATCCTGATAAGTGTTTTCCAACTTTGTTACATTCTCCCTGTCACTTTCAGGTACACCAATCAAATATAGGTTTGGTCTTTTTATATAGTTCCATATTTCTTGGAGGCTTTTTATTCTTTTCTCTCTAATCTTGTCTTCATGCTTTATTTCATTAAGTTGATCTTCAATCTCTGATATCCATTCTTCTGCTTGATCAATTTAGCTATTGATACTTTTGTTTGCTTCACGAATTTATTTTGCTGTGTTTGTCAGCTTCATCAGGTCATTTATGTTCTTCTCTAAACTGGTTATTCTAGTTAGCAATTTCTCTAACCTTTTTTCAAGGTTATTAGGTTCCTTGCATTGGGTTAGAACATGCTCCTTTAGCTCAGAAGAGTTTGTTATTACCCAACTTCTGAAGCCTACTTCTGTCAATTCATCAAACTCATTCTTTATCCATTTTTGTTCCCTTGCTGGCAAGGAGTTGTGATCCCTTGGAGGAGAAGACGCATTCTGGTTTTTGGAATTTTCAGGCTTTTTGTGGTAGTATTTCCTCATCTTCATGGATTTATCTACCTTTGGTTTTTGATGTTGGTGACCTTTGGGTGGAGTTTCTGTATGGACATCCTTTTTGTTGATATTGATGCTATTCCTTTCTGTTTGTTAGTTTTCCTTCTAACAGTCAGGCCCCTGTGCTGCAGGTCTGCTGAAGTTTGCTGGAGATCCACTCCAGACCCTGTTTGCATGAGTATTACCAGCAGAGGCTGCAGAACAGCAAATATTGCTGCCTGTTCCTTCCTCTGGAAGCTTCATCCCAGAGGTGCACCACACAGGTCTCTTTTAAACATTGCAAGGATTATCTACTTCCCATCAAAACCCATGGTCTTTATTATAGTATGCCAAATATACATTTTGGCCAAATGCTAAAAGGCCAGTATAAAAATTCATATTTGGTTAAAGCTGAAGCCAAAGTGGAAAATAACCCTCATAAAATGACCTTCTAGGTCATAAGGATACATCTGAAAATGTATCAAAATATTTGTTATTAAAAATCTAGTAGTTACCTTTTATGAGATTGATATTATAAACCAGGGACAATAATTTCTCAGGCATTATTATCTGCTGGATTGTTTGTGTGGTCACTATACTGTACATGTGTGATACCAAATAGATGCTCACTTTCAGATGAGGTTGGTGGATAAGCAAGATCTTTTGAGGCTTGTTTGTCAAGTAGGATTCTGCTGGGGCTAAGGCTGCCACCACATTATTGCACCTTTCTTTCTCTTTCCTAGTAACCAAGTAAGGTTAGGGATATTTCCTCCTCATCTCTCAGACTTGAGCACTGGTTCATTATGATGCTCTTTAATTGAAGCAATCCTTCCCAAATGAACCTCTGTGTACTGCTTGGGGAAGATGCTTTCTCAAATTTTCAGAAATAGTCTGACATGTTATCTTGTTTCATATTATTAATGATATGAATAATCATGATTGTTCATATCATTATAATCATATTTCATGTGATTATTCTGAAAATAATCTCCCATGATATAGATGTATGATATAGTCTAATCTCTATTGTTTGTCCTTGTATTGTTACTGAATTTAAGTTTTTATAGAATACTAGTTGGCTTAGAAAGGAATTAATGTTCTTTTAAAACTTATCAATGAATACTCAGTATGTATAAACTGTCAATCTACATCTCTACTTATTTAAATACTTGGAAGTTTTTAATAGCTGTTTTTGAATATAAAATTAACAGCTTTCACGTCACCGTTAATTATAGTAGTGTTTAACTTTTGCAAAGATAAATATGCATTCATACTTCAATAGTTTGAAAGAATTTCAATGTACAAAGCACATAAGGATATTTTTATTCAGTGTTACATTAGAATATCTACCTCTAAGTTTCAATTAGAATTTGAATGTGAACATTCTGATAATATCAATTAATAAGGGTGACATGTCTTGTTCATTTTACAAATGTTGTGTTTACTAAATATGAGGATAATATGTATCATTACGTGATCATCAATTGTTTACAAATAATCTGAAATGATATAGGTGTTTAGTTGTTTTTTTGTTTTGCCTTCCCAGGGTCAAGACTAATGCAGATTTTGTCTTAATGCTGGATACATCTTTAGTTTTCATCTTAAATAGCTTTAGGACCGTGTTCAAACCAGCCCTCCTTTAAAAGGTCATCCCTTCACTTGACCTTGATGTTCCTGCTAACTACAGGTCCACTACTTCCCTTCTTTTATGGGCATACCTCTCAACAAAGGTCTTCCCTCTTTCCTTCTATTCCACAGTACTTACTCATTCATTCATCAAAGATTGTGTGAGCTTGTGTAATGTGGCAGGCAGTGTGTTAGGTCCTAGAGATACAGCTGAAAATAAAACACTGCCTTCTCTCAAGAAACTTATATTTCTATAGGTGGAAAGATGGCTGTATATGGGATTACTATATATAGTGTGTGATTAATGTTATGAGGCAAGAGAGTACAGGGTGCTGTGGGAACTCCCAGGAAGGTGGCACCTAACCCAGCCTAGAAAGGCCAAAGTAACCTCTTTGGGTTTCCCACTGAGGCTGTTTACAAGAAAGCCAAGAAAACTCCAAACCAAACCAGACATAAACATTAATTTGGTTCTTATCCTCTTTGATGACCCCAGCTGGTACTTGGTGTAATTAAATGATCTTCTTGTAAAATTCAATGGTCCTTGTTTTTTTTCTTCTTTCAATGTGGCCTCTGAAACTTGCAACCATGCATATTTTCCCTTTACTTTCCTGATACTCTGTCTCTCATGGCCTCACTTGCTCCAATAGCCCCTATTATTGTTGACATCTTTTGTGCTTTCTTTGATTATATCTCTTTCTCTTCTCTCCATCTATGTATGGAAACATACCCAGGGCTCAGCCCATGCCCCTGGAATTGTCTTCTTCTTCTTCTACGACAGTTCATCAACCCTCAAGGTTTCTATATCTTTAGTCCAAAACTTCTCTCATTTAATTCCTTTGCACCATACCTCAAACTGCCTTGGCTGTGTCCCGTCGTCTGTCTTTATGTCTATCTCATTCTTATCCTGGCCCTCCTCCTGTAGCAAAGCCCATCACTAGGAAGAGAATGGACATTGGTCATCAACATGTCAATTATAATTGGTTTTCTCCTTCTGGCAATGGTAGCAATGGTTGCATTTCAAGCCTAATTTCAAATTGTAGGATATAGATTTTATCCCATTAGAGGAATTTTTTATTCCAGCAGACATATGATATAGTTTTTGTTTTATTTTTCTGGCTGGGGCTGTGTGTACTTCCTGACTCTCTTAAAATAATATCACTGAGAATACATATGGAGAGGGGTTTGTAGTATATTATTATGAATCAAAACTGAAGAAGGTATTTAAAAATATACAGAATGTGTAAATTATGTGTGTATATATACGTACATACATATATATACTATGTACACACACACACACACACACACACACACACACACATATATGATGTGTATATTTGTTATTTGTTGCTATTTAACAAATTACTCCAAAACTTTGTGGCTTAAAACAACAATTTATTATCTCATACTTTCTGTGTGTTTGGAATTTGGGAACAGCTTAGTGGAGTGGTTCCAGTTCAGGGTCTCTTGTGTAGTTAGAGTCAGAATTTTGGCTAGGTCTGAAGTCTCTGAAGATTGACTGGTGCTGCAGGATCTGCTTCCAAGATGGCTCACTCACATGGCTGTTGGCAGGAGGCAACAGTTCTCCAACATATGGGCTACTCCACTGGGCTGCTTGAATGTCCCCATATGGCAATTGACTTCCCCTAGAGAGAGTGATGACACAAAGTGAGAGAAGGAGCAGGAGGAAAGGTGGGGGGATTGGGAAGAAGAGATAAAAATTTCAATACTTTTTATGACCTAGTTTCAGAAATCATGAACCATCACATCTGTCCCATTCTATTAGCTAGAAGTCAGTCACTAAGTCTGACCCACTCTCAGTGGGAAGGAAATTAGGTTCCACCTTTTGAAGAGAGGAGCGGCAAAAACTTTGTGGACATATTTTAAAACTACCACAATTTGTGGAAAAATATCTGCAAGAATAAATGCAACATTTTAAAACAAACAACAATTTTATCTGGGAGGTGAGATTATAAATTATTTGTTTCTATTTTTCCCATTTTATGAACATGACTATATTAAAATAATAAAAATTTTACAATAGACCCCAAAATTGTATAATGCTGATGTTGCATAACACTGAACATATTTCCTGAAACATTCTCAAAGGATTTACTTGAAATGATTTGGCCAGAAATGTTCCCGTGGCCCAGAACTTCTGAAGTACATATTATTGTCATCCTCAGTTTATCAGTAATGAAACTAAGGCATAGGGAGATTAACTGAGGTTAGCAAACTGCCCAAGTTCCTAGAGTAAATAAATAAATGGTATAGATAACATTGGAACCTAGGCAGCAGGGTTCTATAGCCCAAGCTCTTAAACTAAATAAAACATCCACAATACATATTGGACTGTATAGAATTACATTGTAGATTATACAAACAGTAGCTCAGAAGTATGAAAGAGCCAAGGGCTCACCTAGTCAGGGAAATCTTCATAAAAGAGGTGGACAGTGAGCTGTGCCTTGAAGAAAAAGTGAGATTTGGGTAATCTATAGATGACATTCCAAATGAGGGACACAGCCTGGCTGAGGCTTAAAAATGAGTTGAGGCCTGGCCTTTCCAAAGATGTCCCAGTGAGAAGATTAGTGCAGGTAAAGTTGAGTGATTCCTGATAAGTTGCGTGAGTTAAGGCAAAATGGAGCAAGATGGTGGTAGGAGCGGTATGCCAAATTCAGAGAAACCCCAGATGCAGACAGGAGGTCAATTTGTGTTCACACAGAGACTTGGAGATCATGGCCCTTTACCATCAGGAAGGAACTTAGAAATTTTTTGGTTCGTGCCTCTTATTTTAAATATAGGGAATTAAGGCCTATGGAAGAAAATGATTCATTCATCTCAAATATATTTCTTATTTATTCTGTTATGTTAGAGGTTGTTAAACTGTTAAAGCATTTTTTAAAGAAAACATCTTAATTATTACATTTTTGCCATTTTTTTTTTTTTTTTTTTTTTTTTTTTTTTTTTTTTTTT
>NW_016107843.1:570465-585696 GCF_001604975.1 Cebus imitator | reverse complement strand
GTAACAAGGAAGAAGGAATCCTTTTACTAAATTAGGCCAGTCCAGGGTATAGCTTATTTCATACTAATTGAACCTGTATGAATTCTGTGTGTTAGACTAGGACATTGGATCCAAAGAAGATCCATTTCCAAAATTACCCAGTGCACTTCATGTTGACATGGGGAGATTTATTTATTTATTTGTTTGTTTGTTTAGTACATCATGCTTTGAATACATAGGACTTTTCAAGCCAGATATACAAACCTGTTTCCAAGGACTAAGCAGTTTAAAGTCCATGTAAACTTGAAAATCATCAAAGTTAGATATTTTCAGCAAACATTGGAATTTTATTAATCTCAAAAATAATTTCCAGATGGAAAATTTAAAAATATCCAAATAATGAAAGACACCCTATTTGGTTTCCTTTCTGTGTGTCAAAGTCTATGTTGAAATCACTTAAAGAGCTGGGATCAGTTCTCCATGTTACTTAGTACCCATTTCACACTGTGGGCTCTTAGATGATCTCATAATGTTAATTACCTAGAAAGGCTGGATGAAAAAATTCTTTTCCTTCAATTACTAAAGATAGCTGGTAGATTTTTATCCCCTCCACAATGATTTTTTTTTAGCAAGCATTCAAGGAGGTTTTGCCAATAAACTCGATGTGGGTTTCAACTCCTGGATCATTTTGAATTCCCTAGTTCAGACTGAAGATCAGAGGTGATTCAGAGTACACACACACACACACACACACACACACACACACACACGCACACACACGTGCACAGCCCTGGAAACTAAGCAGGGTGTCTTTATCTTGCTGGGTAATTTCCAGGGTAAGAGCCTTGCCTTATATATGGGCTCTAGTAGTTTCCAAGAATGAGTTATAGCTTGCTGTTTCCACCTCTCATCTCTTTCCTCCCTCCCTACTTTCCTTCCTTTCTAGCAACAATGTAAGAGAAGCAATAAGCAATTATTGCTGGGGCACTTCAAAGCCAATCAGGGAAAGGAACTGTATATGTGACATTGTCAAAATGGTCAGGCCATTAGCAAGGCAATTAATGTACCCTATGGTGCCTCTCATTGAGGGTCAAGTCTCCTTAATAGCTAATGGGGAAATGATCTTCAAGCATCCATTAAGGCTCTGAGATAAATGCCCAAGGGAACTAGTTCACTGGCTACCTCTAGTTGGGAACACTGCCGTCCCCTGACCCGGGGCCTTCATGTCCAGTCACAGCTCTAGCCTCTCTTAGGTGACTCACCTGGCTCAGATCCACATCCAGAGCAGTACTTAGCTTTGCCCTCTTCTCACTCCTCTTGCCATCTGAGGGCCTCCTATTCACACACTCCCATGATATCCAGTGGACTCTTTCTCACTTCTTTCCCCGACCCAGAATCATGTAATCAACATTAATTGTCACTATTTTATGTTACCACTTCTCAAGCTTCTTATTGAGTGCCATTTCCTCTACAATTTTTTTTTTTTTTTGGCCTCTTTGGTTTTTCTTCAGTTATACTTTCTATCCTTCAGCACTTTACTGTGGTATTTTTTAAAAAAGAAAATTGCTCCTGCTAATGGACATTAAATTGGGGGTGTATTAAGGCATACATTGAGCAAATGTTTCCCAAAGAAAGCATGTAGTATTTCCCTCTTTCTGTATTTTGTATTGTAGTTTTTTAAACGACAACTTTATTTTGGAGTGAAATAATGCTATAAATGTAATATTGGGGGAAAAAGCTTTAGATCAATACTTGGTTATTCATTTATAATTTCTGTCACATATTAATCAGATTTCTGCTGAGATAATGCTACATAAAAAACAATGCTCCAAATCTCAGTAGTTTACAAAAATCATGTTTTCCCCTCACTTTTTGGTCTACAGGTTGACTGGGAGAGCAGCAAGGAGGAGCATGTGAGTGAAACACTGACGTGGGATGGGGCCAGCAAGGAACAGGTGGAAGAAGATATGACCCCAGAGGTAGGCAGTTGGCAGGTTTACAAGGGCCTTATGCCACAAGCAGACAATGGGGAACCCCAGAGCTTTTAAAGTAAAGAAGTGGCATGGTTTTATTTCAGAGAATAACACTGATATTGTTTGGAGAGTGGGCCAAAGCTGGAGTCCCCTGGAGTCAGATGCCCACCCAGAAGGGTATCACAGGAGTTGAGGCAGGAGCTAGGGAGCCTATGTAGGACTTTGGGCTGTAAGGAAGAGATACAGAGCACAGATACTAGAGATTCATTCCAGGTGTCAAAAGTCGTCAGTCTATTTGACGTAGGGAGTAAGGGGAGGAGAGGCTAGGATGAAACCAACATTCCACATCCGTCTAGGAAGAGGGTGGTGCAGCCCTGGAGAGAGTAGGCAAATGGAGTAGAAACTGAGGAAAAAGAGGACCTTGGCATCCTGCAGACCCCTCCAGTAAAAAAGGGAAGCTGTGGAAACTTGTTTCCTTAGCCAGAGAATTAGTTCAGAATGTGGGAGAGGCAACTGACTACTACAATGATGATGATGATGATGATGATGATGATGATGATGATGGCAATTGCCATTAATTATGTTGACAATGAGCCAGATGTTGTTTCTTTTCATTGGACTATTTGAGTCTCACAACAATCCTATGGAACAGGTACTATTACTATCCCCATTTTACAGATGAGGAATTAACATGTAGAGTTGGTAAGATTCCAAAAGCACCCAGCTGGTAAGTGGTAGAGTGGAAATTTCATTCCAGATGTGTCTGCTTCTTCATCTGTGCTTGGTGAGACAGTTGTTATCCCAATGCTAGGCTGATATTCAGGTAGAACAGACTGGCCTATGACTAGAGGGATGATTTCACACTTCTCTGAAGTCCTCTTGAAATAGTCTGAATCATATAATTTGGTGCCTTTATTTTACACAATCATTGTTCAGTTGATGGATTGATTGATTGCAGTGGTTTCATGACAATCATCTTCCTAACTGGTAAAGTTCACTTCTTATAAGAGTAGCACTTTTCACCTCACAAAGATCTTTTACACACATCTTCTCATTTGCTTTTCACAAAAATGCTGAGGGGAATGCACGGTGGATATTATGATCACCACTTTTTAGTCCAAAGGTCAGCAGATATTTTCCTTAAAGGGCCAGATTTTAAAGATTTTAAGCTTTGTGACCCGTATAATGTCTATGACACTACTCAGCTCTGCCATTATAGCATGAAGGCAGCCATAGACAATACAATACAATACAATAGTAAATTATTGAGCATAGCTGTGTTCCAATAAAACTATTTACAAACATAGATGACTGTCTATATTTGGTCTGTGGGCCATAGATTGCCAACTCTTGCTCTAGGTAAAAAAAGTTCCATGCAAAGTGATGAAATGATTCTCCCAATTTTATATAACTTGTAGAAGTATGAATGGAACCCAGGCCTCTTGCTTGCTTTATTCATTTAATAAATATTTATTGAGTCCCCACTATGTGTCAAGCACTATTCTAAGTACTGGGGACAAAGTTCCCTAGTTCCAAGGAGTTTGCATATTTCGGGGAGACATATGATGAACAAGTAAATGAGCAAAGATGATAACTTCAGAAAAGTGAAAAGTGCTATGAGGAAAATACAACCATGATAGAGGGCAACTTTACCTACAGGAATCAGAGTAATCTATTCTGATGGAGAAAAATGTGAACTGTAATCTGGAAGAAGAGAATAAGCAAATCATGCAGAGATTTTTGGGATGATTATTCCAGGCAAATGGAATAGCCAATGGAAAAAAAAATAAGTATGGCTAGAGCAAAGTAAATAAGGAAGAGGAGATCTGAGAAATAACAGGGGGCAGATAAGGGCAAGAATTATAAACCATGGCAAAGGATATGGATTTTATTTGAAGTGAAGTGGGAAGTCAGTGCTTTCCTGATGATAACATGCTGTCCTTAAATCCTTTTGTGTCTCCTCTGCTGCCCAAGCACGAGGCAGATGCTTTCAGAATATATTGGTTGATTGATGGGTTCTGTCACTGAGGTGCCTTCAAGGCATGAAAGACCTATCAACATGCTGGGCTCATTGAAGACCCTCATGAGGGGGCACATTTAATAGATCCCCTTTCATTGTAGCTTTCCAAGAAGACTGTGCCTAATGCTTTTTTCCCAGGGATAGCATGGTGGCCCTTTGTTCTCTCCTGGGGTGATTCTAGGCATCATCCGGACCATCTGCTCTGGCCTAGGCTCCCTGGTCATATAGGCTTTGCCATCGTTTGACAAAACACTCCAATTGCTAGGAGTGAGATGTCTCTGATATCAGAGCCACTTTGTCATGATGAAACATCATGGTGGATTAATAGTTTTGTGGCAATTTAGTTCTAAGTGTACAGTTGACCAGCTGTAAGATTTTCTGTCTCTGTTTTCTCACCTGAAAGCTGAAAGACTTGTTGGACTGGTGAAATAAACTTATATATGTTTAAATCCTAGTATAGTACCTGGGCCTTATAGTGCCCAGTGGAAGTCAACTGTTTTTCCTTACCAAATGCTCTTGTATCTAGTTATTACTAGCCATGTCCCATTGAAAGCAGTGATTCACTTAGCATCTTCATTTTATTAGGGCTTACAAAATACAAAAATATTTTAGCAAGGCTTAAAGTAATTGAAAGTAAACTGATGCAGTTTGGCCATCTCTGTAATTATTGACTTTTCAGAGAGAATTGTGGTGGTGGATACTGGGATGCTCCTCCACTCAGATTCTCCTTCAACAGCGGATGGGTTGCCCCAGCCCCTGGAAGTGCAGACAGCAGTCAGCCTTCAGTGTCAGACACTTTGGAGATTGCCTCAAGCTGCAGAGGAGCCTCACCAACTATTTTGGCTCAATTTGGGATAACTCTGAAAGCTCCAGAGCTTCTCAAGGAGGTTAGCTGAGGCTGTTATTGAGCTTGCTTTACAGCTCAACTTTTCCCTCTACTCAATCCTGCTGCTGTCACCTTCTTTCCACAGATCATTAAAGAGAATGATCTTTAATCCTAAGATCATTCTCTAAAAAATATCACTCATGGTTAAACTCCACCAGAGTCTACTTTCCAGAAAATCCACCCTGTAGCAATTGGGTGCAGGTGTTGGTAGCAGCATTCCTGTGATCTTCTATTATTGAATTTGGTGCTCATGTAAAGTACTTCTTTATAATCATTAGCATTTATTTCCTGTGTCTGAAAGGGTATATGACCTATGTATTGTTTACAAATAACTTTTCTTTAAAAATGACAGAAATGTAAAATATTCACTCAAGCACCTGGAACATATTTCTCCAACTAAAAAAATTTTAAGGGATCCTTGATTACTAAATATTCATTAAGTATGAATGACATGGATATATATCAAATAATAGGTTAATTACAGACTTATCTATGAGGTTATGTATCATATCAGCATGCAAGAAAAGGAGGACATCCTGGTCTTTGAGGGGTTAATTCAGGGTCAGAAAGATTAAGACATTTAGAAATGCATAGAAAAGATGGCATATCATATTTATTTGAATTCCAGGCAACTGACAAATGCTTTTAAATGATTGTACATGGCAATCTGCATCCTTAGCAGAGAGTATACTTGGGCAAATTAGTCTTAGAGAGGTTAAATAAGGGTTGTTGTGGTGATTAAATGAGAAAATGGATAGATGGTACATGGTAAGTGCTCAATAAATGTTAGCTTCTGTTGTTGTTGTTATTCAAAGTGGCATCTGGCTGGCAGTCCCCAGGGAAGCTTCTCTCAATCTCTAACAAAAACACTAATGAAGGCCTAGGGGAAAAAATAAAGCTCCCAACATGGAAAATAAGACTGATGGATAATATAATATCAGAATCATGAAAAAACTGGAACTAATTCCAGGACAGAAGGCGCTGGGTTTGGACACAAAATCAACTTCATGAAAGGTAAAAAAAATAATTCATCCTTCTGTCACTGGAGATTCATAAAGATTCAGGATTTGAACCAGCCAGAAACTTAGGTGCATCTCTCTTTTCTCCTGAGTATGGGAAGAGACAGTACATTTACAGGCAACAGGATAGTAGGCTATTATTTCCGTGGGGCCTTTGTAGGAAGACCCCAGGTAGCAGTGTAGGCTGAGAATTGTAGTTTTTGACATAACACAGCAGTTCAGAGTACCAGAGAACCAGATGGTGGGGTAGGAAGAAGACATCAACTTGCAAAGAACAAAGGCACACAAAGTTAAGTTTCACTTAACTAGCTCGTTAACTTGTGATTTTGTTGTAAGTGGTAAAGGGTGTTTTACCACTAGCATAGGACAGTGTGCACGACAAAGGATTAAGATGAATAAAGAAAAAAGTAGCAATGGGGCCTGTGAAATATACCACAGAACCACGAAACAGAGACAGTATCTAGAAGACTCAGAAGAAAAACTTTTGGTAATTAAGTGAATCAGGAAGAAAGCCTAAAAAAACTATTTGACATTTGCAACAGAGCATAGGAAGACATAATCTTCATGAAATAGCTGTGGAACATTAGAAGGATGGCACTGAAGATTATTTAAAAATTTGATTATAAAATCAAATTAAAATGTCAAAAATTATTCCAAAATGAGAAAATACACGATTTTAAGAAGATGATAGATTTAAAATCCTTTATTATGTTATTAATAAAAATTGAGGTTTATTGGGCCCTGGTAGTGAGAGTCAAGAACATAAGACTGTATTATATCCCTTATCTCAAATGGAGGAAACTCTAATGATATAATTTCAATGCACATTCATAAGGATTATATAAATCGAGTGTAAAGTGTTTATAAAAATAACTTCTCAATGACTATTAACAGAATTAAAGTCAGTTATCGTCAAAGAATAGCAAACAAAGGAAACCAGAAGGAAGAACTAAAGATAGGAAGGCATAGAATAAGATGACAGAAGCCAAATTAGTAATAACAATATTGTAAGTAGATTAGTGATTTTTCAAAACTGTAAGCACTTGACTCTTATCTTCAAGTGAAATACTATGTTTAATCACAAACTACAAAGCTGTACTCTTTTCAGTTGCATGTGTTTATTATAAAGTCAATTAATGAGACCAAAGTTGATGAAAAGTAGCCTCCACTGAGTGCATACCACAAATCTTGAGCTGTCAGTTTTTCTGAAAATTGATCTGTAGATGAATGCAATTCTAATCAAAATATTGTAGGTGTGAAAAAGGAAAGTTTCCCCCTTCATCCTCTAAAGGCTTGCTGAAAATGAACTGACAAAAGGCAAATTCGTAGGAAAAAAAAGGCATACAATGTGTATTTTAACATGTATAGCATGGGAGAATCTCAGGAGAATGATTACTCAATAACTCAAAGGTGTACAGATGCTTATACCCTTTTTCATAGGGGAAGGAAAGTGAAGGAAATGTGGCAATTTGAGGGATAGTAAATTATTTTTAGGGAGAAATGAATGGGCCTAATGCTAAGACAATGGTAAGTGTTAAAATGTGTGCTCTGAAAGAAGAGACCCCCCCAAACAGGCTTTGTGTGAGCAACATGGCTGTTTATTCACCCGAGTTTGGACACGCTGAGTCCGAAGTCAGTGGAGGGCAGTGGGATAAGAGTTGGTTTTATAGGTTTGAGGTAGGCAGTAGAAAGTTACAGAAGTTACAGTTTAGGGTGGTTTTTGCAAGCTGGGAGGGGGTCGTAGTGTCTGGAGTCACTGAGGTTGACCAAGGTTGGTTACAAAGTCCAATTGCCATATCAATTAAGGCCGAAATAAGGAACAATAGAAGAATGTCTCAAGTTAATTAGGCGCAGCAGGGGTTGATCATTCTTCCTCTTTTTGTGGTCTTCCAGTTAATTCAGATTTTCTAATTCTAGGAGGCCATCCCGAGGTGTACGAGGTGTACGTGTGGGTCATGGGGGTCACCATGGCTTGACTTAGGGTGTGGCTTATGGTGCAGCCAGTTCAAAGAACCCTACAGTAAGCAAATAATTTTCTTTGGAAATTGAGTGGGATAGAGAGTAGACAACAGTTTGGGATGAAGTTTTTCTGGGCTTTAGATGTGATGTGGAAGTTTTAGTCTCTTTAGGTCCAGTAGCAAGGGAAGGTCAGAGAGAGTTTGAGGTTGTTTCTTTAGTTCAGCCATATTTCAGAGTAAGGTAAAATATTCTGGTTTTCTTAAAAACAATGCAATTTTTATTAGAATTTGACAAAATGAGCCTAAATAACATTTTGGAAAAATTAAGAGAAAATAAACCACAAAGATCTAAAAAGAAGAGTATGAGGGGTATGAAGTTGCTATGCTAGATATTAAAACATACTGTCACACTCTAATAATTAAAAGTGTGATACTAGCTCCAGAATATCCATAAAACTTTAAAAATCCAACTATATGTGCGTGTGTTTATATTTTTTAATTTAGAAAAGATTGCATTCAACTCAGTTAGGTGAGTATGGATTATTCAATAAGTGACGTTAAGCCAGATGTTCAACATTGAGAAAAAAATTCAATCAACAAAATTAATTATAAATGTATTAAAGATAGAAAGTTTAAAAGTGAAGATATAAAAGTAAGAACAGAATATATACTATAATATAATATAGAAAATAGTATATTCTTGTGGTGGAGAATCACTTTCAAGGCATGACATCAATGGCTTATACCAGAGATTCATTGCTGAATTTAGAATGTAGCTATGCCCATTCATTGGCATATTGCTTGTCATTGTTTTTGCCCTACAAAAACAACATTGAGTAGTTGCAACAGACACCATTAAGCTGGCAAAACCTAAAATGTGTATTTTCTGACCCTTCACAGAAAAAGTTTGCTGACACCTGGCATAAACCATACAATAATTTTATGTGGTCAAATCTAAAAACCTTAGCACAGAAAATAACATTGTAAACGATAAGGAACCGGGAAGAATGTTTGTAGTATATGTAGCATGAAATAGTTGAAATATATATGTTAGATATATAAACAGCTTTTACAAAAAACTAAGAAAAGTTGTATACTAGTAGAAAAATGGTCAAAATACAGAAACAGGCAATGCACAGCATAGGTATGATAATTAGCCAATAAACCAATGTTTAAAGAAATGTGTTAAAAGTACCACAAATAGATATTAACAGGGTTCCCCAACTCCCAGGCCTTAGACTTATACCATCTGTGGTCTGTTAGGAACCAGGCTGCACAGCAGGAGGTGAGCTGCAGGTGAACATTACCACCTGAACTCCACCTCCTATCAGATTAGCAGTGGCATTAGATTCTCACAGGAATGTGAACCCTATTGTGAACTGCATATATGAGGGATCTAGGTTGCATGCTCCTTATGAGAATCTAATGCCTGATGATCTGAGGTGGAACAGTTTTATCCCAAAACCATCACCCCTTCTCCCCCTATTTGTGGAAAAATTGTGTTCCACGAAACTGGTCTCTAGTGGCAAAAAGGTTGGCGACCACTGGATATTAGGAAACCAAAAGAAGAAAAATACTCAGTGTGGGCCCAAATGTGGAAAAGCAGAGTCTTACGAGCTTTTGGGGTGTGTGAAAACTGAAGAGGAATTGGCAGCATATAGGAAAAGCTTTAACATGTATATACCTTTTGGTAAAGCAACTCCACTGCTAGGATTTACTCTATGGAAATAGTTAAGGAGCAGTACAGATTAAGTTCCAAGGATGTTCATTGCAGGATTGTATACAGTGGTAAAACATTGGAAGCAAGTTTAAATATAAAAGGATATGGTATTCTTTTAGTAAATTATCGACTCATGGGATAAAAGATTCTAAGCTATTAAGATTGTGTTGTTGGACTCTTTTTTTTTTAAAGGACAAATGCTCGGAATATATTCCTGAGAATTGAAGTTAGGTCAAAAAACAGCAAATACATTGTAATTGCATTTTTGAAAAGAAATTCGCCTAAGAATGTTTTGGCAAACATTGGTTAATATTAGTTATAGCTGCCTTGTGGGATAACAGATGATTTTTATTTTCTCCTCTTTGCTTATTCATATGTAAGTGTTTTATTGAACTGTCTCATCCCTGTGGGGTATGAAGAGGAAATGGTTTTATTTTTCTCCATTCTCAGCTCTCACTCCCACAACTGTGCCATATGAAAACTCCCTCCCTGCTGGCTCACGGACTCCTTAAGGACATTTTGGGATGATTCCTTAACTTTGCCTTTGGATATTAAAAATCTGTCCATTTCATTTACCCTTCAGAACTTTTCTCTTTCCCCAGGGCCTGCGAGGTTTGTGGCTTGAGGGGCGTAAATTGAATATGGTTTGTGGTGAGCTCCTCTGGGATGCTCCCTCTCTGCCCCTTGCTATTCCTGCCACTTGTGGGCAAGAGAAAGGAGGAGGAATTAGGGAAAAGAGCCAGTTACTTAGCTGGGCTCCCTTGCAATCTACTTTTGGTTGTTGCCCCTTCTCGGGCAGGTCCTAAGTGCCTCCTTCTGAGGAGGTCTAAACCTGTGCTCTCCTAAGGGGCAATGAGATGTTTACCATCAGCCTCTTTTTTGATCTGTTCCAACTCCCACTTCTCTCCAGGCCTGCTGAACCACTAACCTTTGTGGGGGGGACATCTGCAAAACTTGCTCTGCTTGGCTTCCTTTGCAGCCATTTGCATGACACATGTGAAACTCAGGCATGAATGGCAAAACAAAATTGGGAAGTGCAAGCTGAGCTTTGACAAAAGGGAGTGCTCTGGGGGAGGAGAGGGAAGGGAATTCAACAGCCCCCTCACTTCTCCAATGAGCTAGGACTCCAGAAATGTCCTCCTTTTCCTTCTCCCTGTCCCCTCTCATAAATCAGAGATGATGGAATGATGAAAATCCTAGTAGGATTTTTTTCTTGGAATATTATAGGAAGTTCTTTGTGAAGAATGCACTGATGAATAATGTTAGAAAATGTGAAAATCTGAAGTGATTTGTTTTTTTTTTTTCGAAATAATGTTATGAAATCTGTGGGCAGTTGAAACAACTTGCTTGACCAGATCTCAAACACAGTATACAATTACAGCATAATTATGACCAGAAATGTTGAATAATCAACTTAAGAGAATAGATAGCCTTCAAGCAGATTCTAGCATATGGAAGAACTTACTTCATGCTAAAGGAAATATCAGACTAATAAGAAGGGATGACATATTCAACAAAAGTGCTGAGAAAATTATCTTGGAAAAAATATCATGTTACATTCTCATACACCAAAAGAAATTTCAGATGCATTTAGAATTTAAAGTGTAAGCATGAAAATTCTTGAGGACAAAATAGGTAGTTGTAGAACTGATCTTGAATTGAGTAAATTATTTCTCAGCCCCAAAGCAGTGAAGAAAGATACAAAGAAAAAAATGATTGCTTTTCTGTTGAGTAAACATATGCTAGTATGTTATGGGTCTGTTGAAAACTCCATCTAAATAGAAGCAAGTGAGATATGTCAAATACATTATAGTATAACAGGACAGAAAACAGGTTACTATATTTAACATATAAATATACTACCAGTCAGCAATCAAAGCACTAATGTCTTTATAGAAAAGTGGGCTAACATAGAAATAGAAAGGAAAGATGTACTCATGACCCCAAATGATATCAAAAACATATCTGACCTCCCTCATAATAAAATAATGCAAGCTGGGTGCAGTGGCTCATACCTCTACTCCTAGCACTTTGGGAGGCTGAGGCAGGAGGATTGCTTGAGGCCAGGAGTTTGAGGCCAACTTGAAGAACATAACAATACCCAGTATCTACAGAAAATTAAAAATTATCTGGGCATGATGGTGTGCACTTATAGTTTAAGCTATTCTGGAGGCTAAGGCAGGAGGATCACTTGAACCCAGGAGTTGGAGGCTGCAGTGAGCTATGATTATGCCACCACACTCTGGTCTGGGCAATGGCACAAGACCCTGTCTCTACAAATATATAAATAAAATAATGCAAACCCAAACAACAATAAAATACCTTTTTGCCTATAAAATAAGAGGTTTTAAATATGTGCAAGATGATAACAATACAGTGAGGTGGTCATTTTTATCCACAGCGATGAGAGAGTACATTGCCCTAAACTTTTAGGTAAACACTTGAGCATCAAGTAAACAGAGCCTTAAAACTCCTGTCCTCTTCCACTTAGCAATTGTACTCCTAGGAATCTATCCCAAGGGATGAACTGAATGCACAACACAATTTATGCACAAGAATATTAAGCATATATTTACTCATAATCATGAAAAGTTGAACAGAAAGACAAACTTTGAGTGTTCTCACTTACTTGTGAGAGCTAAAAATCAAAACTATTGAACTCATGGAGATAGGGAGTAGAGGATGGTAACCACAAGCTGAGAAGGGTAGTGGGGTGCAGGAAGTGGGGATAGTTAATGGGTACAAAAACATAGTTAGATAGAATGAATAAGGTCTAGTATTTGTAAGCACAACAAGGTGAGTATAGTCAATAATAATTTAATTGTACATTTCAAAATAACCACAAGAGTATGACTGGCTTGTTTATAACAGAAAAGATAAATGTTTGAGGACATGGATATTCCATTTACCCTGATTATTACATATTATAATATTACATATATAATATACTATCAAAATATCCCATATACCCCAAAAGTGTATGTACCTACTATGTACTCACAAAAATTAAAAATTAAAAAAGTTCAAAATAAACTATTGTATTTTTATTGGGCGTTCAAAAAAATGAAATACAGTCTCTCTATTGGATGGTTTTAGTATCTGTGAGATATGCCAAATATTTCATGTGTTGAAGAATTTCAATTGACAGGCCAAGTGCTTATGTGAAAAAAAAGCTAACTACCAAACTATTTATAGCATGACTGATTTTTTTTCAAATCTCAGAAACATGGCTTTGATCATTTTAGTGCTCATGCCTGTTATATTGTGCTTTTTTCATACAGATAGAGAGAACCTTCCCAAGGCATGAGAATTTCAGCCCAAAAAGGAAACAGAAGGGATTTAGTCCTATATTCCAGTTATAGCAGTCATCCCCATCCTCTTCACTCTCCTTTCTCAATGCATCCTTTGTCAAAAATTTTAAAATTGTACTAGATTCAAATATTCAATTTCTATTTTCTTAATTATATTTCTAAATATTTATTTTTCTTATATTGTTTACATTTTAAAAAACAGCTTCATTGAGAGATAATTGACATGCAATAAACTACATGTATTAAATGATGTAATTTGGCATATTTTGACATATGTCTATGCTTGTAAAGCCATCACCATAATCAAGATAATGAGCATAGCATGATTGGGATTTTATTATAAGAACATATGGCTTAGAAAGACCTATGCCATAAAGCTCAGAGTATTTATATTTAACAAATTTTATTTTACTCTTTTGAATGTGTTTTCAAAATTTTCTATGATGCATATGTGTTACTTTTATGAGCAGAAAAACCTTGAGGAAAAGTTAGTGACAGTGACTAAAGGTGGGTGACAGAGTGGTAGGTCAGGACATGCTACCTTATGGAAACCAAATAAAGCGAAATTCTTAGTGAGGAAGGTTCGAGACTTTGAAATTTCATGTATCAGATAATCAAGCTCTACCAAAAAGGGTCCAGCTCCATTTTTGTGGAAAACTCATAGAGGAGATTGGAAAAAAAAAGAGAGAGAGAGAGAGAGAGTGAGTTAAGAAATGAATGGGCTTGGCGAAGTGGAAGAGGAGGGGTTGGGGTCCAGGTGACAAGATAAGCCTAGACCCTGAGGAGGGATACTTCCTCCCCTGAGACCAGAAGTAATGAAACTAGAGGGAGAAGAGATGTTAGACAAATTTTTATATTGGTGGGTGGAGAGTTAATGGCTACATCACAGCATCACTTTTGCTTATGGTGCAGGATGCAAGATTGTCTCCTACTGATAATTTGACTTAGATATAATAAGGACATTGATACTTGTATTGAAGAACTACCTGGTGGCAGAAGACCACTGTTTGAAATAGCCCTATTTTCCTGTTTCACTAAATTTTGTCAGTAGACTGGGGCAAAAGAAAAGTGAGGTGTGGGATTAATTCAGTGTTGGAGTTGAGAAAGAAGAGGGGGTGAGTAAAGAATAAAAGAGTTGTAGGGGAGGATCCAAGATGGCCAAATAGGAACAGCTCTGGAGTGCAGTTCCCAGCAAGAACAATGCAGAGGGCGAGTGCCCACCACATTTCCAAACAAATTTTCACTACCCACAGACCCGGAGATTCCTGGGCCAAAAAGTGCCACAAGTTTTCAGCCTGGCGGTTAACAGAAACTCACATAAATCTGGGTGGCCATTTCAACTGGAACCTGGAATGCCTGGGAAATAGACCTGCCCATTCAACTGAAAGGGAGGGGGCAGAGACAGGGAGCCAGGCGATCTGGCTTGGCAGGTACCACCCCCACAAAACAAGCAATCTGAAATGCTCTGCTTTGAGAGTTTCACAGCAAGGGCAGCTGGGCCCAGGATGGTTCAGCTCAGTGGGGGAAAGGGTGACCACCACTACTGAGGCAGTTCACACAGCAGCTGGGCAGAGCCTGCGGCAGCTCAGCAACATCTCTGCTGGCAGACTGTGACTAGACTACTCCGTGTGGGGCAGGGTATCTATGAAAAAAGGCAGCAGCATGACAGGAACTTATAAATAAAGCTGACCTTCCTAGGACAGAGCACCTGGGAAAAGAGGTGGTTATGAGTTCCACTGCACCAGACTTAAAAGTACCTGCCCAGCAGCTCTGCATGGAATAACAGAGCTCCTAGCACAGCACTTGAGCTCCTATAAGGGACAGACTGTCTCCTTAAGCAGCTCCCCGACTCCTGTATACGCAAAGAGACACCTCATAAAGGAGAGCTCAGGCTGACATCTGGCAGGCACCCTTCTGGGATGAAGATAATAGAAGAAGAAACCGGCAGCAACCCTTACTGTTCCGCAGCCCTGATGGGTGATCCCCAGGCAAGCAGGGTCTGGAGTGGACCTCCAGCAGTCCTGCAGCAGAGGGGCCTGAATGTTAGAAGGAAAACTAAGAAACAGAAAGAAATAACTTCATCATCAACAAAAAGGACATCCATTCAGAGACCCCATTAAAAAGTCACCAACTACAAAGACCACAGGTAGATAAAGCCACTAAGATGGGAAGAAACCAGTGCAAAAAGGATGAAAACACCAAAAACCAGAATGCCTCTCCTCCTCCAAAGGATCACAACTCCTCACCAGCTAGGGATCAAAGATGGATGGAGAATGAATCTGATTAATTGACAGAAACAGGCTTCAGAGGGTGGGTAATAAAGCTAAAAGAACACATGCTAACCCAATGCAAAGAAACTACGGAC
>NW_016107843.1:553807-569283 GCF_001604975.1 Cebus imitator | reverse complement strand
AGACAGACTGCTAGCCAGATTAATAAAAAAGAAAAGGGAGAAGAATCACATAGCTGCAATAAAAAACAAGGAAGGTGATATCATCATTGATTCCTCAGAAATACAAACTACAATCAGAGATTACTACAAACAACTCTATGCACATAAACCAGTAAACATGGAAGAAATGGATAAATTCCTGGACAGTTGCACCCTCCCAAGCCAAAAGCAGGAAGAAGTTGAAACCCTGAATAGACCAATAGCAAGGGCTGAAGTTGAGGCAGCAATTAATAGCCTACCAACCAAAAAAAGACTAGGTCCAGACGGTTTCACAGCTGAATTCTACCAGACGTACAAAGAGGAGCTGGTATCATTCCTTCTGAAACTATTCCAAACAATACAAAAAGAAGGAATCCTTCCCAAATCATTTTATGAGACCAACATCATCCTGATACCAAAACCAGTCAGAGACTCAACAAAAAAAGAAAACTTCAGGCCAATATCCATGATGAACATAGATGCAAAAATCTTCAATAAAATACTGGCAAACCAATTGCAACAGCACATCAGAAAGCTTATCCAACATGATCAAGTAGGCTTCATTCCAGGGATGCAAGGCTGGCTCAACATACACAAGTCTATAAACGTAATCCACCACATAAACAGAACCAAAGACAAAAACCACATGATTAGCTCATAGATGTAGAGGTCTTTGACAAAATTCAACAGCTCTTTATGCTAAAAACTCTCAATAAACTAGGTATCAAAGGAACATATCTCAAAACAATAAAAGCTATTTATGACAAACCTACAGCCTATATCATACTGAATGGGCAAAAATCTGGAAGCATTCCCTTTGAAATCCGGCACTATACAAGGATGCCCTCTCTCACCACTCCTATTCAATATAGCATTAGAAATTCTAGCCAGAGCAATTAGGCAAGAAAAAAATACGTAAATGGTATTCAATTAGGAAAGGAGGAAGTCAAATTGTCTCTGTTTACAGATGACATGATTGTATATTTAGAAGACCCTATCATCTCGGCCCAAAATCTCCTTAAACTGATAAGCAACTTCAGCAAAGTCTCAGGATACAAAATCAGTGTGCAGAAATCACAAGCATTTCTATACACCAATAACAGACTAACAGAGAGCCAAATCATGAGCAAACTCCTATTCACAATTGCAACAAATAGAATAATATACCTAGGAATACAACTAACAAAGGATGTAAAGGACCTCTTCAAGGAAACTACAAACCTCTGATCAAGGAAATAAGAGAGGACACAAACAGATGGAGAAACATTTCATGCTCATGGATAGGAAGAATCAATAACATGAAAATGGCCATACTGCCCAAAGTAATTTATAGATTCAACACTATCCCCATTAAGCTACCAAGGACCTTCTTCACAGAACTGGAGAAAACCACCTTAAACTTCATATGGAACCAAAAGAGAACCCACATAGCCAAGATGATCCTAAACAAAAAGAACAAAGCCGGAGGTATCACGCTGCGTGATTTCAAACTATACTATAAGGCTACAGTAATCAAAACAGCATGCCACTGTTACCAAAACAGAGATATAGACCAATGGAACAGAACAGAGACCCTGGAGGCAACGCCACACATCTACAACCATCTGATCTTTTACAAACCTAACAAAAACAAGCAATGGGAAAAGGATTCCCTGTTTAATAAATTGTGTTGGGAAAACTGGCTAGCAGTGTGCAGAAAGCAGAAACTAGACCCCTTCCTGATGCCTTACGCTAAAGTTAACTCCAGATGGATTAAAGACTTAAACATAAGACCTAACATCATAAAAACCCTAGAAGAAAACCTAGGCAAAAACATTCAGGACGTAGGCATAGGCAAGGACTTCATGAGTCAAACACCAAAAGCATTGGCAACAAAAGCCAAAATAGACAAATGGGACCTAATTAAACTCTAGAGCTTCTGTACAGCAAAACAATCATTAGAGTGAACCGACAACCAACAGAATGAGAAAAAATATTTGCAATCTACCCATCTGACAAAGGGCTAATATCCAGAATCTAAAAAGAACTAAAACAGATTTACAAGAAAACAAACAAACAAACCCATCCAAAGGTGGGCGAAGGCNCATCTCAGCCCAAAATCTCCTTAAACTGATAAGCAACTTCAGCAAAGTCTCAGGATACAAAATCAGTGTGCAGAAATCACAAGCATTTCTATACACTAATAACAGAATAACAGCCAAATCATGAGCAAACTCCTATTTACAATTGCTACAAAGAGAATAAAATACCTAGGAATACAACTAACAAAGGATGTAAAAGACCTCTTCAAGGAAACTACAAACCACTGATCAAGGAAATAAGAGAGGACACAAACAGATGGAGAAACATTCCATGTTCATGGTTAGGAAGAATCAATAACATGAAAATGGCCATACTGCCCAAAGTAATTTATAGATTCAACACTATCCCCGTCAAGCTACCAATGACCTTCTTCACAGAACTGGAAAAAACCACCTTAAATTTCACTTGGAACCAAAAGAGAGCCCATATAGCCAAGACAATTCTAAGCAAAAGGAACAAAGCTGGAGGCATCACGCTACCTGATTTCAAACTATACTACAAGGCTACAGAAATCAAAACAGCATGCTACTGGTACCAAAACAGAGATATAGACCAATGGAACAGAACAGAGGCCCTGGAGGCAACGCCACACATCTACAACCATTTGATCGTTGACAAACCTGACAAAAACAAGCAATGGGGAAAGGATTCCCTGTTTAATAAATTGTGTTGGGAAAACTGGCTAGCAGTGTGCAGAAAGCAGAAACTAGACCCCTTCCTGATGCCTTACACTAAGGTTAACTCCAGATGGATTAAAGACTTAAACATAAGACCTAAAACCATACAAACCCTAGAAGAAAACCTAGGCAAAACCGTTCAGGACATAGGCATAGGCAAGGACTTCATGAGTAAAACACCAAAAGCATTGGCAACAAAAGCCATAATAGACAAATGGGACCTAATTAAACTCCAGAGCTTCTGTACAGCAAAACAAACAATCATTAGAGTGAACCGGCAACTAACAGAATGAGAAAAAATTTTGCAATCTACCCATCTGACAAAGGGCTAATATCCAGAATCTACAAAGAACTAAAACAGATTTACAAGAAAAAAACAAACAAACCCATCCAAAGGTGGGCAAAGGATATGAACAGACACTTTTCAAAAGAAGACATATGTGAGGCCAACAAACATATGGAAAAATGCTTATCATCACTGATTATTAAATAAATGCAAATCAAAACCACATTGAGATACCACCTCATGCCAGTTAGAATGGCAATCATTAAAAAATCTGGAGACAACAGATGCTGGAGAGGATGTGGAGAAATAGGAACACTTTTACACTGTTGGTGGGAGTGTCAACTAGTTCAACCATTGTGGAAGACAGTGTGACACTGCCTCAAGGACCTAGAAATAGAAATTCTATTTGACCCAGCAATCCCATTACTGGTTATATACCCAAAGGATTACAAATCATTCTATTATAAAGACACATGCACACATATGTTCATAGCGGCACTGTTTACAATAGCAAAGATCTGGAACCAACCCAAATGCCCATTAACGATAGACTGGACAAAGAAAATGTAGCACATATACACCATGGAATACTATGCAGCCATAAAAAATGACGAGTTTGTGTCCTTTGTAGGGACATGGATAAATCTGGAAACCATAATTCTCAGCAAACTGACACAAGAACAGAAAATTAAATACCACATGTTCTCACTCGCAGGTGGGTGTTGAACAATGAGAACACTTGGACAGAGGGAGGGGAGCATCACACACTGGGGCCTGTTGATGGGAGCCAAGGGAGGGACATTGAGGGGTTGGGTAGGTTGGGGAGGGATAACGTGGAGAAATGCCAGATGTAGGTGACGGGAGGATGGAGGCAGCAAACCACATTGCCATGTGTGTACCTATGCAACAATCCTGTATGATCTGCACATGTACCCCAGAACCTAAAGTACAATAAAAAAAAAAAAGAAAGAAAGAGTTAGGGATACAAGTTAGTTCAGGGATACTTTATTATTGCAAAAGCAATTGTTAGCTGGGATATACATTAGAAATACCTACTGTTAAAAAAAGCACAATGTGTGTATGTTTAAAAAATTAAAATAACCACTCATTATTATTACTGGAACATGGTTGATTTTGATCATATTTCAAGTTGGATTATCACATTCTCCTCCAGCGAATTGTTCACCCAATATCATTTAGTTAGTATTTTTTAAACATTCCCTTTACTAACTCATGCCATCGTTACAATACAGCAGTTAAATCAGCTCCCTTGTTTTAAATCAAATGCCAGGGATAGTACCTGCCCAAAGTAGACATTCTACAAATATGTTCAATAGATGACCAAGCACTCCTGTGCATTTACAGTCACATATAAAACAGTGCATCATTGAATAATGGCTTTGAGATTCTTTCAGATAGCCACTAATAAGACAGTGTTAGCATTATTTATAATAGATACTTGGGAAGAAAATAAATTTATCCGTATTCTAGGATCTCTAAACTGGAAGAATAGCCTACCCAGGCAAATCAATGGCAAATGCAGTATTGTCCTCAGTTCTACACAGATCAGATGACAGCTGCGGATGGATGTTATCTAGTGAAAATTTCCCACCATATTATACTTGCTTGCTTCAGGCATCTTCATGTTTTATTAAAGTCACTAAATAAATTGTCGTTTCCTTTCCTTGCTCTTGGAATGTTCTAAAGTTTCTGAGAGTCATTACTTTTCAGAGAGCACATGAAATTATAGAAGTTGTTTATCAGCACTAGGTATTTCCTTTGAGAGTTGAGCTTTAGGGATAGCATATATTTATTTCTACCAATCATGCAAGCTAAAGGAAATTGTCAAGAACTAATATTAAACAGCCTGAATATATTTGCATTAACCCTAGATCTAGTATTCACCAAATATCATTTTCAGCAGTTTTTATATGCTTCCTATTTCTGCCGTTCTCAGTTAAGCTGTGTTTATAATTGAAGAGTCACTGTCTTGAATTTATATTTTCAAAGATGCGAGCCTGTCGTTAATTTATGGAGTATTTTCGTTCCTGAGTTTCAGATCTAAGTGTCATCTGTTTTCCAGGAGGAGCCTCATACAGTGGCTGGGTGAAGTGACTTTTGTACTCTACTGCAAGTAGTGATGTCTCAGTGAAGGTACTTCAAACTTTCCATGCCTCAGTTTCCTCATCTATAAGATGGTAATAGTATGTCTGGTTTTATACAACAGAACTTTTCAGAGATTCAATATATTTTTTATGGGAAAGTACTCTGAAAATAATTCAGGACAAAATAAATATAGGAAATTTTTCTTCTTGTAAGAAGAATTTATCTCAATGCAAAGAACTAAGGTTTTCCCTTCTGGAGTGTAACCATTGGGATCCTGACATCATTTCTCTCAGAATTTTGATAAAACCTTCTGGTTGAACCACTCTTCCATCATTGTTTAGAATCCACCATACACTATTCATTTTAGTCTCCTATAGGTACTAAATATTGTCCCTCTCTGGCTCTCATCATGTGTACTTGGGGCAAAATGGCACCCAAGGCTCTGAGAGACCCATTTAAGACTCTTGAAAATTTGGTAGTTGGAACTTGGTAGTGTCAACCAAAGGGGAAAAGCCATCCTTAGTTATTGAAGAATAGTTTTTATGTTTAATTTGATTTCATTCCTGGTAACTTAATTGTTATACTGATTTGTTTATAATGTTGAAATTACCTCTTAGCTCAGTCAGTAATGATTTATTTTGATATTACAAAAACTCATTAAAGGTAAGATAATACTCCTTCTTCTATTACTTTGCTGCTTTTCTAAAGATAATTGCCTTAAGATTTATAGTTCTCCTGTTCTTAAAATAAGAATACTTGCCCACACAGAACTATTTACCTAATTCTAATAAAATATTATCCACATATTTTTTTTCTGGAGAAAGAAGTATACTTGAATTCTGAACACTTTTGCTCTGGATTTAATCTCTACTGCAAACTACAAAGGTTGTCGGTGTGAGGATAGGAAGTAGGTATAGCGGGATGAGTAGTAGTAGCATTTAGTGCTTTGGGTTGGAATGACAGGGGTTTAGTTGAAGTAGTTAGGACTTTGAATAAGGATTTGCATCTGTTTCTTTTCTTTTGTAAAGGCTGTTGGAAGGGTTTCTACCTAGATACACCGATAACAGAGTTAGCACATTGCCCCTAACTATTTGAGGTAGCAAATACTGTTAGAGCCCCACCCATATCTCTTCAGCTTTAGGGATTTCATTGCATGCCAGTCCAATTTCAAATGCCAGCAATTGCATTTTTTCCTGAGGGCTTTCTCTGGCTACTTGAGCCAATTTTACTTTTGCCCATAGCAGGCCAGAAGCACCAGGAAATTAATGCCACCTAAGAATAGACTTCAATTAATGGCTGACGAAAATAGCTCAATAAATTCCTCAGTCTTTTTGCTTCTGGGACAGTATAACACTGAGGTGTGTTCTACAGTATTTTTCAGAGTTCTTCAGTGGGATTTATTTCACATTGCCCTTAGTGGTAACTTCATGGTAATGCCTCTTCTACTTGCACTTAAATCCTTGACTTAGGGTTTGTGTCTGGGACAGTTGGGAATCTAGAACAGTTGGAAATTGGCATTCTGTCTGTAAAAATATGTTTAGGGAGGGAGAGGGACAGCTGTAGTCAGGAAAGGGATAATGAAGGATGACGAGTGCCTTACAGATTCAAATAGTAGAACTATTCACAAGGGATGTGATGGCATCAGGGAGAAGGCTTTCTGCCTTTATTAAAGGGATAGGTGAACAAGAAAGAAAAGAAAGAAAGAAAGAAAGAAAGAAAGAAAGAAAGAAAGAAAGAAAGAAAGAAAGAAAGAAAAGAAAGAAAAGAAAGAAAAGAAAGAAAAGAAAGAAAAGAAAGAAAAGAAAGAAAGAAAAGAAAGAAAGAAAAGAAAGAAAGAAGAAAGAAAGAAAGAGAGAGGGAAGGGACTTGAGGGCCAGGGGCAGGAAGAGAGCTTGAAGTTGAGTGACATATGATAGCATGGACAACGAGGGTTCACAGGTAAGGGGAGATAACAGTATTGCTTGTGGCAATGCAGTGCACAGTCCATTTTGATCAGCACAGTGGCAGTAAGAGCTAGCTTTTCTGAGATATCAGCATTCCCAGCATACACCATCCTTTCCTGACTCTTCCTTCACTCACCCTACATTAACACCACCCATAGGAGGCCGGGCTAGGACTTGGTTGGTGCAGATTTCCATACATCTCTACCTAACTATGTTATTTAAAAAGCAAATGTGGATGGACCATTTTTGGTGAGAACGAGAAACCTATAGGTAGTTAAAATTCCCAGTTCAGGGTAGAGAACAGCACTGTAAGAGGAGCAAGATGTTGTTTGACATTTAAAAATAGACCTAACTATACCAATTAGTCTGTTCTGTCCATGGTAACCTTATTCAATGTTATGGTGGTAATCGCTTCTGGAAAGCTTTGACATATTTTATAATTGAACTGCCAGGTTCACACTTAGCTATAATTCATTCACAGATAAGTGTGTCTTGTTAACCAAATTATGTTGACTCCCTTGGAAAGCCTGTGTGGGGACTTTCCTGTTTCTTGTCTTCATGTGGTTTTACAGTCTCCTGACAGACCATTAGCATGATGAAAGACTGATTATTGTCTTGGGCACCAAACTGTAATTTGGCCCCATTTTCATTTTTCTTTTTCATCAGCTGCAGAATCATATGCATTTATCAAAATGGGTATCATCTGTTTTGAAATTCATGAAGTTAGATTGCACACTTGTCAAGCATTTTTTTTTTTTTCTGGCATTGACAAAAACATCAACATCAAGCTTTACTTAAGTTGTTTAGAAATAGAGATGTCCAGGTGAAAGAATGGTGGAATCAAAATGAAAGACTAGGGGCTGGAATGGCTCATTCATTCTACTGACATTTTTTGAATGCATTCAGTGCACATAGCAAATTGCCAGATGGTGAGCTGAAGTCTGTGAGGGGTTGGAGAGACGTGAAGCTGATTCATTCACTCAAAAACATTTAGTGCCTACAGTGCTTGACACTGTACTAGGCACTGGGGAAACAGCAGTAACAAAACAGGCAAAGTCCTTTTCCTCACAGAGCTTATATTCTAGAGAGCTTATATAATAAAAAAGAAACGGAATATTTAGTCCTTATCCTCAAGGATCTTACAATCTACTTGGAAAGATAAAGTACATGTATTAAGTTAAAATTACACAGCAATGCAACAATGGGACAAATGAATTAATAATGTGTTTTACATGAAGGTGGTCAAAGCAAGTGCAATAAAAGAATGACCCAACACTGCTCTGCCAGACACTTGCTAGGACATCAAGGAAGTCATTTAACTGGCCAAAACTGTTCCTAGAGCAGTGATTTAGGGGCAGTTTGGCTGCTGATTAGAGCCTTTGACTATGTGTCTTGAAGGCCATTCACAATGAGCAATCTGGAAGAAAGGCAATCTCTGAATGCAACTTTAACAGCCTAAAGTGAATATCATATGAAAGGCCGATGCATATATTCATTTAAGATTTGGTGATAAGGTAAGGTTGCCTGTTAGCAGTGTTTGGATTTAATGTGGTATTAGAGATTGTAAGCAGTGCATCAGATAAGGAGGACTAATAGTTTTAAGAATTGGAAGGAAGAAGTTAAATTGTCATTATTCTTATACAATCTAATTGTTTACAGAGAAAATTCAAGAAACCCAACAAGCTATTAGAACTAATAAGAAATTTCAACCAGGTTGGTGGATAAAAATAAATTAGAAATTCAGCAATGCAATATATCAAAAACAACCATTTAAAAATGTAATTTTAGGAATCCTATTAACAAGAGCAAGAAACACTTAATAAATGTAATAAAAAATATAAACGACTTGATATAGAAAAAACTAGGTAGAGAGTGCTACATTTTTGTAGATGTTATTTCCACAAAATTCCCAATAGTTGTGTCTGTGTGTGTAATTTGATAAGATGGTCTTAAAATACAAATAGGATGGTAAAAAGCCAAGACCACCGAAACAATTTGAAAAATAAATAAATAAATAAAAGCAAGGTACAAGAATATGACCTAATAGATATGTGGATAGATAGATATAGATAGCAATATTACATTAATTTAAGCAGTATAGTGTGCTACAGAGATTGAAAAGTAGACCATTTATCATAGGAAACTAAGCATTTCTGTCTGAGTTTGCTTGTGTATTGAAGTGTGTGAATGCGTGTCCTATTTTGAAATAGAAGTATTCTAGTCTCAGTTCTCATTGAAGCATGAAGACAATAAATCCTATACTCCAAAGACACCACCATACAGACATTTCAAAGTCAAAATTTGAGAATTGTTTATTTTGCTTTTGAGCCCTTTCCTTTCATAGAGGATGTAGATAACAGGGGAGACTTGAAGGGGGTTTGTGAAGAAAATTTCTCTGGCAGTTGCTGTCTCACTGCAAACTCCTGCCAGAGCAGGGCAGTTAGGAGTGCTGTCCCTTTGCCTCAAGTCCAAGGAGAGGAAAGGACTGTGAGAAGTTGGTATGGAGGTCCTAATGGACAGGTAGGTGCTGGGCCCCTTCCAGGAAGTTTAGAGTCTGTGTAAGGAGCAGGGACCTGCTTTGGCAGTGGAGTAAGTGTACTTGTGCTGAGATTGGCTTCCACTCTTGGACTTTGCTGATGCGAAGGGTGTCAGAGTGGTTCCTGTGGATGAGATAGAGCCATGTACAGAAGAGATAGGCCAGCCTGGAGCTTTACACAACCCTGTCCTAGAGAACCACCAGTAGGGGAAAAGACATTCCAAGAGAGAGTGATCTATATGGAATGGGCACAGGACAAGGAAGAGCCAAGAGAAAAGTGGCCAGCAAGAGGAGAGGCATTTGCCTGGCTCACATCATGTTCACGTCAATGCCTCAGGTGGAACATTTGTTCAAAGAAAGAAAGTCAATTCTGGTGTCTGCCAGGCCCAGAGAGTATAAAGTCATCTTTTCCTCCCTCTTCTCTCCTTAGCTCCTTTAGAATCAGAAAGCTGGGGAGCAAGGTAGCGGCAGGAAGTTAGAAGTTTAGGCAGGGAGAGAAACGGGAAGGATCATGCACTGTTCCTACAACACAGTCTTCATGTCTGCAGAAGATCCAGCTGGGTGTAAAAATATAACTTTAAATCAGTTTGAGTTTTAATTATTACATAGGACTAAACTTTCATATGTATGTATATATTCAGGCTCCTGCTATAACACCAAGTATGTATTTCTGAAAAACCTCTCATGTTGCAAAATCGCACACTATAAATAACTGGCTTATGGGAAAAATAGAGTTGGGGCAGACCACTCAAAATATATGGAAATTTCTAACTAGACTACTAACTATAACAATTCTAATAAAAACTCTGGCATAGTTCCATCTCTACCAATATTTACACTCAGCCTCACAACCAGCTGATCCTTGTTTGCTCTTGGCCATAGATTTATTTCACATTTGAGATGCAAGATAGTGAGGGCATTCAATTCTGCAGAGAACTTTAATCAAAACAAAAAATCAGATGCAGAGTGCAGATATTTTAAAATCAGGTCCTTCCTTCCTCCCCCTTCTCTCCCCACTTCCACATCTTCCCTCCCTCCCTCTCTCCCTCCCTCCTAATTGATTCCCTCCCTCCTTTCCTCCCTTAATCTCACTCTCTCTCCCTTCCTGCCTTCTAATTGGCCAGCTTCGTATAATATCTTGTTGAAGGCAAATAATCTCAGTATCAAATTTTGGAAGGTGCCAAGAAGGCACTGAATTGAAATTATTGAAAGGAAACTTTCAGCAAAACCATGAAGGATGCTCATCAGCACATTGGCCCTCCTAGGCTCTTATTTCTTTATCATCATTTGCTCAGCTTATGATGATTGCTTTATCAATGGATTGTTTTGCCAGCCATCCTTTCCTTCATTTGGCCCTTCATCCATTACTCAACTGCCAGACCCAAGTCTCCATGGTCTATGTCTGATTTGTGTGCTTTTCTCCTCTGTTTTTTGTTCTTCTCCTTGTTTCTGTGTTTTCTGTGTGATACAGAACTTAAAAACAGCCAGCTAAACTACATAAATAATAAATACTTCCAAATACCACCTAAAAACCCTAATGTCATGGCTCTAATAACTGTATCCAGGAAATTATGCTGTGTAAAACGTAAAGAAAAAAAATTCAACACTAAAAATGTACTGACTGCTTGAAAAAGAAAAATATATGTTTCTCGGGGAGGATCCAAGATGGCCAAATAGGAACAGCTCTGGAGTGCTACAAATCTGGGCAGCAAATTCAACTGGCACCTGGAATGCCTGGGAGATGGAGCCACCTATTCAACTGAAAGGGAGGGGGCAGAGACAGGGAGCTAGGTGATCTGGCTTGAAGGGTACCACCCCCACAAAACAAGCAATCTGAAATGCTCTGGACTGAGAGTTTCACAGCAAGGGCAGCTGGACCTAGGATGGTCCAGCTCAGTTGGGAAGAAGGTCGACCACCACTACCGAGGCAGTTCACACAGCAGCTGGACAGAGCCTGCAGCAGCTCAGCAACACCTCTGCTGGCAGACTGTGACTAGAATATTCTGTGCGGGGCAGGGCATCTATGAAAAAAGGCAGCAGCATGACAGGAACTTATAAATAAAGAAGCTGACCTTCCTAGGACAGAGCACCTGGGAAAAGAGGTGCTTATGAGTTCTGCTGCAGCAGACCTAAAAGTACCTGCCCAGTAGCTCTGCATTGAACAACAGAGCTCCCAGCACAGCACTTGAGCTCCTATAAGGGACAGACTTTCTCCTCAAGCAGCTCCCCGACCCCCATATTCCCAAAGAGACACCTCATAAAGGAAAGCTCAGGCTGACATCTGGCAGGCACCATTCTGGGATGAAGATAACAGAAGAAGAAACTGGCAGCAACCCTTACTATTCCGCAGTCCTGATGGGTGATCCCCAGGCAAGTAGAGTCTGGAGTGGACCTCCAGCAGTCTTGCAGCAGAGGGGCCTGAATGTTAGAAGGAAAACTAAGAAACAGAAGAAAAATCTTCATCATCAACAAAAAGGACGTCCACTCAGAGACCCCATCCAAAAGTCACCAACTAGAAAGACCACAGGTAGATAAAGCCACTAAGATGGGAAGAAAACAGTGTAAAAAGGATGAAAACACCAAAAACCAGAAAGCCTCTCCTCCTCCAAGAGGTCACAACTCCTCACCAGCTAGGGATCAAAGATGGATGGAGAATGAATCTGATGAATTGACAGAAACAGACTTGAGAAGGCAGGTAATAACAAACTTCTCAGAGCTTAAAGAACATGTGCTAACCAAAAGCAAGGAAACTACGAACATAGAAAAAAGGTTAGATGAGATGCTAACTGGAATAAACAGTTTAGAGAAGAATATAAACAAATTGATGGAGCTGAAAAGTCACTAAGCATAAACAAGTTTCAATAGCTGAATCAACCAAGCAGAAGAAATGATATCAGAGATTGAAGATCAACTCAATGAAATGAAATGAGAAGGCAAGAATGGAGAAAAAAGAGTGAAAAGAAATGAACAAAGCCTCCAAGAAATATAAGATTATGTGAAAGGACCTAATCTACATTTGATAAGTGTACTCGAATGTGACGGAGAGAATGAATCCAAGCTGGAAAACGCTCTTCAGGATATTATCCAGGAGAACTTCCCCAACCTAGCAAGACAGGCCACCATTCAAGTCCAGGAAATACGGAGAACAGCACAAAGATATTCCTCAAGAAGAGCAATCCCAAGACACATAATCATCAGATTTACCAGGGTTGAAATGAAGGAAGAAATGCTAAGGGCAGCCAGAGGGAAAGGTTGGGTTACCCACAAAGGAAAGCCCATCAGACTCACAGAGGATCTCTCTGAAGAATCCCTACAAGCCAGAAAAGAGTAGGGGCCAATATTCAACATCCTTAAAGAAAAGAACTTTTGACCTAGAATTTCATATCCAGCCAAACTAAGCTTCATAAGTGAAGGAGGAAGAAAATCCTTTATGGTCAAGCAATTGCTGAAAGATTTCGTCACCACCAGGCCTGCCTTACAAGAGCTCCTGAAAGAAGCACTAAACCTGGAAAGGAACAACTAATACCAGCCACTCCAAAAAAGTACCAAATGGTAAAGACCATTGATACAATGAAAAAAATGTGTCACCTAATGGTCAAAACATCCAGCTAGCATCAAAATGGCAGGATCAGATTCACACATAACAATATTAACCTTAATTGTAAATGGGCTAATGTCCCAATCTAAAGACACAGACTAGCAAATTGAATAAAAATTCAAGACCCATCAGTGTGCTGTCTTCAGGAAACCCATCTCACATGCAGGGACACACATAGACTCAAAATAAAAGGATGGAGGAAGCTTTATCAGGAAAATGGAGAGCAAAAAAAAGCGAGAGTTGCAATCCTAGTATCTGATAAAACGGACTTTAAACCAACAAAGATCAAAAGAGACAAAGAAGGGCATTACATAATGGTAAAAGGATTAATGCATCAAGAAGAGCTAATGATCCTAAATATATACTCACCCAATACAGGAGCACCCAGGTACATAAAGCAAGTTCTTAATGACCTACAAAGAGACTTGGACTCCCACACAATAATAGTGGAAGACTTTAACACTCCACTGTCATTATTGGACAGATCAATGAGACAGAAAATTAACAAGGATATCCAGGACTTGAACTCAGACCTGGATCAAGCAAACCTAATAGACATCTACAGAAATCTCCACCTGAAATCCACAGAATATATATTCTTCTCAGTACCACATTGCACCTACTCTAAAATTGACCACATAATTGGAAGTAAATCACTCCTCAGCAAATGCAAAAGAACAAAATTCATAACAAACAGTCAGACCACAGGGCAATCAAATTAGAACTCAGAATTAAGAAACTAACTCAGAAACGCAGAGCTTCATGGAAACTGAAGAACTGGCTCCGGAATGTCGACTGAATAAACAATGAAATGAAGACAGAAATAAAGATGTTCTTTGAAACCAACGAGAATGAAGACACAACATACCAGAATCTCAGGGACACATTTAAAGCAGTGTCTAGAGGGAAGTTTATAGCAATAAATGCCCAAATGAGAAGCGAGGAAAGGTCTCAAATTGACACCATATCATCAAAATTGAAAGAGCTAGAGGAGCAAGATAAAAAAAACTCAAAAGCTAGTAAAGACAAGAAATAACTAAGATCAGAGCAGAACTGAAGGATATAGAGACACAAACCCTTCAAAAAATCAATAAATCCAGGATCTGGTTTTTTTTTGAAAGATTAACAAAATATACCACTAGCCAGATTAATAAAAAAGAAAAGGGAAAAGAATCAAATAGATGCAATAAAAAATGATAAGGGGAAGATCACCACGGATTCCACAGAAATACAGACTACAATCAGAGATTACTGCAAACAACTCTATATACATAAACCAGTAAACCTGGAAGAAATAGATAAATTCCTGGATACTTGCACCCTCCCAAGCCTAAACCAGGAAGAGTTGAAACGCTGAATAGACCAATAACAAGGGCTGAAGTTGAGGGAGCAATTAATAGTCTGCCAACCAAAAAATGTCCAGGTCCAGACAGGTTCACAGTTGAATTCCACCCGACATACAAAGTGGAGCTGGTACCATTCCTTCTGAAACTATTCCAAAGAAAACAAAAAGAAGGAATCCCTCCCAAGACATTTTATGAGACCAACATCATCCTGATACCAAAACCAGTCAGAGACTCAACAAAAAAAGAAAACTTCAGGCCAATATCCATGATGAACATAGATATAAAAATCGTCAATAAAATACTGGCAAACCAATTGCAACAGCACATCAAAAAGCTTATCCATCATGATCAAGTAGGCTTCATTCCAAGGATGCAAGGCTGATTCAACATATATGTCTATAAACGTGATCCACCACAGAAACAGAACCAAGGACAAAAACCACATGATTATCTCAATAGATGCAGAGACCTTCAACAAAATTCAACAGCCCTTTGTGCTAAAAACTCTCAATAAATTAGGTATCGAAGGAACATATCTCAAAACAGTAAAAGCTATTTATGACAAACCTACAGCCTATATCATACTGAATGGGCAAAACTGGAAGCATTCCCTTTGAAATCTGGCACTAGACAAGGATGCCCTCTCTCACCACTCCTATTCAATATAGTATTAGAAATTCTAGCCAGAGCAATTAGGCAAGAAAAAAAAAAGGGTAATCAATTGGGAGAAGAGGAAGTCAAATTGTCTCTATTTGCAGACGACGTGATTGTATATTTAGAAGACCCTAGCATCTCAGCCCAAAATCTCCTTAAACTGATAAGCAACTTCAGCAAAGTCTCAGGATACAAAATCAGTGTGCAGAAATCACAAGCATTTCTATACA
>NW_016107843.1:518041-551912 GCF_001604975.1 Cebus imitator | reverse complement strand
AATGCCAGATGTAGGTGATGGGGGGATGGAGGCAACAAACCACATTGCCATGTGTGTACCTATGCAACAATCCTGCATGATCTGCACATGTACCCCAGAACCTATATATATATATATATATATTTATACATATATATATACACACATATATATATATATATATATATATGTATACATTTCTCTACCAATGACCACCAACTAATAGGTAGTCACATCCATAGCAGGAAAGAGTCAAGAGGAAGAGGTAAATCACAGGGAAAAAGAGATGGATAATAAGAAAAATAAGCTATCAGGTTACCAAGTTGATTTCTAGGAGAGTCTCTGTTGAAATTTCTCTCTTCTTCTATCCCTGTCTCACGCCATGCCTCTCACAGGGCACTCACCTCATTCCCTGGTGACCAAGTCTTCTGGGTCCACTGCACACTTATTTAATATGTATCTAGGCCTCACTAGGTTCCATTGATTGTGAACTTCTCACTTTTCATAGCAAAATCTGTAGCCTGTAACAGCAGTGTGATTGAGAAAATTGCAATCCTGTTTCCAAGTAATTCACAGAGATCAGAACAATTGCTGAGGAACACTTTTTGTTTTGAACTACGTAATCTTCTTTGTGGTCCTATGGTATCCAAAGGAAATCTAACCTTGTGACTTTATCAGGGACGAGAGAGAAAGAAAAGGATCTAGAATCCAAGATGAGTAACTGGCATTTAGGTTTGACAGGACACAATGGATTTAAATTGTTTCAGAGGTTAACTTTTTTTCCATGACTTTGAATTTTTTTATTATTGGTCAGGGGCCCATGTTTCCCACACAATAATAGAACTGGAATCAAGGTTCTTATCTACTTGTTTCCAAAGTCCAGGCTTAGGTAACAAGGTCATTAAATTCAGAATAAGGGACATAGTTTGCTCGGGAAATTAAGGGTATATCTTTGTGACTTGGTAGGCATTGTATCACCACAAAAGGAACAGATTCCCTTTAATACAATATTAAATTAGAATCCCTGCAATGATTCTTGCCTGCCATGTGGCTTTGGGCAAGTTTCTTAACCTGAGTTTCTACATCTGTATAAAAAGTGTAAGGATTTATACATGATGAAGTTGTGAGAATTAAATGAGATTATGTATGTAAAGTAGTTCATATAGTACCTGGAACATTTGAGAACAGTCAAATAGTACCTTGCTTCTCCATTTTTTAGCACTGTATTACTTTTTAGGAATTGAGCTGACTGGGGCAACTTTGATGTTTGTTTTAGTAAGGATGGGATACATTATACAGTCATAAAAATAATCCTAAAGTATAAGTGTCTTATAACAACAAAGGCTAGCTTCCTTCTCTCTGGGACCTTGGGTAGTAGAGTGGCCTCAACCTGGAACATTGCCAGTAGTTGTGGCAAAGAAAAATAGAACACAGGGAGAAAAGGATTGGCCCTTAAAACCTCCATCCAGAACTGACACACATCACTACTGCCCACATTCATTGTTGAGGCAAGTGACTTGGCCATAGGTAGGTTCAATGGGATGGAGAAATATACTCCTTCTACATGGACAAGCAGCAAATATTGGTGAAGAATAGTACTTCACTACAGGGTTAGTTCAGCTGAATGTTTATTTCTCAGCTTTATTTCTCTGAACTATCTAGACAAACATATGGAGTGAGTATCTCATCATATGATTATTCATTCATATGAGAACTTTTTATACAATGCTACCTACTTATCCTTTAAGTTTCAACTCAGATGCTTCTTCCACTATAGTCTTTTGGGATTCTCCTTACTGAAAAATAAACTCTTTCCACTGTGTTATGACACTTTGCTTCCCAGAGCATGCACCACACACTTTAATGTGTTATAATATATTATTTGCAAATATTTTTTTCTAGAGAGTAATTACCTTCATGGAGTTTACTATCTGTGTCTTATTCATCTTTAGGAAAATACCTAGTTCAGTGTCTTGCACATAATTTATTAAAATATTTGTAGAGACAAACTGAAGATCTGAGATGAGAAATAGTATTGGTAGGTGAGGTGAAGGAAAGTGGGTGTTGTACAATAGAGAAGTGTCTCCTCTTGAAGGCAAATATATGTTTTCTGGAAAGTCCTTGGTAGTAATCATGGGAAACTCCCTGGGGAAACTGGAATGTCAGCTGAGACTCCTGAGAACTACTTGTGCAGGGTTCAGAAAGGACAGAGGCTGTTAGAGAAAATTAAAGTCATCAGACAACTATATCAGCTAGTTTATAATTAGCAATTACTGCAGGAAGGAGAAACATTTATCCAATTCTGACAATAAAGATTGCATAATTGCACCAAGAGTGTTTGCTCATACCCTTTCCAAGATGTGTTAAGCATTTGCAAACAGAAACAAATAGCCTTAGCATTGGTGGGAACAGAAAGAAAACAGGCTTTCTTAGGCTGTCACTGATCCATTAACACTAGGCAACAACATGGTTACCATGTGGGTGGATGAACCATGTCTCCATGTTCCTTTTTTTTTTTTTTTTTTACCAATATTCTCTAGTAGTTAGTCAGGTCTGAGAAAGAACCACAAAAAATCAATTCATCCCCAGTTACTGGAGGCACCGATGAATGAACTGTGTATTTTTAATTCAATTATTAGTTGTTGAGAATCTACTATCTGCCACACAGTGATTGAGTCTACACAGTCTTTTAAATGGCATAGTGTCTTATTGTCAATGTCTTTGCAAATGTTTTTCCCTCTACCTGAAATGTTCTGATTTCTGTCCCCTGCATATCCTATACCCTTCTGGTTTTAGTTTAGACATCATATCACTTAGGAAGAATTTCTAGACCTCCAGACAAATGTTTAGTTTCCCTTTCAATTTGCTTTTATAACAATATAAACTTCCTCACACACAAAAAAGCATAATTGTATTTTCTTGTTTAAATTGTCTGTAGTTTCCATTGGCCTATACACACTTAGAGGGCAAGGCCTGTTTCTTGCTCATTTCTGTATCTCCTGCACCATTGTGATGCCTGATGAAAGTTGATTAGTGTGTCATTATCTTTATATGGCTATTACATGATTATATTATTACAATGTATTACCAGGTCAATGCCCTATAATAGTGTTAAGTGTCTGTGTACTTTTCAGGGATTTAACGATTTGCAACTAGCTGTAATTTTTGAAGAGCTATCTTCTATGAGCAGCATGCTTTGTGTTTCAGTGAGATAAAGTCAGGTTTGTCTCTGTGACTATCTTGTGGTGTGGTCTTGGGAAATAACTTTACATCTTTAAAATTTTTTCTCATTGTCAAAAAAGAATGTGAGATAAGAGATGCCATATGTTTGACATTCTGTGACTGCAATTGTGTGGTGATTTTAAAACATGACCCAAGCATTGTTTAATTCTCCTCCCTTTGAGTGGTGGGTCTATGTTTCCTCCTCTTGAATCTGGGCTCTGTGACTGATTGTCTAATAGAATATAGTAGAAGTGATGCTATGCCAGTTTCTAGGCCCAGACTAAGAAACTGACAGCTTGTACTTCCTGCTTCTACTTTCTGCATCTTGGGATGCTCACATTTGGAACCCAGCCACCATGCCACAAGGAAGTCCAAGCATTTCAAAGAGAGGCATGCCATGGAAACAAACTGAGTTCCCTGGTCCCTAGTCCCAACTGAGCTCTCAGCTGACAGCCAGCTCTAAGTTGCCAGCCATGTGAGTGAGCCATTTTAAAAGTGAATCCTACAGCCTTCCATTGAGCTGCCCTAGCTGATGCTGCGTAAAGCACAGAGGAGCTGTCCCTGCCCAGCCCTTCTCAAATTGCAGATATAAGAGTAAAATAAATGATTGTTGTTGCTTTAAACCACTAGATTTTGGAATGGTTTGTTAAACAGAAATAGATTTTGTTATACACCTTTTGCTACTTCACAATATCTCAGAACTTTCATCCACTACAATATTCTGGTATGTATAAAATTAACTCCAGACCTTTGACAATCAATGCTTACCCCAAATTTATTACAGGAACAACAGCAGTAAGGATAAGATGCCATTAAACGATCAAATGCTGGTTGAGTAGTGCTCTTCCTGGGCTTCTCAGCAGAGGTTAATGGAGAAAACTTTGGTTAAATTAACTGATGTAGGTGACAAATGGGCCAACCACTCTCCATTGGAATGTAAGTTCTATAATTGATGATGACTCTTTGAAGGACTTTCTGGAGATGATCGTCAACTACGGGTGGATCCCCAAACCACATGGAAGGCTTTCTCTACATTTATTTTGTGCAAAGTAATGTTCTCAACAATAGTTCTGAGGTGTCCATTTACCACTGACCCCTTCAGTGGCCTGGGGCTTGGAGCTGAGACCATTTCTGTCAAATGGCATTATGCTACATATAAAATAAGATATTTTCAGCCCCCAATAAATAAATCTCTAGCTAAAACAGTCTAGGGTGTGTAATGAAGAGAAGCTTTTCTTTCTTACTAGCTAAGATGTTAATCTTCAACAGGCTTGGGAAATAAAGATTGATGGTGACATCTTTGTGCCACCGTTGTGGTTTCTGGGACTGGTGGCTTCTGGACTAGGTACTAGGACTGAACTTCTGTGATGATTATCCTTCTACATGAGGGAGTAGCCTTTCCCTCTTAGAGCACAATGGTTGTGAGCAACAGCCCTGGAGCCAAATAATCTGTGTAAAAGCCCAGCTCACTAGCTGTGTGACCTTATATAAGTTACTAGGTCTTTCTATGCCTCCATTTTCTCATCATGATGATAATACTAGTGACCACTTAATATGGTTATTTTTCTAAGGTTAAATAAATTAATATGCATAAAGCATTTAGAACAATACCTGTGATATTGTTTGGATGTTTGTCCCCTCCAAATTCATGTTAAAATGTGATTTCCAATGTTAGAGGTGGGCCCAGCAGGAGGTGTTTGGGTCATGGAGGTAGATCCTTCATGAATAGCTTGGTGCTGTCCTTGTGTTAATGAGTGAGTTCTGACTCTATGAGTTCACACAAGATCTGGTTGTTTAAAAGAACCTGGCACCTCCTCCCTCTCTCTCTTGCTCTCTTGTTATGTGATGTGCCTGCTACCCTTTCACCTCCTGCCACGACTGGAAGCTTTCTGAGGCCTTCACTAGAGACAGATGCTGACACAATGGTTCCTGTACAGCCTGCAGAATTATGAGATAAATAACCCTCTTCATAAATTTCCCAGCCTCAGGCCTTGCTTTATAGCAGCGCAAATGGACTAACACAGCCTGCAATGTAGAAAGCACTATATAAGTGTTAGCTATTACTATTACTATTAATATTGTCATTAATTAATTTTATTTTTATTTTCTTCTTACCTTAGAGCTAATTACCTTGCCTATAATCAGATCCTTTATGTATGGACACCAAGCAGAGCTGCTACACTCAGAAGGCCTTTTATTAATTGCGAAAGTGCAAAGCATACCATTAGAACAGGGAGCACTTTGGGCATCCTCTTTTCCTCTCATATTCCTGGGACTCTGTCCCTGACAGCACTCTCCTCTTAGTTATTCCTTCTCCTAGGAACTGCCTGCTCCCATTCTACTTCTACTAGTCACTTTTTATACCATAGTTTGAGCAACATATTTGAGAAAAGATTTGGAGTTTGAGGCTTTGTGTATTTTGGGAGTTTTTGTCTTTTTCTTTTTCCCCCAACACTCAGGTTTATAAGTCTCTATGTCAGATTGCATTCCCTGGAAATGGATTCTGAGATAGAGTTGTGTGTGGAAGGTTAACTGGGTTGTGCTCTGGAGAAACACATCCATAAGGAAGTGAGGAAGACAGGACTGGACAAAGGCAGAAGACTCGGGATGGGGTTGCTACAGAAGCCTCAGTTGATCCTATGGGGAGCGCTAGAGCAGGGAAGGCCCTTCAAGTTGTGCCAAATTGAGGTTTACAGGACCAGGCTTTTGAATCTCCAAATCAGACACTGAAGCTTAACTACCTGGAGGAGGTATAAACTTGGGCAGGCTGTTTCTCATAGCCAAGGGTACTGCATGTGACGGAGTGCAGCTGTGAATCATCTGCAGCTGATAGTTCCAGCAGCTGGGGATGCGGGCATTGACCCTGAGAAGAGGATCTGGACAGAGCACCACGGTGTCCACTAAGTGCAGACAATTTGTTTCAAGAAAGAAATATTTCTAGTGAAAAGAGCTTTAAAGTCTACTCACAATAGGTACATGACTCAGGCAAATTATTTAATCTCTCTGACCCTCCTTTTCTTCTATACATTGGAGATGAGATCATTGATAAAGGCTAACAGAGCTCTGCCACTGCATCTCTCCCATGGGGAATACTCAGTCAAGTCTAGCTCCCATCCCATCTTACTCAATTGCATGACACCAAAAATCTTAGGTCCAGAAATTCTAGCCCCTGTATTTTCAAATGACTCTGGGGCCTGTATGTCTGTTCTCACTTAGGGCTAGCTCTGAGGGCAGGAAGTGAATGCCACTTAAATGCCTACAATGAGCTAGGCTCTCTGCCAGCTTATGTCACCTTCACCACAACATTCAGGGCAGCTGTTAGGTCCTCATTTTACACAGGAGGAAAGTGAAGCTCAGACAGGTGAAACGACTTGCTCAGGGTTATACAGCTAATAAAGGCCAGAGACAAGGCTCAAATCCAGGTTCATACACTGCTTCATGTATGGCTGCCCTGGCCCAGGAATGGTGCTCTCACTTTAAAGCCCAAGCTTCCAGAATATAGCTGGAAACAAGAAATTAAAATTTTAAGGAGGATTAATATTTTACAAATATTGATGTAATTTTCTATTCTGCCTTCCTGAGCATGTGATTGTACTCTTGTTGGCTCATGATACCCAAGTGTCTAGAAATATTTTTGAAGCTATGTGTGTGTATGTGTGTCTGGATATGTGTTAGGGTTAAGAAATGTTAAAGAAGGATATAGAAAGACCATCATCATATTTGCAGAATATGATTGCGCAGCAGGGCAACAGCCTTATAAGTCAGGCTATAGTCTTAAAAAAAATTGCTCAGTTTTTAAAGCTCATTCCCCTTTTACAACATAGCATATCCAGCCTCAAGGACTTAGAATAGAAGTAAAACACACTGAATCCACACAGCAAAGCCATGAGTCTTGCTGCTCAGTACTAAAAGGAAAATATGAACCAGGGAACTGAGAGACAGCTGAACCCCTTTCCCTCCCAGAAGAAAGTGGGAAGGAGAAAGAGGTAAAAGGAAAATGGAGATCAAACCAAGCTGTTATGCGTCCCCGATTGTTTTCGCTCCAGGTGTCAGTAGGGAGATGGTGAGGGGATTTAGAGAAATTAGGGTAACACCAAGAATGAATGAGACACAGCATGGCTGGACAGAGGAAGCCCCTAGGTTAAACTTTGTGGTACTGCCAGTGTTCAATTCCTAGACTTGAGGTTACCATAGACTTGGAGTTGAGAATCCATGGAGTTTTCCTAGGGGTCCCCTGCAACAGAATGAAGAACGCTTTAGCTGAGTCTTGGGGTAGATATCTGGGCCAGCAGACATGATGGAGCACTTAGAAGAGACCCAGGGATTGGTCAGTAACCAGTGGGAGTTGAAGTAAAGCCAAGTCACTACTGAGTTTGAAACAAGCTGAGAGGGTTAGCAAACAGGGTTATACCACCCACAGCCCTCAGTGGATACTGGGGACACAGTAAATAGTCCATTCAAAAGGGGACTAAGATGTTCCCCTTATTATTTTGGAGGCAGAGGTCACTGTGCTCTTCCTGCCATCACAAGGATGCATTAGTCCCTCCTATCCCATCCCACTGAATCATAGTGTATTAGATATTCTTTTCCCTACTCCCACAAAAGATCCATTTTCACCCTTATCTGCATCTACCAGCTCCCTTGACTTCTGGCTTCTGGCTGCCTTTGCCTAATGGAAGTCACCAACAGAAAGGCAAGAGTGTGGGTAGAAAGATTGGGCTTATTTTCTTCCTGCTCCCTCCCTTCCTGGCAGTGAGTTAAAGGGGACTGCATTCCCCTGAGGAAGGTCACAGCTTCTTATGGGCAGCCCTCTCTCATAGCTATAAGCCTTACCGGGCTCTGGAACTCTTATCTCCTTTTACATTTTTAGGTTTAGGGGTGGCAGCATCCTCCAACTGTTATGGGATTTAGGTGCTTTTCCATCTCTCATTGGCTTAACTCTATCTACGCCTTTGAAAAATAGACCCTTAATTAAATGAACCTCTTTTGAATGTGGTTTCCATCTGGATAGAATGACTTTCTGTACTGGTTTGTCCCCAGACAGTCCCAGTCTATTCCAATTATTCCAGTGTAATTATTTCAGCATCCTAGGTTACTCTCAAAAGATCCTGGTTTGGACAGTATTCTACTCCTGGAAACCTGACTGCCATAGCATCTTAGGGAGGGTTGCAGGAGGAAGCGTTATAGGTTATATTTGAACCATACTGCACCTTTAACTAATTTGCTTTCCTGCTCACTCAAAGGAGGGTATCCGATTAGTTATAGACATAATCAAAGAAGCTAAATTTCCTCTACCCTTGCATGTTGTGATGTGAATGATTTTTCGAACCCTGTTGCTCAATTTTCACTCCTGGGGGACAGTACTCTACCTTACGCATCTTTGCCAGCTCAGCTATACCTAGTTCCCTGCCTGGCCCAACGTTCATAAACACTGTCTGAATGAACAATAAAGGAATGGTGTCACTATATTTAATCAGCGTGACAACTCACTCACACATAGAGGTAACCATGGCACCAGTTCCTACAGGAGCTGCACATATTTCACAGAAGAAGCTGCTGTTAAAGAAAAAGAAACTGGAGGAATGGTTGTGTGTGGGGGGAGAGGTTGGACATGAGATTGTAATCCAAATATGAATTCACAATGAAGTCTCATTTCTGTTATTAGGATGAACAAGAACTCTAAAGATTGGCCTGTAGATACCGTGGTCCCAACAATGAGCATCCCTGAGTGCAGTCAGTCTCTTTGCATTAGGAGTTAGAACTCACTGCCTCTACCTCCTGTCTGACCTCATTCTTTCTTTCTTCTTTTTTTTTTTTTTTTTTCCTGAGCCAGAGTCTTGCTCTGTTGCCAGGCTGAAGTGCAATCTTGGCTCACTGCAACCTCCTCCTTCTGGATTCAAGCAATTCTCCTGCCTCAGTCTCCCGAGTAGCTGGGATTACAGGCATGCGCCACCATGCCCAACTAATTTTTGTATTTTTAGTAGAGATAGGATTTCACCATGTTGGCCAGGCTGGTCTCGAACTCCTGACCTCATGATCCACCCGCCTTGGCCTCCCAAAGTGCTAAGACGATGTTTATCTGAATAAATATGAATAGAAGAATCTCAGAACTCATTTGTTTCTTTTGAGAAGCAGGCGTCTGGGGTACTCAACAACCACAACTGCCTATGACAACTTCTCAGAAATTCAGCCCCCCAAGAGTAGCCTTATCACTTCTGGGTGGGCTTGCACTTTCTCTCAGCCCATGATGTTAATTTACTGAGATGCTGGTGATCAGAGGTGGGTGTTGTGACAGGAAGCTTCCTGTGCGCCTTAAGCCAGGCCTGGGTGATTCCACAGTTGTAGTCCTGAAAATGACACTCACCTCATACTCATCACGATGGGTCTCTGAGTGCTCTTTGATTTTGACTACTGCTCCTCTGGGCTCTTTCTCCCTGCCATGCAGGGCTCACCCTCATATTAAGCAGCTCTCCCCTCAGGTCTGGGATCCGTTTGGGTTCACTCTTTTGCTATAGTAATTTATCATGACCTCCCCTGCAATGGACTTATCTCTGTTATTTTTTGGTTCTTTCTTACCTTTTCTCTGGCCATGACCACAAGAATCCCTGAGATTCCTGATAGATTCTCTGCATTCTGACTCTAGCTCCTTATGACTGCCCTCACTTGTTTCTTATACCCTGAAAGGACGATGGGTTCCCCAACTCAAGAAATGTATCATGCTTAACGCATGACTGCAAATTTTTGTTACCCCTCCCAAAAAGAGGTAAAGTCTAATTCTCTTCCCCTTGAACATGGCCTGGCCATAGTGGTTTTCTTCTAACAAATAAAATGCAAAGAAAATTATTCTTTGTGAACACTTACACTACATATTAAATTATTTCCTCTTAAAAGATGAGACAGCATTGCCTGGCTCTCTGTCTTTCTTAAGAGGCTCCCTCTTGAAACCAAACCCAGGCACCAGGGACAGGCCACATGTGGGCCTTCTGGCCTACAACCCCAGCTGAGGTCCTAGTTAACAGGCAGCATTAACCACCAGATACATGAGTAAGGACACCTTCATGAGAACTCCAGTTTCAGCCTCTGTCTGAGTGCAACCACTTAAGAGACCCTTAAGAGAAAACCAGCTGGCTGAGTCCAGTCAAACCCAGGCCTATGAAAAATAATATTAATAAATGCTTGTTGCTGTTTTAATGCCATTGTGGTTGGGGTGGTTTCTTAGACAGCTATAGACAACGATAATGGGAGGCAAGAAGAACTTGAATAAAGCTCCCAGAGAGCCAGAGGGTGATTAAAAGGTTATATCTAAAACATGATAACATGCTGGGGAGATTGAGCTTCTTAGTTAACCAAAGGAAAGATCAAGAGGAAATTTTTAAAATGTCTTTAAAAACACGACAAAGACTAAACCGTCTTGAGTTCTAGTGAGGACAGCATAACAAGAAATCAGCTTAAATTGTGGCATGAAAAATTTGGGATTGATGTAAGCAGTGATTTTTTTGAGTGGGGAAAAAAGCCATGGGCATTCATATTTTCACAAATCATATATTGTCTTTATTGTCCTCCTACCCAGTTAGGTGCCTGCCCTCTCTTCATGTTCACTGTGGTTTCTAAAAACTATTAATGTAAAATATAATAAATAAAAATTGAAGATAAAATACATTAATAACTTTAGATATTCAATATTTGACTTATAAAGAATTAACAAAGGAATTATGTCCAAACAAGAATTCCTTAGAATGGTATCATCTTACATAGTATGATTTTTAAAATAATAACAAACTGGGTTAGTTGGTTTGGAGCTATGTAATATGATATGCCAAAAGATTCATATACAAGTGTGTACTGGAGAGACATCACTTAGCATTCTCATTATACACGAGACTATTTTGCAATTCCATGGCTTTCAACTTTCTTCAACCTGGAAGCACCCCCTATCTTACCTCATCTGACTGTATAGTTACCTATTGCTAAGTGACAACTGCACCCTACCCAAAATAAAATTCAGCCTTCCCTCTGTATCCGTGAGTTCCATATCTGTGGATTCAACCAACCATGAATTGAAAATATTTGAAAAAAATAAAATGGATGGTTGCATCTGTCCTGACATGGAGGCATTTTTTCTTGTCATTATTCCCTAAACAATACAGTATAACAACTATTTACATAGCATTTACATTGTATTAGATATTATAAGTAATCTAGAGATGATTTAGTATACAGGAGGATGTGCACATGTTATATGCAAATACTACATTATTTTACATAAGTGACTTGAGTATCACTGGATTTTGGTATCCTTGGGGGTCCTGGAACCAATCCCTCTACAAGTATGAAGGGACAACTGTATTGTGTAGCTTAGCAACCATTTATATAGCTGATTTATATAGCTCATTCTGAGGGTTGATTGAGTCCCATGGTATCTTTGAAACTCTAGTCTGAGACTTTGCTATACTGTGTACAGTTTGGAGACATGCTGCGCCATCAGCAGGTGAGGTGCTCCATAGCCACCAGGAATATTGTAGCTCATGAACAAAGACTCAGAAACCCTTGACCAGACTTCCACCCTCACCCACTCTTGAAATATCCTTTTGTTTCTTTTCCCTACCTCTTCCACACTTACCTGATGCCACTCTTTGGACAGGAGCCTGAATTTACAGAAAACATCCAGAAACCTCTTGAAGGAATAAGGATGACCTGCCTGCTTCTTAAAGGTAATCACAAAAACTGAACTTGAGAATTTTTTTCCTACTGCTTCTGCTGAAATTTTTTGATGCTGGAGGGCATTTATTCAGCTTTTATTATTTTCTTGGTAGAGAATATTTAATCTTACTAGTGGTTTGGTGTGGGTGGTGATCACTTCAGAGGGAAGAAAAAGAAATCCAAGCATATTTCTGTGGAAAAAATATGTATTAACCATTATATGGTGGCACATTCTTTATAGTTAATATACAGTTCAGGAAAGAACATAAAAGAATAGCTTCCAAACCATGCAGAAAGCAAAATCAACTCTGTGTAAACCATACCCTCCATTAACAAACTCTGAGCTGTGTTATCTAGTAAACCAGATTCATTTACTGGTGGACAATTTTTCTGAATCAACTTATTGTTTCTAAAGTACCCTGGAGCTAGAAAGTACCATTACAATGGATCAGAAGTTCTCTTGGCCTACAGTGTCAAAGGCTCAAAAAAGTAGACCCAAGAGAACTAAGAGAGGGCCTTGGAATGTTTAGCATGCAAGTGCGAAGGCCAGAATCTTGAAGAAAACATGTAAATCACACTGCCATGAAACAAATCACAGTGTAGCAAAATGTTAATCTATGTTTGTTCTACCATTTACTATGTTAGTTTAACTGTCCCAGGAAACAATAATCTGTCTGTGATAGATTACTTATTTCTTAATGTCTTCAGTTTCCTGATCTGTGAAATGGAAAATAATAATAAGAAAATAGTAATAATACCCCCTTCATGAGGTTGTTTTGAGTATTGCATGAAGTAACACATAAATGTGTGTAAGCCAGTGACTGGTACATAATTCTAGCTAACACTTGAGTCATGATGACTATTACTGCTAGCAGGTTCTATAATGTAGGGAAGAACATGTGTTTTTAAATTTGATAGAATTGAATTTAAATGCCAGTTGCTTTTTAAAAAACATAAGTAGCAATGCATCCTTGGGTATATAACCATAAAATTGTGATAATGTTACCTATCTTATATAATTACTATGAGGCTTACCTGAAATTACTTACAAAAATAATTGCACACAGTGTGTGGCAGATGGAAATTAATGAATAAATGATAGCGCTTATTACTCTTTGGAATTTTTGTAGTATCTGGAGAGATCTGTTTGGTCTGTGCCATACTTGATGCTATGTAAAAATGAGCCACTGTGCCTCAGGATTTGTGGTAATAGTGGGCTGAGTCAGCTCAGGTCCTCCTAGACGATGGGATTAGATGCAAAATGACTTATTGGGAGAGATTCATTTTGATGGATAAATGGGCAGTAAACAAGAGTAGCCAGAGAGAGCCTTCAGAATGGGAGGCAGGTCTGACTCTTGTGGAAAGAGAGAGGAAGGAAGGAAGGGTGGGTAGGGAGAGACTCTGATGGTAGTGAAGCTCTGAGAAAGTCTGTCAGGCTGATGGGGAGCCCCAGAGCACAGACTGCACATAGAAGAGGTTCCCTGTCAGGCAGGAATAGCCTAGCTCTAGCTCTCTTGCTGTGCTTTGCCATTGGCCTGGGGTAAGCATAGCCTTGGTATGGGTGCCACAGTGGATCTGAAGGTGTTGCAGCTGTAGGCTGTCAGCAAATTATCCTTCTCCTCTGAGCAGGGTTCTTGAAGGGAGATCTGAATGCTGTACCTCTATGGCTACTGAAAGGGGCCGAGTTAAGCAGCATCCCAGTCAGAATTATCTTTGTTCATGTTAGTTAGTTCCTGGTTTGGGCCAAGTTCTCATAACATACCCTCTCTAAATGCGAAATTGAATAGAATTTTTTTTAAATAAGAAATACTACATGGAATATTTCTGCAGAACAATTGAGGCACTTAATTGAAAAACTATGATATTATGAAAAATTAACAGTTTTCATTTAGAGAAAGGCAACACAGGTGCCAACTTGTCCTGTTTGATTCCTGGAAGGAAGATAGACCCTACATTTCTTTTCTATATGTAACTGAAAAAACAAACAAACAAACGTAGATTTTAAGTAACATCTTTAGTTATGAAGTTTCAATAATTCATTCTGGTGTCTATTCCTAATTGCATTAATCAGATTTATTTAAACTTTCTGTTTTAGAGAGATCTCAGGAATATAATAGTGGAGGTAGATTGGAGGAATATAGCCAGTCTACATTTACCTTTTATTTCATCTTCTACAAAACCTTTGCTTTTTCCACATTTCCTTTGTATTTTCCCCTTATTTTGTAATGTCAGGAAGGAAACTCTTTTCCTTTATCCTGTTAGGTTTTGTGATTGGGACCTATGAACTAAACTGACAAGAGACAGATTAGGAAGAGAAAACACAGCTTTTAATCATCAACATTTGTGTGCATATGGGAGTTCACAAAGAAATATCACTCAAGGGGCAGTTAGAATTTGGAGCTCATACACCATCTTCATATGGAAGGGTGGAGAGAGAAAGGGTATTTATGGAAAAACAAATGACATTTTCTTGGAAAGATAAATAAGCCGTTAGGAGAATACATGGGAGATATGAGCATTTCTGTGACAATATCTGCTTAGCTGTGGTGTAGAGACCTCTAATCTCTGGTGATAAGAGTCAATCTTCCCTAGTTTCTCCCAAGATGAGGATTTATGACAATTGAGTTCTTCTGAGTTCTTTGGGAAGCTCTACTTTTAGGCAGATAAGGGATTTTAGAAAGTCAAATGTCTTCTCAAAATAATTTTTTATGCTATGGAGACATATTCTGAACCCCTTCAGTGACATGGATACTGAAATATTGGTTTGCCACACAATTTGAGGACATAGATCAAATGTGGTGTGTAAGGCTCACTAATACTAATGGTATTACCTTGCCATCTCAGTGTTTACTTACCGAAAATAATTTAATAGTGGTGGAAAACAATCCAGACGAGCTCATAAGTGACATTTGCTGATGGCGTAGGTCATAGAAACAACTTAATTGAAAGAAAAAAAGTTACAACTTTTCTAATCAGAATTTTACCTTAATAAGGAAAAGGAATTGGATTTAAAGGAATGAGGAAAGGGAAGAGAAGTTATTAACATATCAGACAGGAAATTTCAGAGCCAAGAAATAACAGGTTTGTGGCTAAACTGACTGCTTAAGAAAAGCCAACAGGTGTGAACCAGTGAAAGTGTCACATCACTAGGGAATTGACAGGACTGGTAAATCAGCAGCAGGCCTGAAGAAATTAAACCTTGACAGTCCAGGCAGAGACCATGAACACAGTTGCTATGACCCGTTCTGAATTTTCTACCTGAGTTGAAAATGAGATGAGAGTGACAACGAAGGTTGATGTTGATGCTGCTGGTATCCTATGGAATCATTTTAGAGTTTTTGATAAAAACAGTGTAAGTTCTCTTGTTTTTTTTTTTTTTTTTTTTAAAGATGAGCATCTCTGAAAAGCAAGGGAAATAGGATTATACACTAGATAAGTTAGTTGACATAACTTTGCCTTTGACCAAAGCAATGTAGGACTAAATAGTGTACTGAAACTTTTGTTGAGATTGTGTTTGAGGTTCAGCTAGAAGTGGGTAATTACTTGATACCATTGACCAAACAAAACTCCTGTACTATCTGGGAATTGATCCTCTTTGAACAAATGGGTATATTCAATAGTATTTGTTGCACCATTGTTTTTGGTGACAAAAAATCTGTAAACCATCTGTATATCAATAGAGAAATTATTGAATAAATTGCAATATATTTATACTATGCAGCTATTAAGAATGAGATCAATACTTACTGACTTTGAAAGATATCTATAAAGAAAAAAATACCATGATGTTAAAAAGTATTCCAAAATTACACCTGAGAGACTTTAAAACTTGTTTCCATCTGGTTGATAATAAAAAGCAAATTATTCAATTATAGTTCTTTGAATTTAGCTAGTAGATAGATGAACTCCTTGTCTTATGCTTGGGCCACTTTTCTCTGCCTCAATATAGCTGAAATAATCTTGAGAAAATAATATTATAATGGTAAAATTACTACTTTTTAAAAGTTGAAGGGGTAAGTAGATTTGGGGTGGTAAAAGGTGGAGTAATAAATGTTCTAAATTGTTTGTTTACAGTTAGCTACTTTAAAAATGTTTCAAATTAGAGACGAAAAGAAAAGATGTTGTGTACCACCTTTTGAGTAGTGGTAGAGGAGGTAGAGAAGCAAAACTGGTCAATGTAAAAGGTGTAGAATTGCCTATATGACCCCATATTGATACGGTTCCCATGAGTGGAGGAACACAAGGGTTCTTGGTCCTTATGCCTGTTTAGATAAAATGACACAGACACATGTGGAGTGGAGTGGTTTTAAGGAGCAGGAAGTTTAATAGGCAAGAAAGAAGGAAGAAGAAAGAAGGAAGAAGCCCCTCCCCTATAGAGAGACAGAGGACAGGGGACTCCAAAGTCCAAAGCTGAGAGAGGAGACCCCAAGTGCCACAGATACCAGCTAGCTTAATGAGTAGGCTAGAGGAGGCGGTGTCTGATTTGCAAAGGGCTCAGGGGATTGGTTTGACCAAGCATGTCATTCACGTAGCCATTGAAAAAGCTGGCCCTCCCACCTTAGCCTTTTCATATGCAAATGCAGGACACCCTGATGTTCTATACACTAGGGACAGCCATGTTGCCAGGAACATGTGAGGCAAGGACGTGAAGGCCTGTGGGAATCCCCACGTTTGGGTGGACCGTTTCTAATGGCCAGGATTTGCATATCAAAGGTTGCTGGCCGGACTCTAACAGCTACTTTAAAAAGGAAAACTTCCCAAGTACCCCTTTTACTCTCTATCTGCCTAAAATGATTTCTTAATTACTCCCACAACAATATCTGTATAGAGCATTGCAGTTTTAAGGACATTTTCACATCTAGTTCCCCACTTGTCAGAGAGCTGGATATACGCCAGCCACTTCATAGAAAAAAATGAAAGCAGAAGTAGATTAGTTCTACCTAAATTCTGTCTCTGAGTGCTGGCTAAATTGGACAATTGATAAAATCTGTATGTGGAGTCAGTCAAGAGAAAATTAAGGTTTTCTTCATTGGAGTTTAGAATTGAGATATTCTTCAGTGTGAATAAATACATGAGCTGTGCTGTGGATGAACTCACACCTCTGCTGTATTTTACAGAGGCTCTGAAATATTTGGAAGCAGAATGAGGATGGAGTAGAAGGGACACCATCTGGGTTGTGATGCAAGTTAAGAGGAAAGAGCAGAGGACTTGGGGTATGGAGGTCACAGATGAATTAAAGTGATGATTGTATTAGTCTGGGTACAGAACTCCCACTTCTGGTAAGGTTGGACTAGTTAATTTAAGACTAGCGCTCCTGCTGAAGACCTAGGAAAAGCTGACACATACACACACACCTCATATTAAAATGATATTCTTGAAAGTGCCAGATAAGATGGCTAAAAACAAAAAAATAGAGTAGAGAATTACTGAGCCAGAAACCACAGGAAGATAGATTTCCAGGAAGTGAGGCAGGGTTTGAGGCCACTTTTCCCTTGGGATATCTGCCATTTTTTTAGTAGGTAATTAAGAACCTAAAAGGTTGAATGCTGCTTTTGATAGCTAGCTGAAGAATAGAAAAACATTTGAAAATGGAATTTAGCTTTTCTACATGTAGAGGAGGAAATCTATATTGTTACCTCATAGGTTCTTAGTTGAGACACTCTCCTGAAAGTTAATGTCAGATTAACAAGAGAAAAACCAGCAGAAGTTTATTGACAAATGCTATACATATCACACAGGAGAGACCTCAGTTCAAAAGTACTTTTCTCTCAAGGCAGTGGCCTAGGGGTTTTGCTTAAATAGTATTTTAACCAAGAGGCATAAATTCTACAGTAGAAAGACAAAAAAAGAGTATCTTCAGGCTTCCAAAAGTGCGAAAATGTGAGAAGTTAAGTTTATGGAAAGAGTGAAGTCTGCTTCTAGATCCTCGGGTACCACTGTCTCTGAGCTGATAAGCAAGCTTGTAAAGGGGCCTATCTTTAGGTGGGAAAAGGTAGAGAGGAGGAAAGAAAAACCTTTGTCTTTGTAAATATTTGTCCTGCCATCGGGCAAGCAGAGGGAGGAGCAGAGTGTCCTCCTGCTTTTTAATATTCTTCAGCTCAACAATTCTCAGTATTTTAGACAGCAATATTTCTGTTTTCTTTACACACAGAAAATTCCCAAATGACTTCACTAGTACATTTTACCAAACATTTAATGAAAATAGAATGAGAATCTGTTAAAAATGATATAACATATAGAGAAAAATAGAACATTCCCCAACCCATTTTATAGGCCAGCATAATCACAGATACTAAAAATCTGGAATATAACAAGAGACATTTCAGGTCAATATTACTCAAGAATGTACAAGAAAAATCCCAAGTAATATAATAGCTATTCTAATCTAGGAATATATTAAAAATATAATGTATTTGAACCAAGTTGAGCTTACTCCAGAAAGGCAAGGTTGGTTTAACAATACAAAGCTGAGCATTGTAATTCACCACAACATAATTAAGGGCAAAAATGATGTGTTTATTTCTATAGATGCCGAAAAAAATTGATAAAATTCCACATTTTAGGGTAAAAACTCCTCCAAGCAAACTAGTAATAACAGGGCACTTTCTTAAACTGATAAAATTACCTACAGAAAAAAGCTACAATAAAAATCAGACTTAATTATGAATTGCTAGAAGCTTTTCCTTTATGACTGAGAACAAGACAAGTTTGCCTGTGATCACTTCTATTCATTGTTGTACTAGAGGACCTTAACAGAGAGATAAGGTAAGATAGAAACTTGGAACTGAAACAGAGGAGAACAAAAGTAACTGAAGTCTACAAATTTGCTTGGCCCTGCTTTATTTTGGGAAAGGGTGGCTAGGACTAATTTGTTCTAAGTTTTGTATATCTTTTTTTTTAACCTTTTCTTTCTTATATTTGGTTCTATGCAAGTTAAATGGCATATCTGGGAAAAAAATATAAAACGATGGTTAGTGGCCATTTGAATTGACTTCTGAAGAGAGGAGACATTTTGAATCAGCCTTGCTGTAGTCAGTGGGGCTTTCTGAGGCTTAGTGAAAATCCTTACTTGTGCCCTATTCAGGCCAATGTTGCTGGAATATCTTATTTTGATTTTACTATGGCTGATAACACGCAGAGTATGGAAAGAGTATTATTTTGGAAGATATTTTCTCTGGGGCTATTTTTTAGAACAAAATCAACAGGATACTGACATATGTTCAGATACTGGAGCACTGACTGATCCTACTGATATATGTTTGGATACGGGAGCACTGATTGTGACTCACGTACTCTTAAAGAAAATGACATACATCTGGCTATTGCACATGCATGAAAATGCCTAAGCCTGATACTAATGGATGAGTAAGCTTAGCTCTAACAATCGGAATGAAAATAATTTATTTTCAGACTTGCTATTACTAGACAAGTTCAAACAACAAGGATGATCATGATAGAATTAACAAAAATCTTTGCATAATAGACTGACAGGCCGTGCAGTTATGAAAGAAGCAGTAGATGTAACCTACATAGACATCAGTGTAGCTTTGATTATATTAAAATGATATTCTCCTCCAAAAAGAGAGGAAAGTTTCTCCACTATTCTTATATATCTATTAGGAGGGTAATAAGAAGGAAAAGGTAATTGAGGGAGTCACTGGGCAGGTGAAAAGCATAGTCAGAATGAGTATACTTGGGAGTGGGGTCATAGGTTCCTAAGTGAATTTAGGATGTTTCCATAGATGGTATTAACCTTCTTTCCTTTTTAGTCTGACTCAAGTGGTTACAACTAAACATGGCGAGTTTTTTCCACTGATTTGGCTGCTATTGGGCTGCGTACATGCAATGTCAAAACAACAGATCACTTTTGAAACTTTGCCAACATGGGCGATTGACTCACACCACCAGTTACAAATAAATGTTTAAGGGTCTTCCATATACTGAAGAGCTGATGTTTAAATTCATCTTACTTCTCACAAACACATAAAGTGTGATGAAGCTTGTTGCTTGTTGCTCCTGGGGAGGCAATGAAAGATCAGCAGCACACCACCGAAAACATGTGAGTGTAGCCATATGTTGAGCCTCACTAGCAATTATGGAATGCTTTAAAATAGATAGGTATTCACATATTGAAGTTATGAATTTTAGATGTTTATCTTATTTGATACAGCCATCTGAACCAAATCGTGAGATTTGGTTTTCCTTTTTCCTTTTTTTGAGACAGGGTTTTGCTCTGTCACCAGGCTAGAGTGCAGTGGCACAATCTCAGCTCACTATAGCCTTGATCTCCCAAGCTCAAGCAATCCTCCCACCTTAGCCTCCTGAGTAGCTGGGACCACAGACAAGTGCCTCTACATCTGGCTAATTTTTGTGTGTATGTATGTATGTATGTATGTATTGGTAGAGACAGGGATTTGCCATGTTGGCCAGGCTTGTCTTGAACTCCTGGTCTCAAGCAATCCTCCCACCTCAGCCTCCCAAAGTGCTGGGATTATAGGAGTGAGGCACCATGCCCAGCCAAAATTTGATTTCTCAATGTGATTTCAGGATTTTAGAATGGGTGCTGTTTCTCCTACACTTTCCTTCCCTCAGTCTCCATGTTAGTTTGTTCAGAGTATGCACTGTACAGGGTCAGCACATTTGAGGAATCACCATTCACATTGGGGACATATACAGAACTAACTTACATGGGAGTGCTGCAGGTGAGTGTAGACATTCCAGGCCTCTTGGCTGAATCCTGAAGCAGCAAGAGAGCGCCCTCTACTCCATAAACTTTCACTCCCTCAGCTGGTCATGCACATCTCAGCAAAGCCTGCACTCTCACATTTACTTCGACATGAACTGTACTTTTATGGCTGTACTTTCTTCTGGCTATACTCTGAGTATCTGGATTCCAACATTTCCTCTTACTCTGAACTTTTCATGGTCATCTTATCTGGGGATGGAGTATGTGTACTCTTTATGTTTTATGTGCTGGGCAGGAGGTAAGTGTACAGGAATGTATGGTTGTGTGTGTATGTGTGTGTGTGTGTGCGCACAAACAGCTGCCACCCACAGGCTCTGGGATGTTCTGAGGACTCAAATGGACTACATTCAAATAGGCTTTTTCCAATCCCTAGAGGCAGTGTTCCCCTGCTTTCTTCTCTCTCTCCTGCCCTTCTCTGTTTTTTACACACTGGCTACCTCTATGGTCACTGTGGTAGGCTGAAAAAAATGACATCTCCCCCAAGATATAGTCACTTCCTAAGCCTCAGAACCCGTAAATATTTCCTTATGTAGTAAAGAGTGGATATTACCTTGTATGGCAGAATATGTGATTAAGTTAAAGACATTGATAGGCAGTGCTTATCTTGAATTTTCTCGGTGCGGCCTAAATGCAATCACATTAGCCTTGTAAGAGAGAGGCAGAGGGAGTTTAGAGACAAATACAGTCAACCTAATGTGGCCAGAGGGTCAGCAGCTGATTGCTATGTATGATTGTTGGGATTACACGTTAATATATATATATTAGTCTTCTATTGCTACATAACAAATTGCCACAAACTTAGTAACTTACAACAACACATATTTATTGTCTCACAGTTTTTGTGGGTCAGTTAGCTGACTTAGTTGGGTCCTCTGCCAGGCTGCAATCCAGGTGTCAACCTGAGCTGAGTTCTCATCTAGAGGCTCACTGACAATGGACTTGCTACCAAGCTCTTGTGGTCATTGGCAGAATTCATTTCTTTGTGTTGGTAAGACTGAGGACTCTGGCTTCTTGTTGGTTATTGGCTGGAGACCACCCTCAGCTCCTAGAGGCTTCCACAGTTCCTTGTCACATAGACCTTTCCATAGATCCATTTAACATGGCAGCTTACCTCTCCAAAGCCAGCAAGGAAGAAAGATAGCAAGTTGGCTAGCAAGGTGGAGTTATATAATGTAATGTGATTACAGGGGTGACATTCATGGCCTTTGCCATATTCTGTTGGTTACAAGCAAGTCAAAGGCCCCACCACACTCGAAAGGCAACCATACAAAGGTATGAACTCCAGTGGGTGGGGATCCTAAGAGCACCTTAAAGCCTGTCTACTACAATATATTTGTTTAAGAAATTGTATGGAAAGATGTTGATCAAAGGGTACAAAGTTTGTTTTGCAAGATAAGTAAGTTCTGGAGAGCTAATGTACAGCCTAGTGACTATAATTAACAATACTGTATTGTATATGTTACGTAGAAGTTGCTAAGAGGGTAGATCTTGAGTGTTTTCACCATACACACACACACACACACACACACACACACACACACACACACAGAAAATGGTAACTATGTAAGGTGATGAATATGTTAATTAGCTTGATTGTGATTGTTTCACAATGTGTATGCATATCTAAACATCAAATTGTACACTTCAAATACATACAATTTTTGTCAATTATACCTCAATAAGGCTGAAAACAATTATTAAAGAATGAGAAAATTTTCCTAATTCACACGAAAGTATCAGATAGGTAGTAGCAGCTTTTTGTCCACCCCAACGTTTTTTTTTTTTGACAAAAGTAGTGCTAATATGATAAATCAAGGGATAGACATGTCGTTATTAGCTGATGGAAAGTGATAAAATTGGAGAGAATGTAATCATGGTATAGTTTTACAGGCATTCTTTCCATTTTGATAACACTTATTAGAATGTGCCTGACAGAAATCTTAATAAATAAACCACCACAACTTAAAATATCTCCTCTTGGCTTGAATTCTTTTGTTTTATCTGAAAATATCTCCCATACAGGTTCTATAAATATGCATTTGTTATAAAGTTGTGTGTTCATCTTAGTGAATTTAGAAAGTAGAGGTTGCTCATTAGTGTTGATCTAGTTTTTCTTGGTACCTGTAACTAGAAAGTATTAGGAGCTATAGTGTGTTGGATGGGAAATACTTGAAAATAATTTTCTTCTTCTTCAAAATCTTGTCCATTCCCATTGGCCCAGACAGGTTTTAGGCCTGAGTCACCACTTATCTGGACTGTTGCTAAAGACTCCAGACTTCTCTTATTCTAGTCTATGCCTATCTGATTTGTATTTCTCCTCAGCTTACATACTTGTTGTAGTGCTTCATTCCCTTCATCTTAAATTCTGAGTCCTTTTGACTATTCTCCAAGGCCCCACATGGTCCCCCTGCTGGCCAGTTCCTTCAGGCTCTTCATATCAGGGCGAATGAGGAAAACATGCTCTTCTTATGTGCCATAGGCCTTTGTACATTCTGTTCCTTCTACCTGAAATGTCTTCTCCCCTTTCTTCAACTCGTAAACTCCAATTCACTTCTTTAGTGCTTTGCTTTGTTTTCTTTACATATTTATTAACTTGTATTATGAAACATTTCAAACATAAAAGAAATATACAGAGTAACAGAATAAACAAGCATATCCCTACCATCTGTTTAAAAAATATTGGTATCTTGCCATATTTACCTCAGATGTATATTTTTCCGTTTCTGTAGTAAACATTTTCTAACAAACAGAAAGTTGAAAGAGTGGTACAATGAACACTCATATACCTGGTACTGAGTTTTGACAATTGTTAATATTTTGCTTATTTATTCTCCTTCTCTCATTTTATTTATTTTATTTATTACCACCTCCCCCGACACCACATACATGGGAAACATTTAAAGCTAAGTAAGTCATTGCAGGCATCATCATGACACTTTACCTCAAAATATTTCCACATACCTCTCCTAAGTGTAAGATGTTCTTCCACGTGACCTCCACATCATTGCTGCATCTACAAAAATTAACAAGAATTCTCTTACCTCATGTAATACTCTGTCAATATAAAAAGACAATTTCCCCCCAAAGTATCTTTTTATATCTTTTTTTCTTCTCAACATCCATTCAAATTTCACTTATTACATTTTGTTTTGTTTCTTCAAATTATTTCATTCTAGAATGGTCATCCCTACAATTTTTTCTTATGATACTGACTTTTTGAAGTCATCAGGACAATTGACTAAGTGGCATAATGCATAATCTGGACTTCTAAGAATCTTTTCTCATGTTTTCATTTAACATCCACTTTAGAATATATGTCTCCTGATATCTGAACGTTTTCCTCTTTCCCATCACTCTTTTACCTTATGGTTCTAGCATACCTTGATGCCTGAATCAATGATATAATTAGTGATTCTAAGATGATAATTTTCTAATTCTGTCAATTATTCTACATTTATTAGTTGCCATTCTGCTAAAAGGAAGAGCATTTATCACTGATCAACTGGAAGTGACCTTCAGTTCCTCCTCTAGGGTGATTACTTCATTCTTTCCCTTTAATTAGCAATTTTTAAAGTAAGTCATCTCAGTGATGGCAGATGAGTGGGGTTTTCCTTCTTTTCTTCCTTTTAAGTATTTTATGGGCTATCTTAGTATGAGTTTCCCCAGAAACAGACCCTGAAACAGAATTCAAGTGAAGGTATTTATTTAGAAAGTGATTCCAAAAACACTGGTAGAAGAGTAGGGAAATGAGACAGGGAAGAGATGGAAGATAATCAGGCAGTGTTACTTAGTGGTTCACCACTGCAATTGACTAGAGCTTAATCCTGATGCAGAAAAGAGTCATGTAACACATGTGCCACAGAGCTATCTCATTTGAGAGGTGTTTATTCACCAATTTCTGTCAGTCATTCTTTGGAGACTGCTCCTAGGAGCATTAATTAGTTGGTATTATCAACTGGCCGTGTGGGCAGGCAAAAGGGCTCCAATATCCAGAGACAGCCCTCCAGCAAAGAAACACAGGTGCTGGCAGGTGCTGGCACTCAGAAGTCTCCTGACGATTCTCCTGATGATTCTCCTGACGAAGGGATATGAGTAAGGCAATAGCAGCTAAGGTCAGCTACACTTATTCATGAGTTTTTATTTATTCAGTGTGTTACCATCACTTAGAGTCATTAATTCTGTTGCTTAAAGTCGCCCAAATTTGGCCAGTGGGAAACTTTTGAAGCCTACTTGCCCTGGATTCTTTTGGTACACTTTTCATTAGCTTTGGGAACTTTCTTACTTTCTGAGACGTGATGAACCAGACCTGGAATTAATCATTTCTCCAAGAAGTTCTGATTGATATTATGAAGGAAATTAGGATCTGAGATACTCACTGTTTCTGCGTGTGTGTTTCTTGGCCCTTTGAGTGGCCTCGTTTCACAAGTTCATATTGAAATTTTCAATTCAAATTTATATAGAATTCTTAATATATTTTTAACTTTTGTTTTCTTTTCTCTTACACTGAATATATGGTTTCTAATCCCACTATTATTTAAAAATTAGTATACCAATATGGCTACTGATTATATATTATAATTTCCTTGTAATTATTTTTGTTCTTACTATATTCTAATAAGTACATACAGAGCACTATGTTCTACAATCACTTGAAATAACTTTCTCTCTCTTCTTTGCCTTTTAAAAAACATTTTGATATAGTTATGATAATTTCTTGCCATTTTAGAGGTTTCTTTTATTTTTGAATATAGTAAAACATTTGCACAGTGCATATATCAAAACATATATAAGAAAATACTCAGAGAAATCTGCCTTTTTTAGATTCCTGGTTTGCCTTTACTGTGCTTGTTTTTGCATATGTATTTACATTTCCCTTGCTTTCTTACCAAGATGGTAGACTAGTATGTATACTGTTATGTACTTTGCCTTTTCTTTCTAACAGTGTATCCTGGACTTTACTGTAATTCATAGAGATCTCCCTCATCGTCTTTTAAAGTTGCATAACACTCCATTTTGTGGCAGACACACAGTTTATACCACTGCTGTTGAATGACATTTGGGTTGATTCCAAACTTTTTCTTTCTCAGATAAAGCCGCAATGGATAATCTTGTGTGTGTGCGTGTGTGTGTGTGTGTGTGTGTGTGTGTGTCTGTGTGTAGTGTGTGTGTATGTGTTTATAAAGGTGTAACTTAGAGTAGATTCTCGGGCATCCATAGCCTCACCAGTAGAGACTATTGTTATTAATGCACTTGCTTATTCCTATTATACTCTCATATTATTTATACTGTTGCACTTTTCCTTCTAAAGTCTTTTGTCTCCAAGTTTCCTTTTGTCTAATTGCACTGGCTAATACCTCCAATACAATGTTAAGAGTAGTGGACATAGTGAGATCCTTGCACTGTTTCTAACTATACTGTGAGTGCCTGCACTGATTCCCTATTAAGTAAGATGCTGGCTTTATTCAATCTTATTTTATCATAATAAAGAAGGACCAATGCCTATTTTATTAAATGTTTTAGAATGGGTTTTGACTATTACCAGATGCCTTTTTAAACATATATTTATAATTTTAAAGATATATTAATAGAAAGTATACATTAACATAATTTTTAAAATATTGCAACTTTCTTACATTCTTGGAATAAACCCTGCTTGTTCATGATATATGAGGAGCTCTGTGGATCCACTCCCCAGTGAAACCAATAGAAATTATAAAAAACAAACAAGCATTTAAAGTCTCTGGAAATAGCCCTAAAGGCATAATGAAAATGAAGAAACATTTATTCAAGATTACTTACTAAAACTCAGGAAGAACTGTAAGTCTGTGGTATTTGTATCCTCCCTCCCTTCTCTCAGTTCAGTGAGTCAGAAACTCCACTCAATACTGGTATAGCCAAGAATACAGGGCTCCTTTTTCTCCCAGCTCCCAGTTGAGGGCTATCTTACTGGAAGAGGCACAAAACCACCATTTCTCATCCTGCCCTCAGCTGCCTGTTGCTGAATCTAAGCTCTCGGTAAGTGCAGGTGAGAGGGAGGGGATCCCTTCTTCTGCCCAGCCCTCACTTGTGGAATGGAGTCTCTCTACCTTGGGAATGGCCAAGAACAAATCAAAAGAAGAGGGCTGGCTGAGTGCAGTGGCTCACACCTGTAATCCCAGCACTTTGGGAGGCCAAGGCAGGAGGATCACTTGAGCCCAGGAGTTTGAGAACAACTTGGGCAACATATAAGACCCCTGTCTATGCAAAAAATTAAAAAAAAAATTAGCCAAGTGTGGTGGGATGGGTCTGTGGTTCCAGCTACTTGAGAGGCTGAGGTGGGAGGATCACTTGAACCAGGAGGTGGAAGGTTGAGGCTGCAATGAGCCTTAATGTCGCCACTGCACTCCACCCTTTGAGGGAGGCTTTGTCTCAGGGAAAAAAAAAAAGAAAAAAAAAAACCAAAACAAACAAACAAACAAAAAAACCCCCCCAAAACAAAAAACCAACCTTTAAGGCTAAAAACAAAGCAAAACCAGTTACTACTAATCTTGAGGATAAATATTATGAATAATGAAAAAGTGAACTGTTAATAAAGCTTTTGTAAGTATACAAAAGAAACTTGCACACTTCTCAAAGAATGAACTAATTTTGAACCTCTGCAGAATGAACTGATTCCTCTGTAGTGTCATGAAGGAAAATCAGCTAATATTGACGAAACTACAGAATTAATGGCTCACTTGTAATACGGTAGTGATGCATCTAATTTCCCCAAAAGACCAATAACTAAATGTTTTTTACAAAAAAAAGTCTTTCTTCAACCTAGAATGCATTCACACATTATGAGGGTTGGAAATCCAAGGTTGGTTTATTATACCACTTGTATAATCCACATTTTCTCCCACTGATTTGTAAGATCACATCTGTCATAAGCAAGTAGAGCAAAGTGTCCAGAAATAAACTTATGCATATATGGAAATACTATATTTATCGAGACACATGCTAGTACCATAGAGTATTAACTACCATAATTTTACAATGGTTATGATATTTGATATGGCACATAATGCTGCCCTTATATCCAGTTATTCATAATTTTTTGACTATAGCTATGTATATCTTGGGATTCGTTTGTCAAGTTTTATGTAAAATCCTGCTTGGATTTTAATCAAAATTGTGGTGAAATTATTCTCTAGAGAGGTCTTGTACATATTTGCTAACCTTATTTCTAGATATGTAATGACTATTGTTCCTTGTGAATATTTTTTCAATAGCATTTAAAAATTTAGTTATTAATAATATATAGGTATGTTGTTGATGTTTGTATGTTAATGATATATTGAACAAGCTTGCCAAATCTTAAATCCAATTATTTTATTCAAAATTCTCCTTTATTTTCTATGTAAACAGTAATAGATAGAAGTGAGAATAGATATGCTAAAATGTGAAATGGTATGACTTTGTGTTTTAACTTGCATTTTCTTGCTTATTAATGAGGATGAACATCTCTTCATTTGTTTGTCGTTCATTCAGGTTTCTTATTAATTCTTCCTTTACTAGGAATTCCTATTCCTACCTCCTAGTCTGTCCATTCAGGAATCCGATTCCTATTCCTGTTCTGACCTGAATAGAATTGAACACAGAATTATTTTATTTTTAAAAATTTGTACTGTTATGTAGAATCTTACATACTTAATATTGCATTTACATACATTTTCCCCTTGTAATTATCTCAGAACATGGCTTTATTTGGAGAGAGGGAATTTATTAGTTTCTTGAAACAAACTTCTTTTCAGTGTGTTGATCTGTTCTATTTTTTTTTTGTTTTCTATTTCACTACATTTCTCACATATTTATATTTTTTCTCCTTATACTTTCTTTAGGTTTAATTATATTTTCCTAAATTTTCCATTGAATGTTTACCATTAGTTTGAATCCATTTAATATTTTAAACAATGAATTTGAGCTACTTCTTCTAACTGCTGTATCTCCCAAATTTTGATGTCATTCTTTTGTTAAAGTTTACTTTCTAAACATTTAAAAATTTCTCTTATGATTTCTCTTTAACCTGAAATTCTTAGCCCTTGAGTTTCAAGACTATGTGCACCTAAATTGTATTTTATTTTGAACCCTGAAAAAATTCCCATCATTGTATTACATATGATCCACAGGTGCCGCTAATAGAATATAATTGGAAATGAAGTGAATTTGATTTTTTTAGAATTCTTAGTGGCTACAGGAAGAATACTTCCATTTACTTCAACCTTCCTACTGGTTTAACTGACAATAATAAAATATAACCTTTTTTTCTAGTAATAACCTCAAACAATCAAATCTTTCTGGCAATCAGAGTGACTGTCAGTGTGCAGAAGCAATAATATAGTGCCCATAACTTTACAAGGTAAACATCTGTGTAAGCGTCCTAAAATGTTTTAAGCTTTGGTGGGAATCGTGTCTAACTTTGAGGAGAATAATCCCCAAAAGACTCTAGGTAGAGCCAGTATTTTAGGAAGAACTGTGAAGCTATGCAAAGAAATAGAACTGCTTTTTATTTTTAAGATTTTGTTTGTTTGTTTTTGAATTTAATTGCATTGTGGTCATAAAATGTGATATGTAAGATACCAATTCCTCATACTTTTTGAGATTATTTTTGTGACACAGTGTTTGGTCAATTTTTGTAATTGTTCCAAGTATACTTAAACTATGGTATCTGTTGGGTCATGCCATTCTCGCTCTCTTTCTGTATATAAATATACATATGTAAGTATGTATATATATGTGTATATTTATATATATACACATATATATTATATATATGTGTATATTTATATATATACACATATATATAATATATATGTGTATATTTATAAATATACACATATATATTATATATATGTGTATGTAAATATGTATATATAACATTTATAATATATAATGTATATAATATCTCTCTGTATATAAATATACATATATATGTGTGTGTGTATATATATGTATATATGTATATAGACACATACATATACTTACAAACTGTTTTTCAAGTCTCAAACCTATGCTGTTACTTTATTTGCTTGATCTATCAATGTATAATTCAATTATGTTTAATATTCATCTAATACTGGATTTAACAATTTTTCCTTGTAACACATCTTGCTTTATGTGTTTTGAGGCTATATTATGTGGTGCACCTACATTTATGATTTATAATACTGATGGTTATATTTTTTTGCACTGACTCTTTTTTTTAATGTAACATTCCTACCAATCCTTAATAATGCTTTTCATTTAAATCTGTTTTGTTTAATATTAATGTGACTATACCAGTTTTCTTTTGTTTAATGTCTTCCTGGTATAGCTTTCCTATATTTTTATTTTAAAACTTTCTCTATGGTTTTGTTTGAGAAGTTTTTTTTATATGAAGTATATAGGTGGAGTGGGGTTTTTTTTTTTTTTTAGTATTTACTATCTTTTTGCATAAAAAGGAAGTTAGTACATGGATTAATAAATTTTTCTTTATATTTCTATTTATTCTCTGCTGATTTTGACACTAGATGCTTTTAATCTTTTTCACTAGATATCCTTAACACTTTGACATATATACTTACGTCTTTTTTTTAATACTATATAGAATCATTTCCTAACTTTTGTCTCTTCCCTAACATACTAAAGACCTTATCATGCTTTTACTATCCGTAAAATAACACCCATCTTGTTATTGATGTCTAGAGATTTAGTTTAACCATTTGTAAGAGAAAGTTTTTTTTTGCAAAAAATAATGAATTATACTTTCAGGTTTTCTTGTTATTTTTTAACCTACTCTTTCCTCCAGTATTTATTTTTTCTTCCCAAAGAACATCCTATAATATCTCTTTTAGTAAGGATCTACGAGTGGTAAACTTTCTTAATATTTGTATATCTGAAAATTTTGTTATTCTTTCCATTCACCACAACTAATAAATAATATTTAATCTGGGTATAAAATTATAGGTTGATAGTTTTTTTTTTTTTAGCACCATGAAGATGTGATCCTCCATTGACGTCTAGCATTTATTGCATATATATGTTCTGCTGACAGTCTATTATTCTTTAGTAGGCAATCTTTCCTTTTTGTATAATAACTCTTTCATAACATTTTTCTTTCATATTTTTATTCAGTGCCTTTATTATGTACTTGAGTATGGATCTATATTTATTTATTCAACATGTTTCTTGAAAAGCACTTTTGATTTGAGGCTTCTTCTCTTCCTTCAACTTTAACTGTAAGATTAGTCGGTTATCTCTATAGGTCTCAGTATAACCCCAAACTCACCAAATCCCTTCCAATAGGTCTTGGAGCTCATAGCCTTTCATCAGTATGTCCATTATATCCACAGACTCTTCTCTGTATTTCTCTTTTCTATATCTACTTAATCTTGGTTCATTCTGCTTTTTAATTAAGTACTTTGTCTCTATGTATTTTCCTGTTTGCTCACTCCTCCCTTCCACTTGGACCCCAGACCCCTGGTGCAGAATCAGCTCAGTGTTTTTCTGCCCTGGTGATGTTGGTGTTGTAATAAATACATTCTCTACGCTAACTGTCAGCTTGGCCTAGTTCCTGATTTTCAGGCTAAATCTGCCTCTTTTCTTTGACAGCAGTGTTTTTCCGCCTCTTTCTAGGAGTTGGGGTTGTATATCCCAGCCTGTTGCTTCAATTTGTGGGCCAGGGTTTTTCTCATTTTATGTGAGGTGTTTTTAGTCCCTTTATCCTATAGAAGATAAACTGCCAGTCTCCAAAGGCTGCTCTAGTCTCAGAGGCCAGCAAGCCTACCAGGCCCATGGTCTCTGTACTTCACAATTGTGTGTTTCTGTTCAATTTGTGATCTAATATGTATTTGGTTTGCAAGCCTGGTTATGACTATTTTTGGTTGTCATATTTTGTCAATCATGCAATATATTGGAGCAGATGCAGTGCCTTACAATATGGGCTTGCTTCCACATCTTGTCCAGAGGTTCACTATTCATTCTTAAAATCCCAGCTTAGACACTACCTCTTACAAAATGCCTCCCTTGGTCACCCACAGCCCATTCCACCCCCAACCAAAGTTGATAATTTTCTCCTTTTTGGTTTCTCTGCATATGTTTCATCACTACACCCATAACACTGTAAGACATGCTGTATTTGGTATTTTCTTCCACTTGTAGAGAATCTCCTTTCCCCGCAAATCATGGAGTCCTGATACATTGAGCAATCCTCAAGTTTCAGAATCCAGCTCATTAGAATTTGCTGTTTTGATTACAGTATGCTTTCAGCATTTAGATCACTGTGGCAGATATAGTTAGTGCTAAAATCCTCTCACATCCCTTTTATCCTTTTTAGATCCTCCTCTTTTGGCCTTGGTATGCTTTAGCTTTGAAAACCTAACACCTGACATTCTTCTTTGGAAGCTTGCCCTTGGGCTACTGGAGGGTCTGCCTGTATGTCTGTCTGGGAACGGGGAGTACTTGTGTGTACATGTTAGCCCATGGCTGCCCTCAATCAATGACTAATGAGTATGGGAATATAAAAGCTCAGCTCACTTACTTTTGGCAGCAATGACTCTGAGGTATAACTCAGACTATGGAGTTTCCTTGCAGGATAAGGCAAAAGCTACCCTCTGTAGGATTTTGCTTGTAATTCTACCCTTGCTTGATTTCTTCCCCTTTCCTGACCTATTTCTTCCATTCCCTTAGTGTTTTTTCCTGGGAAAAAAACATCCTTAATATATTGCTTGCATATGACACCTGATCTTATGGTCCACTTTAAAGGATTTTAACCTAATACACCAATGGCTAAGAAAGCCCAAGATCTAGAGGTAGAAAGAGGTAGATTTTCTCGCCAGTGATGTACCCAGGTGTCTTCACCCCAGCGCATTTACTCTTGTATGTATCTAAGGTTTTTCTTCTTTGTTCTTTATCTGTCTCTCTTACCTGGTAATTGCTCTGTCCCTTCTTTGAGTAGAGGCTCTATTTGTCCTTTCCTCCCTTTCTTTTAAATTTCCTTCCTCTTCTCACTTTGCCTGAGGCTAATGATTACTCCTAGTTCCCAGGAACATATGTCTCAAGCATTCCCCTGGTTCATATTAATTGGAAGCTTCATATACTACACAGTTGTGATGCAATTTTGAGCTGAAAGAAGGAACCATGGGGTGCCCTTTTAATATAGGGGTTTTGGTTGTCCCTGGATTACTAGGAATTTTAGGAGTATGTATCGTAATATGTTTTTGATATGTTTTCCCCATGTGTTAGACTTGGAGGGCACAGATTAGATAAACTTCTTTATTTTTTGCATCTAAAGCTCCTAGAAAATGTGCCTTGGGAAGTGGTTTTTAAATCATCTGCAGATGGGGACATGGGGAATTTAGTGTGCTGCGCCCCACCCCAGATACACTGAAACAAAATCTCTAAGGGGTAAAGCCTATAATTCCACTTTTTAAATAAAATCACCAGGGAATTTTTATATGGTTTGAAAATTCCTGGCCTAAAACTTAGATCCCTCAATAAACATTTATTGAATTAAATGGGCCTGCTTACTTAAATGACAAATATGAGAAAGAAAGCATATTATAAACATTAGATTACTGCAGATTTGATAACACTTTTTAAATTATAAAAGAATTCTGGAAATATTCTATCCCCCTGACTGATGGAAATTCAAATAGGTAACTTCTAAAACACAAATCAACTTGAAATAAAATTATGGAAAGAGGCACTAGCCTGCAATTAAATGTTTGGGTCAGCAATCATTAGGTAATACTCTTTTCCTCAGATAACTAGTCCTTGGTTTTGGTTGTGAAAAAACCCTCCTAATTGCAGAAATTAGTTGGACTTTCATATCTGTTGGTGTTAGAGAAATTTAGTCTGAATAGATCTCAGCTTGAGCCCACCAAAATTGATAAGCCATCTCTGACGTTTTTACTGCAGGGTGCAGTGACAGCCTGTTTCCATGGAAACAGACACCAGCTTGCTGAAAACAGAGGAAAGAACTTTAGCATTAATTACTGTTTCAATTTGAATTCAATTGATTTCAGAGTAAATCTAGAGACAACTTTTCAGTATTATTGTGAGAGTGCTGTAGGCATGCCCCACACTATATTAAAATGGTTTAACAAATATAACAAGGTGCTGTGGCTTATAAGAGAACTAGAGCTCAACTGTTGAAGTAAGCACAAGAAAAGTATACACTGAAGTCTCAAAAGTCAGTAGTTTATTATTTCTTTTTTTTTTTTTTTT
>NW_016107843.1:475931-517991 GCF_001604975.1 Cebus imitator | reverse complement strand
TTTAAGATTCAGAGGGTACATCTGCAGGTTTGTTACATGGGTGTATCGCGTGATGCTGACGCTTGGGCTTCTCATGATCCCGCTGTCAAAGTAGTGAAGAGAGTACCTGATTGGCAGTTTTCCAACCATTGTTACCCTTCCTTCCTCCCCACTTTTGGAATCCCCAGTGTTTATTGGAATTCCCAGTGTTTATTGTTTTCATCTTTGTGTCCATGTGTACCCAATATTTCGCTCCTACTTATAAGTGAGGATACGTGGTATTTGGTTTTCTGTTTCTGTGTTAATTTGCTTAGGATAATGACCTCCAGTTGTATCCATGTTGCTGCAAAAGACATGCTTTCATTCTTTTTTATGACTATGTAGTATTTCATAGTGTATATGTACCACATTTTCTTTATGATATTCACCACTGATGGGCACATGGGTTGATTCCATGTTTTTGTTATTGTGAATAGTGTTCTGATAAACATACAAGGGCATGTCGTTTTGGTAGCTGAATGGGATGGGATTGCTGGATCAAATGGTAATTCTATTTTTAGTTCTTTGAGGAATCTTCAAGTTGCTTTCCAAAGTGGCTTAACTAATTTGCATTCCTACCAACAGTGTACAAGTGTTCCCTTTTCTCTGCAGCCTCCTCCGCCTCGGTTATTTTCTGACTTTAATAATCACCATTCTGACTGGTATGAGGTATCTTATTGTGGTTTTGATTTGCATCTCTCTTATGATTAGTGATGTTGGACATTTTTCATATGTTTATTGGCAAAAAAACTCACTTTTTGAACTGTGTAGATGAATGAGTGACTTGCTTTTAATGAATCTAAATTCCCCTCAACAAAGCCACATCATTATAGGATTGCTCCTGATGTTCCTTCCACCAACACTGAGGAAGAAAATGCAAAAAGGAGTAAATTTTTTAAAAAGTCTAATTTTGGAGCACTCTATGTTTGGCTCTATGAGGTTTGAGGATGAGAATGCTGGGTTCCTTAAATTATTTATCCTACTATTAGCCATTGGATTGCTTAGCCTCATTTCCTGGCTTCCTTGGTGTGTGTGTGTGTGTGTGTGTGTGTGTGTGTACACACTAAATTCTTAGGAATCTTTTATCAATTTTGGTGCACTCGAGCTTGGACTGGTTAGGACTGAATTTCTCCCCAACATCAACAGATATGAGAGTCTGACTAAGTTTTAGAATAGTTGCAGTATATATTTATATGTATATACATATACACACATATATACACACATGTAGTATATATATACATATATACATACATGTAGTGTATATATACATATATACATACACATACATATATATACATACATATATATACACACATATATTCAAGAGTTTCTAGTTTGAAAGTCCTGAAAAGGGGTTATACCTTAGCACATTATTTGCCCTGGAAAGTAATAGGTTGGTGCTAGAAGTGAATACAATAAATAATTGGTGAGAAGTCAGGATGAGGAGTCCAAAGGAGAGAGAAAAACAACAACAAATCTTGAAAAAAGTGAATTTTGTCTATTGAACTATTATATTGAGATTATAAAATTATAAGGTATATAAAATATTTACATATAAATATATAATAATATATAATATAATGTTAGTATGTAAACATTTATAAGGCATAATAAATATATATTAAATATATACTATATATAATTATATGTAAATATGTAATACATAATAATATATAATATGTATTTAAATGTATTATTATTTAAAACCCTAGATAAGCAAGGTAGAGAGCATAATGTCTATCAAGAAGGGCTTCAAGAAAGTCACATTTCTCTCTAGAGAAGTGTGTACAAGGTGTGCATTTCTTGGTCACAATTGCAAAGCCAAAGATCTTAACAAAGTCAAAAGCCAAATGTTGCAAGATAGTATTTCAGAGTGGGAATTCTAGAGTAGGAGATAGCCCAGAGTAGAAGGAAGTTGTTAGGGCCTCAGGTAGATTCCCTCTGTTCCATTTACTGAATCTCTGAGCCCAGCTCCCAGCTTATGTGTGCTTTCAATAGCTGTTAACAACATCTGTGACCTTTCTGGTACTATCTTTTTGGTTATTGGAGCTGTTTCCTTTTCATAGACAGTCAGAAATGCCTGGAAGTTCACAGGCCATGTATCTTAACTGTTGTGGGACCATAAAAGCCTGGATCTTTTTTTCTTGGAGTGAGACAAACTTTGAGATGCAACTAACTCACTGTAGGATTGGGGTAAGGACTTTGCCTGAAATCTTACTCTTGGCTTTGCTTTTATCCCTTCTTGGCATATATGGTAGCTAGCCTCCGAAATGACCTCTGATGACTCTTGTTTTCTGATTTTCATGCCCTTGTATAGTAAGTTCCCTTCCACAATGAATACGGCTTACCTATGTGACCAGCAGGATATTGTGAAAATGATGATGTGTGACTTCCAAGGCTAGATAATAAAATTCATTGTGGCTTCTACCTTGCTCTGTCTTGGTCTTTCCTCTTTGGGGGAAACCATTTGCCTTGTGAAGCAGACACTAAAGTAGTCCTATGAAGAGGCCCATATGTCAAGGAACTAAGCCCTCTCACCAATAGCCAGCACAAGTTTGCTATTTACATGAGGGAGCCATCTTGGAAGTGGATCCTTCAGCCTCAGTCAATCCTTCAGATGACTACAGCCTCAGCTGATAATGTGACTGCAACCTCATGAGAGACCCTAAGCCAGAACCTCCCAACTAAGCTACTCAGATTTCTGACCCACAGAAAAATATGAGATGATGAAGATTTGTTGCTATTTTAAATTACTAGGTTTTGAGGTACTTTTTAATGTAGCAGTGAAAAAAGTGATAAATATTCCTTCCCCCACTTCCTTTGCTGGTTTCTTCTGGTACCATATGCTTCATGAATAACTTGCACCTGAATTTTATCTCAGGCTCTGCTACTGGTGAATTTGACTTAGGACATTTGGATTCAAATCTAAACTCTGCCATCTCTAAGCAGTGTGACCTTGGGCAAGTCACTAATCTTTCTATTGTGGCTCAGTAAAATGTGAATAATGATAGTATGACCTCTTAGAGTTGTATGAAGATTAAAGAGGCAATGCTCATAAAGTTTATAGCATTGTGGCAAGCACATTGCTGGAGCTCAATAAATGTTAGTAATCAGTATGAGGGTACTATAGGGTGACAGTTGTTAGCCTTAAGGTCTAAACCAATTGAAATTTTTCTTCTAGCCTCTGTGGTCCCTGTTATCCACCATGCTGGCTTTCAACCCTAAGGAAGTATGAACAGGAGGCTGTGGATGCCTCAGCCCAATTTGGTAAAAAACAAAACAAAAACCCCACAAAACTTAAAAATAATTCAAGGCACATGTGTTCCTTCTCCTTGTGGTAGGTCAATAGTGTCATCTTTATAAATGAAACTCAAACCATTGCATTATTGTGATAAAATCTGCCATTTTACCTTAAGTAAACAAATCTTGCTGCCTGATCCATCACTGCTCCTACCACGAAGGAGGTATAAAGCTGAAGCAGTTATTTCAACAGTTACAGACCAGACAGTGTCAGCCTCCCATAGCTCTTTAAATTCAGGAAACCGTATAAGGCAATGCTCCAATTAAGAATCTTTATAAAAGGAGACTCTTTTCTTCTAGTTAGGCTGGTGAAAAAAAAAATCTTCATGTAATATTAACATATGCATATGAATAGATACTGAGTAATTGTAATAGACTGGAGAAAAAGATGATCATGTTCAGACAATGAGGATATAATGAAGAAAAATCAGAATTCTGCAAGCTTAACAGGGAGTGGAAGATGAGGGGATTCTGGACATTGGAGTCCAGTTAAGCAGCAACGAGAGAGAATTCTGCCTTAATGAGGGGTATAAGGGAAGAATCTCAACTGTAAAGCTGCCAGATGAAATGGCTTCGTGCACAGAGACACTTTAGAAGTTTTCTCAGTGCCATTTCTTCCTCTACGATGGCTGAGAAAAACACCTTCAGCAGCTCCAATAAACTCTAGGAAAATGTTTTCTCCTAAATTTTGTTTTAGCATCTATAGCCTAATTATCAGCCACAAAGACCTGTTGATTTTTGTGTGTGTGTGTGAGATGGAGTCTGGCTGTGTCTCCCAGGCTAGAGTGCAGTGTCAGTATCCTGACTCACTGCAAACCTTCACCCCCCAGGTTCAAGCAATTCTCCTGCCTTAGCCTCCCAAGTAGCTCGGATTGCAGGCATGCACCACCATGCATGGCTAATTTTTTGTATTTTTTAGTAGAGACAGGGATTCCCCATTTTGTCCAGGCTGGTCTTGAACTCCTGAGCTCAGGTGATCTGCCCACCTTGGCCTCCCAAAGTGCTAGGATTGCAGGTGTGAGCCACTGCACCCAGCCCCCAGAAACAGTTTTGACACTCAATAGTTTGTGGGTCCATTACAGTTTGTCCTATTTCCAGGATTCTCTGAGGAATACTCCCTAAAACAGGCATGGCTAGTTATGTTGCTTATTCAGAGTCTTTCTTGAGATTTCTGTGGAATTTGTGATTAAGCCAACTCATGAAACTGGCATCTGATACCAAGAGAAGTGTTCCTTTTGGCTCAGTAATAGTTCTGCTTCACTGCATGTGGGCTGGGCCTGCCAATAGTTTAAAAAAGGGACGTTTGATTGAGAGCAAAAGTCACACAGAAAACTTTTCTGGTCTTTGGTCAGCTCAAGAATTATTCTTTAATGACACAGGGAGAGAGGAATCTTAAGCAGCTCTGACCTTTTATCTATCATGATGAATTGGCCATCATTGTGTACATCATTGAATTTCAAAGCATTTAAGCTCTTGCTTATCCAGTACTCCCTCTAGCAGTCTGTACGAAGTGCGTTAACTGGGCACTCACACACTGTTAGTAGGAAGACAAATGGCTACAGCCTTTTAGTAGACAATTTAGGAATATGCATCAAAATTCAAAATGCATGGTATCAGTCAAGGTCCTGGCATGAAACAGATGGCACTTTCAAACTGGGTAATTGAGAGCATTCAATAAAGGTCTTAGGGAAGCCAACAAGGGACGGCTGGCCAGAGCAGGAAACCATTACCACCCTAGGTCTGAGCGGGTGAGAGCATGGAGTAGTTAGCAGAACTTGGAGCTGTATGGAAGGGCAGCTTGCCAGAAGCTGTGGCCTTTGGCAAAATGATACAACCAATCTACCGTGGTAGCAGGGAGGATATTGAGAGACACAAATAACCCAGACTCACTCTTTTCCTTTCTTCCAATCTCTTGCCGTACCTCCCACTAGCAAAATCCAAGCAGAAGCCAGACACAAGGGAGTCTATAGTTATAGTTTATATGGGTCAGCCTTCTTGGGCAAGAAAGAGGGCGCTAAAGGATACGAGTGGGTCTGCAGTGACAGGCAGAAACTATCTGGCATATGCATATACCTTTCGACTCTTCAATCCTATTTTTACAATCCATCCTGTAGAAATATTTCTTCAGGCTTTCAAAAATCATCAGTATAGCATTTCTTTGTAATAGAGAAAAACTGGAAAGAACCTAAATTTCCAGTAATAGAAAAAAAGTTAGGCTGAGGGTAGTGGCTCATGCCTATAATCCCAGTGCTTTGGGAGGCCCAGGCAGGAGGATACCTTGCGTCCAGGAGTCTGAGACCAAGGAAATTTTTTTTGTGTGTCTAAGAAAAAAAATTTTTTTAATTAGCGAGGCATGGTGATGTTTGGCTGTAGTCCTAGCTACTCGGGTGGCAGAAGGATTGCTTGAGCCTAGGAGTTCAAGGCTGCAGTGAGCTATGATTCTGTATTCCCACCTGGCTGACAGAATGAGATCTGGTCTCTAAAAAATAAATAAGTAAATAGAAAAAAGGAAAAACATTAAATAAAGGCACATCTATCTTATAGAATACCATGCAGCTATTAGGAAGAATAAGATAGAATCTCTATGTGCTAACATGGAAACATGTCCAAGGTGTCAAGTCATGTCAGAAGATGCAAAAACAGTAAACAAACAAACAAAAAACACAAGTGGCAGATCAGTATCCAGAGGATGATCCTATTTTTTTTCAGGGAAACAATAATAACAAAAACAAACAGTGACATGTGCATTTAAACACTTATATTCAAACCTGATTGGGGGTGAGCGGGTAAAAAGGAACATTTATTATTTTTCCTAGATGCATTTTTATTGTTTGAAGTGCTTAGAAAAACATTTTTATATATTACTTGTGTATTTAGATAAATCTAAGAAATAAGAAAGTGCAACTGAAAAAGTTGGCCTAGGTAAAATGGTTAACTCCTGATGGGCAGAAATGAATCCTCTCCTCAATTCCTTTCCTTCCTTGTCTCTTTGCCTCCACTCTGTTTTGTGGGCAGTGATGATCTTTGATGTTCAGTCTCAGACCTGCCACTTGACAAGAAAATGCTTGGCAAACCTAGGGAATTAGGCTTCATGTTTAATTTTCCTTCAGTCTGTTGGGCATAGGATATGCTTCCTGAGCTGTTTTCTTTCACTTTTTGATCTTGCTGTGTTAGTTCCTAAACTCAACCATGTTGTACTTAAGCAAAATGTAGGAAATGCACAGTGATCCATGCTTGTAGATCACTGTGTAGCTGGAATCTTTGAACTTCCTGTCTGAGTCTCCTACCTTTTCTATTGCACATTGTTCTGTTGCTTTATCTCTTTCCTGCTTTCTGATTTCTCACATCGTCCGATTTGGTGTCCGCAATGTTTGAGTACTCTAGTTTACCATTGTAACTTATTACTGTTGTTTCATTCTGGCATTTTTTGGTTGCACTTCTACTAACCTTCCCCTTTGGCTAGATGAAGGAGCCACTGCTGTGCCCTGCCTTGTCTGACAGCCCTGCCTGGCATGGCCCCATTTCTTCCCTGCACTCTGACTCTGACCTAAGAAGTCCATGTCTAGAGAAGCTCCTGCCTTGGTTTCCTAATGCACTAAGCTTTCTTCATGTGTTCAGTCTTGCCCTGGACCCAACTTGCATGGTTGGGACCTGCCGTCTTGTCTGGCTCTTACTAATGTTTTCTCACCAAAGGGATATTCACCCTGCTTCCTGTACATCCAAGTTCTTTCTGTCTTGCTCTAAATCAAGCAGACCAAGTGGAACCACTTGTTGCAAACTCTTGAGTCTTTTTGTTATTGAGTGGTTCTCAAAGTGTGATCCCCAGCCCATCAGTATCACTATCACTTGGAAACTTGTAAAAAATGCAAATCCTCATTCTCACTCAGACTTATTGAATCAGAATCCCTGGAGCTGGGACCCAGCAATCTGCTTTTATGTCTTCCAGGAGGTTCTGATGCATGTTGATGTTAGAGGACCACTGGCCTAAATTCTCTGGCTGTCCCACGATGGCTCTTAAATTTGAAGTTCTCAGATTTTAGTGTGTATAGGAATCAGCGGAGGAACTTGTTTATAAATGTAGATTATAACATTCTACCCACAAACAGACTGATTTATAGAGTGAGATTCTAAGATTTTTATTTAAAATATCCCACTCAAGAAGTCTGGGGAAGGTATTTTAAGGAATATTGTCATAGTTTTTAGATGGGCTCCAAGGTCTCCAGGGAGTTGGGACACTTACAAGTGACTCAGGACCCTCCTTTGGAGTGAGTTAGATGTCTATTCTCCAGTCTATTTCTAACCATTAATCACTTTCCCCATTTATAAACTTCTTGTAGCTGAGATCCTAGAATGCCTCACAGCTGGGTTCAACACAGGAATTACAATAATATAGAATTACTATCTGGTAGATTATCAATTCAAATGGACAGGTATTTCTTCTCTATGATAGGAGTGGAGGTGTATTGTGAGATGGATTTTTTTAGACCTTCTGTCTTCTATTTCAGTCAGGAAAGTCTTCTGGTGGCCAGGCAAACTGTTTGCCATATGTTTGCATTGACTCAAATAATGCATTCATCTAAGAGGTCCATAGAGGTTGATGCAGTGTTTATAACACTACCTGGGAAGTCTTATCATTTCAGTTAAGCCCATATTTTGGAGCATAGTTTATATGGGGTATAGTTATTGACATATAGTTGTATCTGTTGGCATACTTAATTAACTATGCCAAGCAAATATGTGTCTATTAACTGGTTTCCCTTTCCTATTGTGAAAAGCTGATCTATCATCTCCCCACTATTGGAAGTAATCTTCTAATTTTCAGAGCAAATATCCTTCCAAATTTGCCCCTAATTGCAGCCTTCACGACCAAACCTGTTCCTGTCTGGAGATTGTAACTCAAGTCTGAACTGCTTGTCTTAAACCCTTTCAGTTGATTCAGTTCATTCAACTCAAGGTTCAAATCTTGTTTGGTCTTCACTGAACAACTTAGGCTGAAGATATAGGATCCTTCCTCGTCTCACCTCAAATCTGACTCATCATCCAAGTCCAGGATCCAGTGACACCTGCTTTGTCAAGCCTACCTTGACAGGTCTCCTTCCTATTAGTGTTCCTCTTAAGCCTCTGTATTTATACTAATCATCATTTTTTTGTTCACAAGAAACTGAAAAAGGACATTTGAAATTAAGTACCAGTGTGCCTATCTCTCTATACTGCATGGTTCTTGAAAGTAAGAATTATATTTTCATACACCCTTGTATATCTTGTAGCATATCATGCTGCATATATGTGTTCTGCACGTATGTGTTCTGCATATATGTGTTCAGAATGTCATCTGGATTGGATAGAATGAAAGACTAATTATTGTTCAAAGGGTACCTGGGAATCAAGTTGTCCATAGCACAGTCTACAGGGATTAGACATCTTGGTCCATGTTGATGAAGTGGATGTGACTATTCTCCATGCCAAAAAAATAAGAAATGGTAATACATAGTAAAGCATTTAAGGCAACACTGGGTGTACTAATGTGGAGTATAGATGGTAGAACTATTTATAGTACTTTTCTTGTTCATTTACACATCTCTTCAACTTGTATCTATCAAGCATCCACTATATCAAATGCACTGTGCTGAGTACTAAGGAGGATAAAAAAGAGAATAATATGAGGTACTCACTTCTGACTCCTTTGACTTCAAGAAGCTTCTAACTCCAGGAATAACTTTTTGGGAGATGAGAAATGCACATAAAAACGGATGATAATACAAGAGTACTTAAGTACAACATGAGAATTCTTGAAGCTCAGAGGATGAAGTGATCATAGTGGACTGGAATGGTCTGGAGAAAATGTGTTCCACTTTCTCCAGTGAAAGGCTGGAAAGATTTAGATTATAAGATGTTGGATATTCTAACCAGGAGACATGTTGATGGAATATGCATGTGTATCTATGAAACGATAGATAAACTATACTTTTTAAAGCATGGAATCTAGCAACCTTGAGCTCTCAGATCTCAGCGAGGTCATGAACATTGATTGCTAGTGCAATTTTTATTGCTCAATCATAATCGGGTTCCTATAGCACTCAAATCTCATGGTTACTAGATAGCCACACACTAACCCGAGCTACCTGGTTATCTTCCTCATAGATCATCTCTTCTTTAAAGATGCTTACCTTTCAAATAGTATTTTTCTTTCTTTTCTCATAAAGTTGCTCCTTTGCAGTTTGGTTATGCATGTCTTCAGAGACAGCATTAAGGGAAACTCAAGCTCAGTTCACTTTGCTACCTATATTTTGCACAATTTGAAGCAGGTGGCATTTGTTGTCCACTCCTAGTATTGCAGTGTGTGTAGTTAAACCATAAGCTCCAAAATGATATACACAGTTCCTCCTATGGGGCCTAGGAATGTCTCTATTTATTGAGCCCCAAGGCCTGCCTGACTACCCCCAGGGCTTCCTGAGGAGTGCATGCAAATTACACCCAAGCAGTGACACCAGATGACACTTAATTTTTATTTGTGTTTGAATACCTCTTAAAAATGCAAATAACATCCAGAGCCACCCTCAAGGGACTTATTTTGACTATCTCTTCATGGAAATAATGAATATGGTTTCAAGCTGAATATATTATGGAACTATTTCAAAAAAGGTTTCTTGGGTTTGTTTTCCCTTTCTCAAGGATACCATTATACTCTTCATAATTGGCAAATTAGATATTATGAAAGGGAAGGAAGAAATGAGCAATGAGAGCAGAAAATGCCAAAAGGGCAGCAGTAGAAACAGCTAATGGCGAGGACTGCTTCATAGGCTTACACTGTGAGGGTGCAGCTCCCTTTCTAAGGAGAAGAGCCAATCTATTATGCCACAGAAAGACGAAAGAAGCAAGTGAGAGCATTTGGGTGTTGATAATTGCTTTGCAAATATTTTAAGAGCTGTGTTTTTTACTTATTTTCCTCTCTAGAGATATTGCCTTGGTACTACCATTTATGTGACATTGCTAGGAAGCTCTCTTGACCAGTGATGCCTTGTTAGCCTTGGCCTCCATGCCAAGAACAGACATTCAGGTTTCCATGAGAATTTTCAGCCAGGAATGACTCAGACAATCTGGAGGCTAAAATCAGAATGAGCCTCACTGTGTGTTCGGCCAGCACTGTACAGCTTCCTAAAGCTGCCATGGCAGAATTTGTGTTTCTAATGGCACAGCTTCAATGTGGCTCCTTTCAAGAAAATTGTAAACATTTTTTTTTTTTGGTAAAGAAAAAGAGACAAAAAAGGCTGGGAGGGGTTGTAGTAAGATGGCAGAATAGAACCATTGATTATTTCCCCCAACAGGGATACCACATTCAACAACTAGCTACACAAAAAAGTACCTTCATAAGAACCAAAAATCAGGTGAGCACTCACATTACCGGTTTAAAATTTCATATCACTGAAAGAAGCACTGAAGAAGATAGGAAAGACAGTCTTGAAATACCAACACTACCTCCCTGCCATTCCTTCACAACAGCTGCATGTCACAGAGAAAACTGTGCACTTGGGAGAGAAAGAGTGCAGTGATTGAGACTTCATATTGAATTCAGGGCTGCCCTGTCACAGAAGAAAGCAAAATTGGGCTGAACTCAGCTGATGCCCGCTGATGGAGGAAGCATTTAGGTGAGACCTTGCCAGAGGGGAATAGCCCATCTCAGTGGTAGGAACCTGAGTTGTGGCAAGCTGTGCCACTGTGCACTGAAGTGCTTTGAAAGGCAGTCTAGGCCACAAGGACTGCAAGTCCTAGAGCTGAGCTGAGCTCAAAGCCAGTGGACTGGGTGAGGGTCAGGTACATAACTTACTGAAACACCAGCAAGACAGCTTAGAGAGTGCTTTTGCTATACCTTTCCAAACCCTAGGCAGCGCAGCTCACAGCTTCAAAAGAGACCCCTTCTTTCTACTTGAGGAGACAAGAGAAAAGAGGAAAGAGAATATTTGTTTTGCATGTTGGATACTAGCTCAGCCATAGCAGGATAGGGTATTGATCAGAGTTGTGAGGCCCCCATTTCAGGCCCTAGCTCCTGGATGACATTACTAGACACATCCTGGGCCATAAGGGAACCTGCTGCCTTGAAGGGAAGAAGCAAATCCTGGCAGGATTCATCACCTGCTGATTAAAGAGCCTTTGGGCCCTGAATAACCAGCAGTGATACACAGATAGTATGCCATGGGCCGTGGGTGAGACTCTGACACATGCTGGCCTCAGGTGAGACCTAGCAATTTCTGGCTGTGATGGCTATGTAGAGAGATTCTTTCTGTTTGAGAAAAGCAGAGGGTAAAACATGGAAAACTTTGTCTAGCACCTTAGGTACCAGCTTGGCCACAGTGGGGTGGAGCACCAAGCAGCCTCTTGGGGTCCCTAGTTTTTGGCTTTGGCTCTTAGCATTTCTGGAGCTGTCCTGGGCCAGAGGACAGCCTACTTCCCTGAACGGTGAGTCCTAGGCCTGGCAAAATTTACTACAGGCTGACTGAAGAGCACTTGAGCATTAAGTGAACATCATACTAGCCTGAAAGTACTGCCTGTGGGCCTGTAGTGGTGGTGGCCGTAGAGAGAGGCTCCTCTGCCTGTGGAAAGGGGAGGGAGACAGGAGTTAGAAGGATTATGCCTTGTGATTTGAGGGCCAGCTAAGCCACAGTAGAATAGAACACCACGTAGACTTCTAAGGTTTTCTATTCCAGTCCCTAGCTCCCAGATAGCATCCCTGGGTCTGCTTAGGGCCTGGGGGAGATTACCACCCTGAATAGAAGAATGCAAACCTGGATAGCATTGCCATCTGTTGATTGTGGAGTCCTAGGGTCTTGAGCAAACATAGACAATAGCTAGGTAGTGGCTACAGTGGTTCCTGGGTGAGACCCAGTGCTATGCTGGCTACCAGTCTGACCCAGACAATCCCAGTGGTGGTGGCTACAGGGGTGCTTATGTCACTTCACCCCCAAGCCAGGCAGCACAGCACAGAGAGAGAGAGACTCTGTTTGGGAGAAAGTTAGGGAAGAGAACAAGAGTCTCTGCCTAGTAATCTAGAGAATACTTCTGGATCTTATTCAAGGTCACCAAGGGAATACCTCTATGAATCTGCAAGAACCACAGCATTATTGGGCTTGAGTTACCTTCTAATGCAGATACAGCTTAGATCACAACACTCAAATCATTTTGAATACCTGGAAAACCTTCCCAAGAAGGTTGGGTACAAAGAAGACTAGACTGCAAAGACCACAATAAATACCTAAAATAAATACCCAGACACTGATGAACATCAATAAGCATCTGGACCATCCAGGAAACTATAACTTCACCAAATGAACTGCATAAATCACCAGGGAAAAAATCATGGAGAAACAGACATATGTAACTTTTCAGACAGATAATTCAAGATAGCAGTTTTAAGGAAACTCAACGAAATTCAAGATAACAAAGAGAAGGAATTCAGAATTCTATAAGATAAATTTAACATATAGATTGAAATAATTAAAAAGAACTAAGCAGACATTCTGGAGCTGAAAACTGAAAGTGACACACCAAAGAATACATCAGTCTCTCAATAACAGAATTGTTCAAGCAGAAGAATTAGTGAGCTTGAAAACAGGCTATTTGAAAATACAGAGGATACAAAGGAAAAAAGAATTAAAAAAAAATGAAGCATGCCTACAGGATCTAGAAAGTAGTCTCAAAAGGACAAATCTAAGGTATATTGCCCTTAAAGAAGAGGCAGAGAAAAAGATAGGGGTAGGAAATTTATTCAAAGAGATAACAAATAACTTCCTAAACCAAGATAAAGATAAAGATATAAGAATATTCAAGTATTGGAAGGTTATATTCCACCAAGCAGATATAACCCAAATATGACTGCTTCAAGGCATGTACTAATCAAACTCCCAAAGGTCAAAGTTAAAGAAAGGATCCTAAAAAAAGCAAGAGAAAAGAACAAGTAAAATACAATGGAGCGCCAATACATTTAGCAGGAGCCTTTAAAGTAGAAACCTTACACACCAGGAGGAAGTGACATGACATATTGAAAATTCTGAAGGAAAAAACTTTTACCCTAGAGTAGTATATCCAGCAAAATCATCCCTCAAACATGAAGGAGAAATAAAGACTTTCTCAGACAAGCAAAAGCTGAGGGATTTCATTAATACCAGGCCTATCCTATAAGAAATGCTAAAGGAAGTACTTCAACCAGAAAGAAAAGGATGTGAATGAGCAAAAAGACATCATCTGAAGGTACAAAACTTATAAGTAATAGTAAGTACACATAAAAACACAGAATATTATAATATGGTAACTATGGTGTGTAAACCACTTTTAAATAGAAAGACTATAGGATGAACCAATAAAAAATAATAACGACAACAACTTTTCAAGACATAGTACAATAAGATATAAATAGAAACAACAAAAAGTTGAAAAGAGGGGGACAAAGTTAAGATATAGAGTTTTTTGAGATTTCTTTTTGCTTATTTGTTTATGCAAGCAGTGTTATGTTATCAGCTTAAAATAATAAGTTATAAGATAATATTTACAAACCTCATGATAACCTCAAATAAAAAAATATACAACAAATACACAAAAAATAAAAAGCAAGAAGTTAACTTTTATCATCAGAGAAAATCACTGTCACTGGTGAAAGACAGGAAGGAAAGAAAGAAGACCATAAAACAACCACAAAACAAATAATAATGTGGAATAAGTTCTTACTTATCAATAATAATATTGAATGCAAATGGACTAAACTCTATAATCAAAAGGCTGGGTGAATGAATAAGAAAACAAGACCTAATGATCTATTGCCTACAAGAAATACACTTCACCTGTAAAGACACACATATGCTGAAGATATTCCATGCTAATGGAAACAAAATAAGAGAAGAAGCAGCTATATTTATATCAGGCAAAGTAGCTATCAAGATAAAAACCATAATGAGACAAAGAAAGTCACTATATAATGATAAAGGTGTCAATTCAGCAAGAGGTTTAACAATTATATATGCACCCAACACTGGAGCACCCAGATATATAAAGCAAATATTATTAGAGCTAAAGAGAGAAATACACCGCAATACAGTGATATCTGCAGACTTCAATACCCGACTGTGAGCATTGAACAGATCTTCCAGACAGAACACCAACCAAGAAACATTGGACTTAATTTGCAGTATAGATTAAATCAACAACTTAATAGATATTTACAGAACATTTCATCCAATGGATACAGAATACACATTCTTTTGCTCAGCACATGGATAATTTTCAAGGATAGACTATTTGTTAGGTCACAAAACAAGTATTAAAGCATTTAAAATATTGAAATAATATCAAGTATCTTTTCTGACCACAATGGAACAAAACTAGAAATTAATAACCAGAGGAATTTTGGAAACTATACAAATACATGGAAATTAAACAATATATGTTTCTGAATGACCAATGGGTCAGTAAAGAAATTAAGAAGGAAATTAAACAATTTCTTGAAATAAATGATAATGGAAACACAACATACCAAAACCTATGGGATACAGCAAAAGTAATACTAAGGAGAATGTTTATAGCTGTATGTTCCTATATCAGAAAAGAAAAAAATCTCCAAATAAACAACCTCATGATGTAACTCAAAGAACTACAAAAGAAAGAGCAAACCAAACCCCAAATTAGTAGAAGAAAAGAAATAATAAAATCAGAGCAGAGATAAATGAAATTGAAATGAAGAAAACAATACAAAAGATCAATAAATCAAAAATTGGTTTTCTGAAAAATTAAACATAATTTACAAACCTTTAGCCAGACTAGGGAAAAAAGGAGAGAAGACCAAAATAAATGAAATTGGAGGTGAAAAAGGCAACACTGCAACAGATACCACAGAAATTCAAAGGATCAATAGTGACTTCCAGGAGCAACTATATGCCAATAAATTGGAAGATCCAGAAGAAATGGATAAATTCCTAGACACATACAATATACCACAAAGAGATTGAGACATGAAAAAATCCAAAACCTGAATAGAGCAATAACAAGTAATGAGATAGAAGACATAATAAAAACGCTCCCAGCAAAGAAAAGCTTACAACCCTATGACTTCACTGCTGAATTCTACCAAGGATTTAAAGAACTAGTACCAATCATACTCAAAGTATTCCAAAAAATAGAGGAGGGAGTACTCCAGACTCATTCTATGAGGCTAGTATTACCCCAATACCAAAACCAGACAAAGACACATCAAAAAAGAAATCTATAAGCCAGTACGCCTGGTGAATACTGATGCAAAAATCCCTAGCAAAATACTAGCAGACTGAATTTGACAGCACCTTAAAAAGACGACTTAACATGACCAAGTGGGATTTATCGCAGGGATGCAAAGATGTATACAAATCATTGATACAGCATATCAACAGGATGAAAGACAAAACCATATGACATTTCAACTGATGCTGAAAATGCATTTGATAAAATTTAACACCCCTACATGATAAAAAAAAACCTTCAAAAACTGGGTATAGTTGAATCATACCTCAACATAATAAAAATCACATGTGACAGACCCACAGCTAGTATCATACTGAATGGGAAAGAACTGAAAACCTTTCCTGTAAGATTTTGAAATCCTAGTACTTGAAATAGGACTTGAAATTTTAACTAATCAGACAAGAGAAAGAAATAAAAGGCATCCGAATTGGAAAGGAAGAAGTGCAATTATCCTTGTTTGCAGTTGATATGAGCTTACATTTGGAAAACCCTAAAAACTACACCAAAAACCTATTAGTACTGATAAACAAATTCAGTATAATTGCACGATACAGAAATAAACATACAAAAATCAGTAGCATTTCTATATGTCAATAGCAAACTGAAAAAAAATCAAGAAAGTAATAGAATTTACAACAGCTTCAAATAAAATAAAATATCTAGGAATTAACCAAAGAAGTGAAAGACCTCTGCAATAAAAACTATAAACATTGGTGCAAGAAATTGAAGAGGACACACAATTTTTAAATTAAAGTATAAACAATCAGATATGAACTATGAACTCCTCTATATGTAACTTTCTTTGTTTATACCTATCTACTGAATGGACTGTGAACTTCTCTAAATGGGGATGCATTTCATTCCTCTCCATAATCTCATTCAACATCACAGAAGTTGCTACATAAAAGATCTTCAATAAGAAAACTTGTATCAACTAAAAAAATAAATAAATGAAGGAAAGGATGCTGGGAGGAAAAGCTGCAGAGACCTTGCAAATGTTCTGAACTGTCGGGAATGCTACAAAAATTCCAAGGATCTATCTGATGCTAGAATGAACAGCTGGGCTAAATTCTTGATCTTGTGATATTTCAACTTTGGAGCAGTTGAGGAAAGATTCTAAAGTAGAGTTCTGGGGCGGGTAAATTTAATGTCTTCACCATAATTCTAAATCCTGCTTTGCAAACTTATCAGTTTCAGATTTACTTAGGAAAGTGACTGGACTTGCCAATATCTAGGAAGAAAGCTGTTAAACTTACTACAGTCATTCTTTACTTACTGACAGAGAAATGTGTCCTTCTTCTGAGAAATGTGTTCTTCTTCTGAGAAATGTGTCCTTAGGCAACTTCATCATTGTGTGAACATACTTAGACTGTATGGTATATAGCCTATTGCTCCTAGGGTACAAACCTGTGCAGCATGTGACTGTACTGAATACTGTAGGTAATTGTAACAAAATAGTAATTATTTGTGTATCTAAGTGTATCTAAGCAGAAACAGTACAACAAAAATATGGTACAAGCAATTTTAAAAAATGGTATACTTGTGTAGGGCATTTACCATGAATAAAGTTTGCAGGACTGGAAGTTGCCCTGGGTGAATCAATGAGTGAGTGAAGGCCTAGGACATTCCTGTACACTACTGTAGATTTATAAACAGTGTACATTTAGGGTATACTACATTTGTTAAAAATGTTTTTCTTTCTTCAATACATTAACCTTAGCCTACTATAACATTTTTACTTTATAAAATTTATAAAGCTCATTTATACCAGCATCACCACAAATATGTGAGCAATGTGTTGCACTGCAACATTCCTGCAGCTATGACATCCTAGGCAATAAGACCGTTATAGCTCCTTTATGATCTTTTAGGACCACTGTTGTATATGCAGCCAATCATTGACTTACATGTCATTATGTGGTGAATGGCTGTTTACATCTTGCCTTATTCCAAGGGTACTTGAATGGCATTACAAAAAGGGAAAATGTGATAAATTAATAATAGAGAATAATTTGATGAAGAGGGAAATGAATTAATAATTTGAATTTTGAGGTAATATGTTTTAAATTATTTGAAGAAAACAATTCTTTTTTCCCCCTTGGTGCCAATCTTGGAGAGCAATTTTTCATATGAAACACTGAGTAGAGGTATTGAGTGTTAAGCAGCTCAGGCAGATGTGATAGTCACAATTTTAGCTATTTTTTGATAGTCACTTTTGCTAAAAGTTGAAAGCATAAACTTAAAAGTAATAATTCAGTGAAGTCTATCCTCTGAGAAGCTAGACTCTGGGCTATAAAATGAGGGACAGAACTGCCTAGTTCTAAGGCATCTAGACCCAGAATTAAACTTATATTGCGTAGAAGTTCAGCTCTGCCATTTACTAACAAGGAGACCTGAAGCAAATTAACCAGCAAAAGACTAAATTTCTTCAACCAAAACTAGTATAATCATTTATTTCCTAGGGAAGCTCTGATATTTAAGTGAGACAATATGTGAGAAGTTCTTAGTATAGTGTCTGTCTATATAAATGTTAAAAAAATGTGCCAGCTCTTAATACCCTTGTAGTAGTCTCAGTTATCTCAGCTGACATTTAGAATACTCAACACAGAGAAGTAGTGTATCCCAAGAATGTTAACTTTGTCAAATTTTGTTTCAAGTGTACAAAAGGAGCATATTTAGAGTTTATAATTTAAATTTACCTAGGTTACATGACATTGTGTTGAACCACATTCTCCAAGCATAAATTCTTCCCTAGTGGGCAAGGATTCTGAAAACAATTTATGGAAAATAGTTTCAAGGCTAATTCATGTGAATCAATTAAATATTTTGAAAGATAGAAACCTAATTTTTTTCTGGTCAACAAGTGGCCTTAGAGCAACAAGTGTTCTTATATTACACTGAGGAAAAATCTCTCCAAGGCTATATTGTTACTAGGAACATACCAGCAATAATAATCATCATCATCATCATCATTGTAGCATAATATTCAATAATAATCATCATTGTAGTGTAATATTTGATGAACATCTCTCATGCTAAACCTTATTGACTCCAATTTTCTTAAAGAATTTTATTTCATTTTATCAGAATCAACTTTGAATTAACGGCAAACATACCTGTTCTGAGTTGTGTCTCATTTTTGTTAAATTGGGTTTATCTTCAGATTTGCTGGTAGCATTGTAAAGAGCCATAATATCTATTTGTTGTCATAGCCACTAGTTTGGTGCTTTGTGTAGATTATCATATCATATTTCATTGACTATATAATGCAGTTGATTATAAGATATGCCATAATTTTATGTAATGGTAAAATGCTGCCATTTAAACTATAGCATAAATCTTTCTTATCACCTGTAATTTCTATTGGTACTGTTTGAAATAGCTTCTTTAGACTTATATAAATACAAATTTTAATCATATATCACACATGTGCATACATATAAATGGGAACATGAATGAAATACATTGATTAATGTATTCCTAAAGTTTCACATTTAGAGTCTTTTCTTTTTTCAAAAATCTATTTTTTTGAAATGACAGAAAATTATATGTATTTGTCCTGTATATCATGATGTTTTGAAGTATACACACATTGTGGAATGGTGAAATCTAGCTAATTACAATAATTACCTTATATAGTTATTTTTTTGTGATAATACTTAACATTCACTCAATATTTTTCAAGAATACAATATATCATTATTAACTATAGTCACCTCAATGTTGCCTCCATGTCTTTCAGATTTTTCATCTTTGTTGTTCACTGAGGGGCAGAAAGCAATTTATTGTAATGAACGGTTGGAGTTGAAGAAGTGGCAGGCTTTTAGTTTAAGTCCCTCAAACAAAATTAATCATGCAGAAACTACTGTCTTTTGGCTTTAGCACATCCACCTGATCTTAGAGTCAGTCATGAGGGATTTATGCCAAATGTAGCAAACTAGGAACAAAAGTTCTTGGGCTGTTTTTTAGAGGCCTCTGTTCTGTGAAACCTTTGAATTATTATTTCCTTCTCCTTTCCATATTCTTCCTATTTTTTTATTCTTCTCATACTTTGTTGTTTTTCTTCCAATGTCTTTCAGTGCTCAATATTATTGCCTAGTAAAACATACATGATTGGAAATCTACCCTATAAAAGAAGAAACCCATGTTTGTCAAGGTCAAATCATACTCCTGCTCCATCACATTTATTTTTTGTACTACCCTAAATGAATTATGTTGATGTTTTGATCACCATTTATGGCAGAGGAGAGGCAAAACACATCATAATATTACTAGAGGAACCCAGATGACTGCAATTTTATAAGTTTATATAAGAAAATTAAAAGGGATTCTGGATTCCACCATTGAGTATTCATCATTTAACAAATACTTACCAAGTACCTTATATGTGTTATGTACAGTATTCTAAAGATTCTAATTGTGAGTAAAAGTAGACATAGACTCTCCTGTTATAAAATTTATAATCTGGTGATTTAAAGTCCCATCGCTAATCTGATGACATACAAATTTCCCTAGTTAAGACCCCTTCTTTGAGTCCTAGAGTTGTATGTCTAACTATCTACTTAATATTTCCACTTAAATATCACCTCAAGGTCAACCTGTCCAAGACTGAACTTATAAAATTAAACTTATGACCTCTTTTAGATTTCCATATTTTAGTGAATGTCACCTTTATCAATAGTGTCTCAAGAAAGAAACAGAGGTATAGATGATACCTTCCCTTTTATATGCCAGTTTCTTATCTATCTCCAAGTCCATTGATTTTACTTCTTAACATCTCATAACCCTGTCCACTTCTTTTCATTTCCTCACCACTGCCATTGTCCTAGACCAAACCACCATTATGTTTCGAGTGAACTGCTGCAAAAGCTCACAAACTAGTCTCCAGAGAACAATGCTGATCTTCTTCCAGTCCATCTTTCAGTCAGAATGAACACAAGTAGTATCATGTGTATTTGTATTCATTTCTCTATCCCCAGCACCTAGCAATAGTAAGCATGCTGAGTATATGCTGATTATTAAAATGAAAGACTTTCCTTAAGACATTAAAGAGCAATATCTTTGACATGGTCAATAGGATACTGCATTACTTGTCCCTGCCTAGCACTTCAGTATCATCTCTCATCAGTGTCCTTCCCAAGCTCTTACTTTCTGTGCCTCGACCAAACTGGGATTCTTTAAGCTTCTTGAACAAATCCTGCTCCTTATATCAACAGGGTCTTTGCACATACTGTCACCTTGGTCTGGGCTGTACTCCTCCTTCAACTAATGAGCTCCTACCCCTCATTCAACTCTTAGGCCATATGCTGCCTCCCCAAGAAAGCCAACCCTCCCTGTCCACCCAGAGTTCACAGATTTCTTAGTAATTTACCTAAGAGGCCCCAAACACTTTCTTTTACAACACTTTTCTCCATTTGTACTGATGTATTCATTATTGTGGTCAATTGACTAGTTTCTGTCTTCTTATTTAAAATGGAAGCTCCACAAGAGCAGGGGAAATGTCCTTTTTTGCTAACTAGCACCTAGTACCTTGCCTGGCTTATAACTGGTACACTATGAATGTTTATTAGTTTATTGGGAAATTAATTATAACTAAATATATGATTATGTTATGACATTTCTATATGTCACTGCAAATAAGATAACAATTTGAGCACACTTATGGTATGCTCTATCTTTTCCATTACTTTTTCTTCAGTAGAGTGTAGTCTACTATAGGTATGTGGTTTTTAAAAATTGAGCTGTTCTTCACCTTAGGGAACACAGTAATGAAAGTATTCATTTAGAATACAAGCCGTGACAGAAAACCAAACACCACATGTTCTCACTCATATGTGGGATTTGAACATTGAAAACACATGGACACAAGGGGGAACAACACATACCAGGGCCTGTTGGAAGGTGGAGGGTGAGGGGAGGGAACTTAGAGGATGGGTCAGTAGGTGCAGCAAACCACCATGGCACACATATACCCATGTAACAAACCTGCATGTTCTGCACGTGTATCCCATTTTTGTTTTAGAAGAAGTAAAGGGAAAAAAAAAGAATGCAAGCTGTAAACAGACTGAATGCTGACTTCTATGCTTATGAAGTTAAAGCTTAGAAGTTTATCGTTTGTAACAGTCATCAGGTAGCAAAACACTTTTAATTGGTGTTTCAGAACCTAAGAGAAAATGAACTGGGTAAAAGCAAATAGAGTCAGCCATAAAATTAAATGGCTTGATTCTTTACTCTGCCAAGTGTCTGAGGAGAAATTATTTAATTCAGCCAGTGAGTCAACAAGTCAGTCTAATTCTCTAAATCTGGTTATTTTTCTTAGCAAATGTATTCGTTCTCTTCACCACAAAAGCATATTTGCAGAAGGCGTTGACTATGAAATTCTCATTGCCACAGTTATTGGAAAAGAATATAAAGAGCCACATAATAATTAGGCAATTGATGTTCTCAAAACAAGGCTAAGATTCTCATTCCCACTCAAAGTAATTCTTTGTCAACTGAGATATGAAAACTCTCCACCCAAAAGGGAACCAAATTTAAGCACTTAAATGTCTCTAATATAAATCCTGAAAACGTATGACACTTTTAGTCATTCAGTGGTATGTCCTTTCTTAAAATACTTGGAATTATTAAATACTATTTTACCTATTTCAGAATTGTAAGCCTCAACTATTTTTCCAGTCCTACGTGTGTACCAAATTTAAAATATTTTTTTAAAGTCAATAAAAACAACTATGTATTTTTCTTGGTAGGTATTCCAAGTAAATCACTATGCTCTGTAACAATATCCTCTTGTAGTTTACAACATGCATTGCTTAATTTGATCCACAGAATAATCCTATGAAAAAAGCATTCTTATCCTCCCCTGCTGTTTACAAATGGCAAAATTGAGTGTTCCCCTCATTGTCAAGTAGTAAATAGTGAAGCTTGTATTTCATTCATGTCTTCAGATTCCAGGTCCCGAAATGTTTTGCTCTACATCACTCTAAAGAGAAGACCTATCAAAAATTTAAATCATTGGGAGAATAAGCCAGAACAAATTGTCAAAGTTTCCAGTATCCCCAAATTTCAATAAGAGAAATCTGAGGGGGGCGGTGATGATTGTAATTGTCAAATTTCTGCAGAGTGACTAAGAGCTGTTCTTATCACTTCTAATTCCAGAATAAAAAGAAATGGACTCACCTAAAAATAAGATCTGTTCACTTATTGAGCTCCCAATATATACCGAGCACTGTCCAAGGTGCTGGAAATGCAAAGATGGCTGAGACATGGCCCCTGTACCCCAGGACTTCATGGTCCTTTGGAGAAGATGAACACATAAACAGGTAGCCATGAGTCAATGTGGCAAATGCAGTGAAAGAGATATGCAGAAAGGCTTTTGGAATACAGAGAAAGCCATCTACATTGGCCTACAGTATGTCAGAGAAGTATCCTTACTAAAGATAGCCCCAAAGGCCAACTGGACATCATGATGCTTTTGTATTATAAGTTTTATGAGAATAAGAGGACTAGCTTTACTTATTTTTGTATCCTCAGCACCTAGTGCATGGCTAGTACTCAACACATTAGTTTATGTAACCAAACTGAACTGCCAGATCAGAGATTCTGAGGAGGCTCATGAAATGCTGGTCCTCCTTCTTGGAAACAAATATGGCCCTCAGGCCTTGTGTGAGGTCATTCTTGCATTGCTATAAATAAATACCTGAGACTGGTTAATTTATAAGTAAGGCTGGGTGTGATGGCTTACACCTGTAATCCCAGCACTTTGGGAGGCCAAGGTGGGCGGATCATGAGATCAAGACCATCCTGGCCAACATGGTGAAACCCATCTCTACTAAAAATACAAAACTTAGCTAGGCGTGGTAGAGCATGCCTGTAGTACCAGCTACTCAGAAGGCTGAGGCTGGAGAATCGCTTGAACCTAGGAGGCGGAGATTGCAGTGAGCTGAGATCACGCCACTGCACTCTAGCCTGGCAACAGAGCAAGACTCTATCTCAGAAAAAAAAATTATAAGTAAAGATGTTTAATTGGCTCCTGGTTCTGCAGGCTGTACTGGAAGCATAGCACCACCTGCTTCTGGTGGGGCCTTAGGAAGCTTACAATCATGGCAGAAGATGAAGGGGAAGCAGGCATATAACATGGAAAGAATGGAACAAGAGAGAAAGAAGATGAGCCACATGCATTTAAACAGCTAGATCTCATGAGAAGTCTCTCACTGTCTCAAGGACAGCACCAAGGGGATAACACTAAACTCTTCATGAGAAATCTTCCCCCATGATCCAATCACTTCCCACCAGTCCCCAGTACTGGGGATTGCAATTCAACATGAGATTTGGGTGAGGACAAATATACAAACTACATTATTCTGCCCCTGGCCCCTTCCAAATCTCATGTCCTTCTTACATTTCAAAATACAATTGTGCCTTCTCAATAGTCCCCAAAGTCTTAACTCATTCCAGCATTAACTCAAAACTCCAAAGTCTCATCTGAGACAAGTCCCATCACCTACGAGCCTGTAAAATAAAAAATAAATTATTTACTTCCAAGATACAATGGGGATATAAGTATTGGGTAAATATTCTCATTCCTAAAGGGATAAATTGGCCAAAAAGGGAGCTACAGGCCCCAAGCAAGTTTGAAGACTAGCAGGGCAGTCATTAAATCTTAAAGTTCCAAAATAATCTCTTTTGACTACATGTCCCCCATCCAAGATACACTGATGCAAGTGTTGGGCTCCCAAGACTTGGACAGCTCCACCCCTTTGGCTTTGAAAGGTGCAGCCCCTGAAGCTGCTCTCACAGGTTGTTGAATGGCTACAGCTTTTCCAGTCACAGGGTGCAAGCTGCCGGTGGATCTACCATTCTGGGGTCTGAAGGATGGTGGTCCACTTCCCATAGCTCCACAAGGCAGTGCCCCAATGGGGATTCTGTGCGGGGCCTCCAACCCCACATTTCCTCTTGGCACTGTTCTAGTAGAGGTTTTCTGTGAGGGCTCTGCCCCTGCAGCAGGCTTCTGCTTGGGCACCCAGGCTTTTTTTATAATTCCTCTGAAATCTAGGCAGAGGGTGCCAAGCCTCATTTATTCTTGCACTCTGTGTACCCACAGGCTTAACACTACATGGAAGCTGCCAAGGCTTATGGTGGCTTGCACTCTCCAAATGGTGGCAAAGCAGTACATGGGTCTCTTTGAGCCAGTGTTGGAGACAGAGTGGCCATGATGTGGAAAGGAGTGTCCTGAGGCTGCACAGGGCAACAGGGCCCTGCGCCTAGCCCACAAAACCATTCAATCCTCTTAGACCTCAGGGCTTGTGATGGGAGGGCTGTCTCTTAGATATCTGGAATGCCTTTGAGGCCTTTTTCCCAATGTCTCAGTTGTTAGCACTTGGCCCCAATTTAGTTATGCCAATATTTCTACCAAGTGGTTTTTTGACAGCCTGATTGAATTCTCCTCCTGAAAAAGCTTTTTATTTCTCTGCCACATGGCCAGTCTGCAGTTTTCCAAACTATTGTGCTCTGCTTCCTGTTTAAATGTCAACTTTAGATCATTTATTTGCTCCTGCATTGAGCAGTCTGTTAAAAGCACCCAGGCAACATATTGAATGCCTTGCTGCTTAGAAATTTCTTCCACCAGATACCCTAAATCATCACTCTCAAGTTCAAACTTCCACAAATCCCTAGAGCATGAACATAATGCAGCCAAGCTCTTTGCTAAGGCATAACATGTGTGACCTTTGCCCCAGTTTCTAATAAGTTTCTCACTTTCATCTGAGACTTCATCATCAGCCTGGACTTCACTATCCATGTCACTATAAGCATTTTGGTCACAACCATTCTTGTCTATAAGAAGTTGCAAACATTCCCTCATCTTCCTGTCTTCTTCTGAGTCCTTCAAACACTTCCAACCTCTGCTTGCTACCCAGTTCCAAAATTGCTTCCATATTTTTAGATATCTTTATAGCAATGCCTTATTCTCCAGTACCAATTTTCTGTGTTAGGCTGCTATTGCATTGCTATAAAGACATTCCTGAGACTGGGTAACTTATAAGCAAAGAGATTTAATTGCCTAATGCTTCTGCAGTCTGTACAGGAAGCATAGTGCTAATATCTGCTTCTGGGAGGGCCTCAGGAAGCTTACAATCATGGAGGAAGGCAAAGGGGGTGTGGGCAGTACATCACATGGTGAGAATGGAGCAAGGTGCGGGGTAGGGAATATGCCACAGCCAGGTCTCATGAGAATTCACTATTGCAAGGACAGCACCAAGAAGATGACACTAAACTATTCATGAAAAATCCATCCCCATGATCTAATAACCTCCACCAAGGCCCATCTCCAGTATACTAAGGATTACAGTTCAATGAGATTTGGAAAAGGACCAATATACAAACTGTATCAGGCCACATGATGAATGTCTTCAGTTCCTCAGTTAACCTGATTTTTCCTATCATAAAATATTTTCACATCTGTGAAATTTCCTTCTATTAAGACTCTGGGCACAAATTTAATCTTTTTTTAAAACAGTGGTCCTATCTGAGAGAGAAACACTAAAGGTTTCCTCCAGTCCAATGATCTTTGACTCTTACCTTGGATTTTTCTTACTTAAAAGAAAAAGTGTTTTTGTATGCCAATCAGTGCCTCTTGCATTGAATGGCCTCACATATTATCATTGCATTTCGTAAAACTGTAAATTGAATAGTCTCTCATTTATTCAGTTATCAAGTTCTATTAATTCTACCTCAAAACTGACTCTTGAATCTCTCCTTTTTTCTTATTTAAAAATTGTATACTGCCTTGTCATTCTCTGTTGCCTAGACTTTTGCCTTAACATTCTAATCCTTTGTTTACAACGCTTCCTAAGTTATCTGGAGGTGATTTTTCAAAAACCTTTGATGGCTCTCCATCACTAATGGGATAAATTCAACACCCTTTAGCATGGTTTACCAGGCCTTCATGTCCTGAAAAGTGGATTGGGTTGAAGTGAATTACATTGTGTTATTTGTAAACAGAATGGTCATAGCCCATGATCAGTGAGTTACCTTAATAAGTTGAAGTCAATCTTTAAAACACTGTCTTGTGATATACTAATTTCTTATCCTACCAAATATATTTACAAAACAGGGCTTCAAAGCAGAGTTACAAAATTGCTATGCCTAGATGCTGAAAAGACTGCCTGTTTGACAAAAATATTGCTCTCTTGGAGCAAGTGGAACTTTAACTGCTGAAAACTGTAAAGTTTAAAAAATTTTTTTCTTTACCCAGTCTAACATTGATGGGCATTTGGGTTGGTTCTAAGTCTTGGCTATTGTGAATAGTGCTGCAACAAACATACATGTGTGTGTGTCTTTATGGTAGAATGATTTATAATGCTTTGGGTATATACCCAGTAATGGGATGGCTGGGTCAAATGATATTTCTAGTTCTATATCCTTGAGGAATTGCCACACTGTCTTCAACAATTGTTGAACTAATTTACACTCCCACCAACAGTGTAAAAGAATTTCTATTTTTCCACATCCTCTCCAGCATTTGTTGTTTCTTAAGTTTTTAATGATTGCCATTTTAACTGGCATGAGATGGTATCTCATTGTGGTTTTGATTTGCATTTCTCTAATGACCAGTGATGATGAGCATTTTTTCATGTTTGTTGGCCTCATAAACGTCTTTTTTTGAAAAGTGTCTGTTCATATTCTTCACTCACTTTTTGATAGTTTTTTTTTTCTTGTAAATTTATTCAAGTTCCTTTTAGATTCTGGATATTAGTACTTTGTCAGATGGATAAATTGCAAACATTTTATCCCATTCTGTAGGTTGTCTGTTCACTCTGATGATTTTTTTTTTCTGTGCAGAAGCTCTTTAGTTTAATTAGATCCCATTTGTCAATTTTGGCTTTTGTTGCCATTGCTTTTGGTGTTTTAACATAAAGTCTTTAACCATGAAGTCTTTCTTCTAGGGTTTTAATGGTTTTAATCATAAAGTCTTTCTTCTAGGGTTTTTATGGATTTAGGTCTTACATTTAAATCTAATCCATCTTGAATTGATTTTTGTATAAGTTGTAAGAAAGGGGTCCAGTTTCAGTTTTCTGCATATGGCTAGCCAGTTTTCCCAACACCATTTATTAAATAAGGAATCCTTCCCCTGCTGCTTTTTTTTGTCAGATTAGTCAAAGATCAGATGGTTGTAGATGTGTGGCATTATTTCTGAGGCCTCTGTTCTGTTCCATTGGTCTATATATCTGTTTTGGTACTAGTACCATGTTGTTTTCATTACTGTAGCCTTGTAGTATAGTTTGAAGTCAGGTAGCATGACTCCTCCAGCTTTGTTGATTTTGCTTAGGATTGTCTTGGCTATATGGGCTCTTTTTTGTTCCATGTGAAATTTAAAGTAGTTTTTTAGAATTCTGTGGAGAAAGTCAATGTAGCTTAATGGGGATAGCATTGAATCTATAAATTACTTTGGGCAATATGGCCATTTTCACAATATTGATTCTTACTATGCATGAGCATGGAATGTTTTTCCATCTGTTTTTGTCCTCTCTTATTTCCTTGAGCAGTGATTTGTAGTTGTCCTTGAAGAGGTCCTTCACATCTCTTATAAGTTGTATTCCTAGGTATTTTATTCTCTTTGTAGCAATTACAAATGGAAGTTCACTCATGATTTGGCTCTCTGTTTGTCTATTATTGGTGTATAGGAATGCTTGCGATTTTTGCATATAGATTTTGTGGCCTGAGACTTTGCTGAAGTTGCTTATCAGCTTAACAATATTTTGGGTTGAGACATTGGGGTTTTCTAAATATACAATCATGTCATCTGCAAACAGTGACAATTTGACTTCTCGTCTTCCTATTAGAATTCCCTTTATTTTTTCTCTTGCCTGATTGCCCTGGTCAGAACTTCCAATACTATGTTGAATAGGAGTGGTGAGAGAGGGCATCCTTGTCTTGTACTGGTTTTCAAATGGAATGCTTTCAGCTTTTGCCCATTCAGTATGATATTGGCTGTGGGTTTGTTATAAATAGCTCTTATTATTTTGAGATATGTTCCATCAATACCTAGTTTATTGAGTGTTTTTACCATGAAGTGGTGTTGAATTTTAGTGAAGGTCTTTTCTGTATCTATTGAGATAATAATGTGGTTTTTGTCATTGTTTCTGTTTATGTGATGTATTATATTTATTGATTTGCATGTGTTAAACCAGCCTTGCATCCCAGGGATGAAGCTGACTTGACTGTGATGGATAAATTTTTGATGTGCTGCTGGATTTGGTTTGTCAGTATTTTATTGAGGATTTTCACATAAATGTTCTTCAGGGATATTGGTCTGAAATTTTCTTTTTTTTTTTTTTTTTTTTTTGTGTGTGTCTCCACCAGGTTTTGGTATATGGATGATGCTGGCCTCATAAAATGAGTTAAGGAGGAGTCCCTGTTTTTCTATTGTTTGGAATAATTTCAGAAGGAATGGTACCAGCTCCTCTTTGTACCTCTGTTAGAATTCAGCTGTGAATTTGTCTGGTCCTGGACTTTTTTTGGTTCATAGGCTATTAATTGCTGCCTCAATTTCAGAACTTGTTATTGGTCTATTCAGGGATTCGACTTCTTCCTGGTTTAGTCTTGGGAGGGTGTATGTGTCAAGGAATTTATCCATTTCTTCTAGATTTCAAGTTTATTTGTGTAGCGGTATCTATAGTATTCTCTGATGGTAGTTTGTATTTCTGTGAGATTGATGGTGATATCCCCTTTATCATTTTTTATTATATACCCCTAGAAGTGTTAGCATGTACCTCATGCTCAGTTTTCTAGGCAACCCAAGCTAAAAACGATAAAATACTGTTACAATTAGTAACATGATGAGTTGAAAATTAAGGGCTTTCAATACTGTGTTTAGGAATTTGGATTTGGGCTTTATCCACAGGCTGTGGATAATGAGGGTGGTATTAAAATAAAGTTCCTGTCTTAATACTTGGGTGATAAAATAATCTGTACAGCAAATCCCCATGACACATATTACCTATGTAACAATCCTGCACATCCTTCACATGTACCACTGAACTTAAAAGCTAAAAAAAAAGTTGCTTAGAAGCTTTGTTACTTTAAGTTTGAGATTAGAGAGAAAAAATATCCACACTATACTCAAAAAAGAAATGCAATGAATGATGTTTTTAGCATTTATATAGTAAATGCAATAACATATTTAATAGCATAATTTCTTATAACTTCTTTTTTATAAGTAGGCCAGGGCAAGATACCATAGAAGCAAACAGCCTAGACACAATGAAAAACATTCCTAGTGGAATAACCATGACAAAGGAACTTCATTGCACCTGGGTGGTTCAGGCCAATGTCTGATGGCCACTCTATAAACAAAACCTAAAAGATCTGACTCACTCTGCTGGCCCTTCTCCAAAAAAGAACAGCAGTCTTGAAAGAACTGTAAGCTCAGGATTATTCTCAGTTTGTAAAAGGTTCTCTCCAGTCCTTGAACATAGTCCCCTACATCTCAGAACCAGCAACTGGATGTTGAATCTTTCTCATGATGCCATGTATCTGACCTTTCTACTTTTGTCACATCTTTTTCCTACCAAGCTGGGAAAGATTCTCTGCTTTTCAGGATTCATGTGATTAGACTTAGTTAACCCAGGTCATACAGCCAATTGTCCCATCTCAAGGTCAGTATCCTTAATCACATCTGCAAAGTCCCTTTTGCCATGTAAGGTGACATATGCATAGGTTCCAGGCGTTAGGGTGTAGATATAACGGGAAGGGGGGGGCATTATTTTATGTATCACAATGCCTGTTTTGATCAAGGTGTAGTAGTGGAGATCATGAAAAACAGGAGATTCTGGATATGTTTTTTAAGGTAGAAACACTGGGATTTGTCTATTTTGTTGCGATTACAAATGAAAGAGAAAATTCAAGGATGACTCTAAGTTGTTTGGCCTGAGTAATGGGAATTATTGAATTGCCATTAATTGAGATGAGAAAGACTATATGAATAGGCTTGCAGGGTCTATATGTCAGGATAGGTTAGGTTATGTTGTAGTAGCTAACAATTATAAAAGCTCGGTGGTTTTGCAAAGGATATCACAGCCACATTTTAAAAAATTTTTATAGATGTAGGGGGTACAAATACCATTTTCTTAGATGGGTATATTGCATAATGATAAATTCTGGGCTTGACAGCCACATATTTTATTTGGTCCTTGCCTCAGGTTTAAAGGCCTTGTGGTTCAAAGCATTCCTCAGTTTTATATTTGATAGTTGGTGGTGAAAACCACTTGCATCTTCTAATCCTGCAAGTCCCTGGAGTTTCAAATTCTATTTCCTCTCACTCCTGTTTCAAATTGGACACCTCTTTTCAGAGCTCATCTCTTTCTTGAGGTACAGTGTCAAATACAGTCAATGGTAGCAGACATAATGCTAACATTCTGTTTTCTAACATTTTAAGCCATAAAGCAACAAACTTATTAAGATCATTATTTAGCTTACAATTTGTTGGCAAGCAAATTTTCAGCACTGCATGCTATAGATCATTATACCTTCCATACTCTGGTAACATTGTTTTCCTTCTCACTACCTAGCCTTTAAACCAATGCCATGTTTTTTTCTATTATAGCAGAACAGACTTCTGGCACCAATTTCACTATCAGCTTGGATAGACTAGGTCATGTAGCAGCATGATAAAACAATATGTTTCTAATGATTTATAACTACAAACACTTATTTCTTGCTCACACAAGTCATTCATGTCATCTTCACTCTGGAACCCATAATGATAAAATACCTACTATCTGGATTATTGCTAGTCTTGTGAAGGAGAGGGGGAAGAGAGAACATGAAAACTGTGTATTTACTCTTAAAACTATGCCTAGAAATGGCACATGTCACTTCTGCTTATATTTCTTTTGGCTGGATTAAGGCACATGGCCAACTTGATATCATCAGGACAAGGAGTATCATCCTCTGCCATATTGGGTTAGTAAATACTTACAAACAATAAAATAGTCTAATACAGGAAACCAGCTCAAGTGTTTGGTTTGGGATGTATTATGTTTGAACTATCTCTTAGATTTCCAAGTGGAGATACAAAGCAAGAATTTGCATTTGAAAGTTTGGAGCTCAGAAGAGATAGAAACTTTAGGAATCGACATCATATGTAAGGTAGTTAAAATCAGGAGAGTGGAATGATTATGATCATTAAAGAAATTAGTATGTCTAGAGAAGAGAAGAGATCTACCATCATTTAGAAGTGAAGCAAAAATAAAGTAAAAATTTAAAAATAAATGGGGGAGAATTTGTCAATAAGTTAGAGGAAAAACTGGGATGTATGATGTCCTGACAGCCAAGCAAAGAAATTATTTCAGTGATGAGGCAGTGATCATCTTTGTCCTGTTGCCAATAGGTCAAGTAAGGTAAAGACTGTAAACTGACTTTGGCTTCATTTGCATGGATGAAATTGGTGATCTTGAGACAGTGTTTTGTGGGGCAGTGGGTATGGATGTCTGATTAGAGTATACTTAAAGAGAGAATGAGAGAAAAGGAATTAATGATAGTTAAAAATGGGATAATAGATGGAGGGGTAAATAGGGCCAAGAAAAGATTTTTTTTAACAAAGGAATGTGAATGATATCAGCATGTTTGTGTGTTAATTAAAAATATCCACTCTAAAAAGATCTTACTATCAAAAGAATTAGAGTAAGTGATGATACAGCACAGATGAAGAAGAATCGCTGGAACAAGGTGTTTGAGTAAGTGAGAGAATATGGGACCCAGTTACAAGTTGAAGCTTTGGTCTTAGCTAGAATCATAGACAGTCCATTCTTAGCAAGAGTAGAAAATATTGAACATGCAGTATAAATGCTAATACACTGATAAATGTGTTGGTGGTAGCTTATTGAAGTTCTCTATTGATTTCTTCTATGTGATCAATGAAACAAGCATCAAAGTCATCTGAGACCAAGAGGAAGAAACTGTTAGAAGGCTGAAAATGGTAGAAAATGTATAAAATTGTCCTATGAGAGAACAGTAGAGAGAAGAAACTAGGTAAATATAATTTAGTGACCAGGTAGCATTAAATTTAAAGACCAGTCAGCATGGATTTATATTTTCCTTCAGCCACATTCATATATATAAGTAAAGCCATGAAAAAGGTGAAAAACTGAATTTAACCATGGTTGGAGTTTTGGCATGTGAAGATAATGATTTGACAGAGGAGAAAGAGCATTTGTGTTATAAGCATGGTGGTGATCGTAATTGCCCATGGGCTTTTTAAACTGGATAATAAGGGAAGTAGTATCATTCAGAGGGTTGCAGACAGTGAAAAAATGATAGGCTCAATACATTGTAAATCTCAGTGAGATTGAAGAATTATGGGACTCAAGTTACTACAGGAAGTGAACTGTAAAGAGAGCAGCAATGGTTGGAGGCTGGGATGCATGAAATTGAAATTATGAAATGATAGTAGATATATGTAACAACAAAATCTATACATAATCTTTGTTCTCTCTTTTGTCAGAAAAGGCCTGGTTATTTCCTGTAGTCAAGAAGTAATGTATCTGTAGCACTAGAAACCCATGGGTGACCTTAAATTATTTGAGTATCTATTATCTCATCTCTAAATGGGATTGATAATATTGTCTCTTCTTTGGATTGATGCAAGTATTAGACATAATATATGTTTGAGACCAGGACTTCAAAGTTGCAATGAGCTATGCTCACCCCCCTGTACTCTAGCCCAGGTGACAGGGTGAGAGCCTGTCTCTGAATAATAATAATGATAAATGTAAAATGTCTGACACATAACTTCTCTGAATGCCTATTATTATTTTTGTTATTGTTATTGTCCTTACTCAAACAGAACTAGCCCTTGGCATTTCTTACTTAGAGTTTGCTTTTGATAGTTTTGGAGTGAGGGGAGAGATGAGACTTGCTGAAAATCAGAAAACCCTGTGAGGTGATGAAGAGAAATGGCAATATCTTTTTCAAGCCTTCCTGTACTCATTCTTCTCTTTACCTCACACTATATTTATGACATTAAACTGACATGGTTGAAAGTCAGAAGGTACATCAACACTGTGTTCTACAAGAAGTGATCTGAGAGTTTATGCATAAATTGTTAACATTGTGACAAATCTAAAAGCCAGTCTCAGCCGAACTACCCCCATCCCAGGTAGTTTGATATATTCCTTATTAATTATTCTACGTTTATCCCCAAGAGCTGATAATGCCAAGGGCTGAGAGCCTTGGACACTTGGACATAACCTGCTCCAAGCTCAACTCCAGTTATCCTTGAAAGAGGGCTGGGGTAGGGTTGTCCCAGAGTGACACCTTCAGCCAGTTTCCTGTCCAACTCTTCTGCCCCAGAGTTTCTTTCTTGTGGTAAAGAGAAGGAGGACAACAGGATGTTGGTGGAAACCTTGCTGGCTGAAGCGGACAGAAAGGTGTTCAGACACTGTTCACCTCCAAACCTTCTGCTTTACTTTTATGACAACATTCCCATGGGTAAAGTAATCTGGCTATCTGGCACACTGATCCCCCATCTTCTGCACGCCAGATTGCTTCAAGACCTTTGTTTTGAGTTCTTGGCAAGCTCGGTGAAAAGTACCAGGAGGGGACATAAATTTTGAGTTGTTATTACCTGCTAACTATGTGACCATGTCATTTTCTCTTTTGGGGCTTCAGTTTGGGGGAAGGGCTAGGCAAGATACCAAGGGAATTTATAATCTCATGGGGACCCAAGAACCCAGTGATGCAAATAATGTAATTATTTGAAAAAAAAGTCTGAAAACAAGTATTGAGAAACTACCATGTTGGTCAATTTCAATTTAAATGGCTGCCTCAGAATAATGTGGATGAAATGCACAGCATTAACTTTACCTGGGTTTCCTGAGCCCTAACATTCTTAATTTAGACAATGCATTGCTATTGTTCTTGAGAAATATTAGATGATGAAAAATTCAAATTCAATGAAAAAATAAATAATTTTAAACTTATATTTTATATTGTTCCCATGAACTTCTTCACTTTACGATTAAAAACGATTACCCTTTAGTGATTATATTTCTCCTCACTAATTATTTGCAGGAGTTATTTACTTATTTTTTGGTCAGAGTTGCTGCAATGTTGAACTTTTTTGTGGGGTGAAGAGTGTGTATAAAAACTTCTAAAAGTGTTTGTTTAATAGGCATTTTTGTTTGATCAAAATATTAAGAAGTAATGACGATGGATAATAAAAATCTTAGTTTTAAAGCAGGGAACCACCTGCACATGGCAGCTGTTGTCAATGTCAATGACTGCCCCATGTGAGAATAGGCATAAGGGACCTAACCGGAGGTCTGGAACCTATAGTATCTGTTTTAAGTTTCCTTCCTGGACATACAGCCTACATGGTATAACAGACAACCCTTACGTAGATCCTTTCTGCTTCATCTATCTCTAGGGCCACCTATTCTGCCCTAGTCACTCTGTTGATGGACTCCATGGGAGACTGTTGCCACCAGGAGTCTCTGGCTTCTTCTGCTACTTTTAGAGTTAAATATGGCTTCACATAGTCATGCAAGGGATCTGCCTTCCCCAGCTGTTGCTGAAGGGGCCATGTGATGCAACTCAGAACTGGGAGGCTGTTCATTCCCTATGAAATTAGGGTGTGAACTTTAACAAGTTGGGTTAGAAGATAAGAGAAAACTGGTTGATGAATTCTCAGTCTGGTATCCCCTCACACTGTTTAGAGATGGTAGCTTTATAAATCTCTCTGAACATATCCAACATGAGTGAGCAATTGACTGTATTTTTACAAAGCTTTCGTCAGCTTGGTAATGCATTCTTTTACATTGGCTCTCCCTCCTTTCCTGTCTTAGTCCTTCTTTTCCTTACAAGTGATTACCTTGAATTGCACACTACTAAAAGTGTTAGCATGTACCTCAGGCTCTGTTTTCTAGGCAACCCAAGCTAAAACAGATAAAATACTGGTGCAATTAGTAACATGATAAGTTGGTAGTTGAAGGACTTTGAATATTGTGCTTAAGAATTTGGATTTGGGCTTTATCCACAGGTTGTGGATACTGAAGAGTGTTTTTAGATAGGGTTCCTGGATGCAAGCAGCAGAAACCAGCTCTGACTAAAGCAAAATAAAAAGGATATTTATTTGAGAAATATTATAGAAGTCCTTAGGATAGAAGGTAGGACTTGGGAGGGATAGGTGTGAAGATAGTACTGGAAAATTCGGTGGTGGAACTCCTGTGCCATCTCTTTAAAGGCTATCATCAAATCAACTTCCTGCAAATTAGAAGTGGACCAGGTATGAACCAATCATTGTCAAGATTTGAGAGTGAAATAAAGGGGAAATACAGTATAAAAATAAGATTAAAGATGTTGGAGAAAAGAGGAACTGGTGAAGGAGTTCTTCCTCAGGCAGTTGGGAGAGGTGGTAACTGAGACTGTGAAGCCTTTAGAAAGAAGTAGGATATGTTCTCTTCCTAAATGGGAGAGAAAGAAGATTATGATTTTAAACACAAAAATTATCTGAGATGGTGAGAAGTAGTAGGTGAGGGAATAAAGGCTGGACAGAACTTCCCAGAGAATGTCTGCATTTGCTTATGTGCTGTATCTGCTCTGTGATTATGTTATTTACTTCACTTCTGTGATTCAGTTTCTTCATATTTTAAACGAGGGTTTCGGACCCATAAGTCTTTTTCTACCTAAATAAGCTATAATTCTCTATCTCCTTCGGTGGTAGAAAGGGTGAAGAGTAGGTTGAGGGGACTCTTTGGTCTATCTTCAGTAGATGGAGCTCTTTAAGTTTCTCCATTTGCACCAACATTTCTCAGACATTTTCCTCCAAAGTTATGCCATCTTAGACAATATTTATATACATGGATGGATTAGGCTGTGATTATTCCATGTCACCAAGAAGGGACATTTTCACTATCCAAATCACTTGACTTCTCTTCAGTTTTTCTCTCCCTATAGGAAGATGCTCTCCTGGAACCTGACCATCTTACTGAGGGTGAAATACACTCAAGTATTGTATAGAAAGCTGGGAGCTGCAGTAGCAGAATACCTCCCCATTGTGTTGTCAGGATTAGCCATATGACTTGCCTTAACAATGAATTCTTAGCAGAAATTATGTGAATCACTTTTGGCAGAAACTTTCAGAGCCCATTTAAGCTCCTTTTTCCTCTGCCATGGTAACTAGAAACATTCTCCAATAGTGATTGCTCCTTCAGCCTGAGACTTAAAGTGAAAATAATGGCAAGGGAGGACATAGCCCCAAGCCAACCTTCTAGAATTGTCACAAAAGTGAGAAATCAACTTTTAGGCTACAAGGACTTGAGGATTGTTTATTAGTGTGGTGTTTCCTAGATTGTCCTGATTGACAATAGGCCTTAATACTCTTCTACTGAGTGCAGGATTGTTTAAGCCACCAAAAACCAAAGAGATGCTGGTGGTGTATGCTCCCTTGGCTTCTTTAATTGCAAAATAGTGTGATACGGGTACAAAGACGATTATGCCTTTAGCTTCATTTCCCCCTCCCCTTCCATTGTTCTTTTTCTATCTTGCTACTGTGCCTCTCTATAATGTTGCTGGTGTTAAGACTCTTGCTTTTCTTTTGTAGGAAAGAAGTCACCCATGCTTGACCCAAATATCTGCAAGATCATATATTATCTCGTTCATTGTAGGCATCAAGACATTTTTTAAGCACATATTATTCAACAAATGATAGTCTCAGTTTCAGTAGATAATAAAAAATAAAAAGCTCAAGGCATATTCTGCCTATTCCTGTAGAAACAGACAACCAGTGATTTATTTCATCATAATAAAAAGTATTTATGCCATGACTCATATCTTTAATGCAGTGTCATTATTCTGTGGCTGTGCTAACTGTAGAGGAAGAGTTGTTTATAGTCACAGACAGCGTCAGACTGAGACCCAAGAGTTATTCCAAGAATGGTGACAAGAACAGAGTGTGTTAGAAGGAGATGCCCAGCTGGGAGAAGAATGTGTGAAGTAGAAGTAACCTAAATATTCTATTATCTTCTGTGCTTTTCTTCTCTCCAGGGAGAATTTCTTTGTTCTGGTCTTCATTGGAGTCCCTGGTTCCTCTACATTTCACTCTTTAATGATTTTTTTTGAACAACCAAGTTTGTAATGGAATCTCTCTCCACAAATTTCACTGGGGTTTCCACAGAAGAAGGTATACACATATACATACGCCAGTATGCGCTGGTCCAGACCAATCACAGAACACTAGTGCACAGTGTATAGTCTGACCATTTGACTACTACTAACAAAGCCTATTTTTCTCTTATCCTGAGACAGATAAAACAATTATAACTTGGAGATAATGCTAGGGAACTTGATTTTCTTTTAGAAAGTTAGACTTTTGCAAATGATAATATAAGCAAACACCAATATACTCATGTCCCTGATTTAAAAGCTCTTAATAATTTTTATATTTTCATATAGCCTTTCTGTGGTATGCTTTTATTTTAAAAAAAGAGCACAAGTTATATAGATGTATTCTTCTTCAGGTTTAAAGTTTTTTAACTTTTATTTTAGGTTCAGGGATACATGTGCAAGTTTGTTATATAGGTAAATTGCATGTTGTAGGGGCTTGGTGTATAGATTATTTCATTACCCAGCTAATAAGCATAGAATTCAATGGGTAGCTTTTTGATCCTCACCCTCCTGCCACCCTCCACCCTCAAGTTGGCCCCAGTGTCTGTTGTTCCCTTCTTTGTGTTCATATGTACTCAGTGTTTAGCTCCCACTTGTAAGTGAGAATATATGGGTTTTGGTTTTCTGTTCCTGTGTTAATCCACTTAGGATAATGGCCACCAGCTCCATCCATGCTCCTGCAAAGGACGTGATCTCATTCTTTTTTATGCCTGCATAGTATTCCATGGTGTATGTGTACCACATTTTCTTTATCCAGTCTGCCATAGATGGGCATTTAAGTTGATTCCATGTCTTTGCTATTGTGCATAGTGTTGCAATGAATGTACAATGCATGTGTCTTTATGATGGAATGATTTATATTTCTTTAGGTATATACCCAATAATGGGATTGCTGAGTCTAATGGTAGTTTTAAGTTCTCTGAGAAATCTCCAGACTACTTTCCACAATGGTTGAACTAATTTACACACTCTCTAACAGTGTATAAGTGTTTATTTTTTTCCATAGCCTCACCACCCTCTACTGTTTTCTGACCTTTTTATAATAGCCATGCTGACCGGTGTGAGATGGCATCTTATTGTGATTTTGATTTGCATTTCTCTAATAATTATTGATACTGAGCTTTTTTTATATGCATGTTGGTTACGTGTATCTGTTCTTTTAAAAAGGGTCTGTTCATGTCCTCTGCCTACTCTTTAATGGAGTTGTTTTTCTGCTGTAAATTTGTTTAAGTTCCTTATAGATTCTAGACATTAGACCTTTGTGAGATGCATAGTTTGCAAAACTATATATATATATATATATATATATATATATGTATACTTTAATACATATCAATAGAAATTTAGAAATAAAATATAATATTTCTGAGTTTTGAAAAGCTATATATATATTGAATTGTTCTATATATTTAATTCTGCAATTTGTTTTTTAAATTTAACATTAAGTGTTTTAGAGATATTCTTACTAATTGAGACAGCTCTGATCTCTTTCTTTTATCTGGATAGTAATCCATTTTATGAGAATCGCATATTTTATCTATTCCTTTAATGATGGATGTTTGGGTTGTTCTTTTTTTTTTCTTTTTTTCTTTTTTTTTTTTGCTATTCCTAACAATGCTGTAACAAACATCCATTTATGAGTCTTCTTGTATACATGGTCAAATATTTCTCTAGGGTGTACACCAAGCAGGGGAAATGTTAACTTTTAGGGTTGACACCTTTCTCATTTTACTAGATACTGTTACATTCCTCTCCCAAGTGGCTGTTCCAATTTACATACCCAAAAGCATGGTATGAGATTATCTGTTTATTCATTCTCCTTCTCTATACTGGTAGGATTGTCACACTTTTTTAATTATGGTTAGTCTGATGAGTAAAAGATGCTCTCTCATTGTAGTTTTAATTTACATTTCCCTGATTACTGGTGAGATTGAATTTCTTTTTATATGTTTATTGACCCTTTATGTTTCTTCTGGATCCATTATATGCTTACATTATCTCTGCTGATTTTTTCCTACATATAGAAAAAGTACACTCAAAAGCATTTATGCATAAAAAGAAGCTGGAAGAAGAGGGAAAACCATCTTCAGCATTGTTTACTAGAGCAGGTTTCTTTAATCTACCTGAATAAGATGACTTCATTGTGCGATTTCATTTTAGGAAGAAGAGACTACAGTATCACATTTATTTCCTCCATAGATGTTATCTAATCACAAAGCACCTTCAAAATGGAAACAAATTCTATGCAACTTTCTTCAGAATTAACACATTAGCATGCTTTAAGTAAACATCACTGTGTAATAGCTAAAACGGGTTTTGGAGTCAGAAGGAGTTGGCTTCCTATTTCAGTTCTGCCACTTTCTACCTAAAAGGAACTTGGGAAGACCATTTAGTGTCTCAGAGTCATTTGTATATTTTCTTGGACTTTCAGCTCCAGACTCAGTGTTCACCTCTCCATCCACTTCCTTGTTTTCATGACAGTTATACAGCTTGGTTTCACAGTCTTTGAATTTTTCATTCGGACACTGTCTCCTTGCTGCTTCCATGATCTATTAGCATGGTCTCACTTAGAACCAGGTTATTACTTATGACCTGCTTCCAGGAATACTAACTTCAAACTTTTCCTTTCTGGCCATCCTGCTTTTTCATTTCTGATCCTTCACGTTCCTTGTTACAGTATCTTCCATCCCACTAGCCCTACCCTATGTTCTCAGGTCCTTAGTCCCTTTTCTCCTTACCAGCTTTTCTAGCAAGCTAAAGCCTTGTTCAACAATGCCTTCTCTCTCCAGGGCTCCCCTGGTCCTTCCCTTGCATCCACCTTGTAAGTGCTCTGTCTCAAGCATACCTGCTGTGAGTTTTCTCTGCTCTTCCCATCATGAGCTATTCAGCACCAGGATAATTAGATTAAATACAGCAGTAGTTCTCCAAACATGGGCCCTGGACCAGCAGCATCTGCATCACTTAAGAACTTATTAAAAGTATGCATTCTTGAACCCCATCCCACACCTATTGAATTAGAAATTGTTGGCCTGGGACCCAGTAATCTGTGTTCAACGTTCTCTCCAGGTGATGTACTGCACCTTCTTGACCTCAGCTGAGGCTTCTTGACAAATCTTTGATTGACCCTTCAATTGACTGCCTATCTGCCAAAATTTACAAACTAAAGTGCAGATTCCCCAATGTTAACAATTCTAGTTTAGTATATCTTACTGCAACTCAAGAATCTGCATTTCTAGTATGCACTCCATGAGTTCTGATTCAGGAGGATTTGTGGACCACACCATAGCAAACATTGGGGAAAAAAGATCCCTCATGGGATTTAATACCATTAACTTCAAAAAATCTCTCTTTCATTTGAAAAGGACATGGGCTCTAGGATCCAAGATGGCCGTTTAGGAACAGCTCAGGATTGCAGCTCCCAGTGAAAGCGCAGAGGGTGAGTGGACGCCGTGTTTTTATTGCCCACAGACTAGGAAATTCCCAGGCGGAGGAGCCCCACGGGTCACCAGTGCGGCTGTTTTGGCCAGCGCAGCTGTGCCAGCCAGCGCCGCTGCTTTGCCCCACGTAGCTGCTTTGTCGGTGCCCCAGAGCAGCGGTTCTCCATACAAAATACACCAGTCCGGGTGCCCTTTTGGCTGGCGATTGGAGCCACGGGAAGTCACCCATTCATCTGATTAAAAAGGGGACTGAGCAGGGAACCAGGACAGTAGATTCCAGGGCAAAAAAGGCACCACAAATCTCAGTGCCGCTGTTTAAGCCAGCGCAGTGAGTGGCCGCATGGGAAAAATCACAGATCCTGGCGCCTCTTCAACAGGTGGCTGGAACACCAACTTAAAAAAAAAAAAGAAAAAAAGGATCTGAGGCAGGGAGCCAGGCAATCAGGCTCGGCTGGTCCCACCCCCACAAAAGGACAGCAATCAGAAACTCTCTGGATTGAGAGTTTCACAGCAAGCACAGCTGAACCCGTGATGGTCCAGCTCTGTTGGGGAGGGACGTCCTCCATTACCGAGGCAGCCCGCCACTACGGAGATGGTCAGCCAATGCTGAGGCAGCCCACCGTTGCCAAGGCAACCTGCCATTGCTGAGGCGCCCGCTGTTGCCAAGGCAACCCGCTACTGCAGAAAGGCTCACCTTAACAGAAGTGGGCCACCATTGCCGAGGCAGTTCTAACTACACCCATATAAACAGGACTGCAGGGAAGTTCACTCGGCAGCTGGGCGGAGCCCACAGCAGCTCAGCAAAGCCTCTACAGGCAGACAGTGACTAGGCTGCCTCCTTGCTGGGCAGGACAGCCCTGAAGGAAAAAAAAAAAGAAGG
>NW_016107843.1:472507-474145 GCF_001604975.1 Cebus imitator | reverse complement strand
AAGGGGAGAGATGCCAGATGTAGGTGATGGGGAGGAAGGCAGCAAATCACACTGCCACGTGTGTACCTATGCAACAATCTTGCATGTTCTTCACATGTACCCCAAAACCGAAAATGCAATAAAATAAATAAATGGGGGAAAAAAAAAAGAAAAGGACATGGCCTCTCTATTGAACTCAGGGAGTTGAAAGCTTAATCTGATTCTTTCCTGCCTTTTCTGATAACTCATTCAATTGCTTCCCATTTATGTTCCCCTACATACGGAATTCTCCTTTTTGCTTAAAAACATTTCCATGATATTGCTACACCTTTGGATTCTAATTTTATTTTATTCCATTTCTTCATTATCAAAGCTCTTGAAAGAGTGAAGTAACCATACAACTTATATATCTTCACACTCACACTCACTTCTACCACCATCAACACTTCACTGAAATTATTCTCTTGACATTTCCTAGGGACTTCACAATTGTCCAATCAAATGACCTTTTCAGTTTACCTTCTCCTCTCCCATTCTAAATTTTTTTTCTGATGATCACCCTCTCTTATTAAAACTCTCCCTTCGACTGGCTTCCCATGACAACAACTTCTATGGTTTCCTTTCTATGGCTCAGCTTTCCCCTTTTCTTTATCTGTTTTGTGGCTTCCATACCTCCAATTCTCCTCATGAAGAATTTGTTTTCCTTGCTCTTTTCTTTTTTACATGTGTTAATCAGTTTTTAAAATTTTCAATTGAGATGCAATTTACATATGATAAAATTCAGCATTTAAAAAATGCAATTCAGTAGATTTTGTTATATTCACAGAGTTGTGAACCAATATCACAGTGTACCTTCAGAATATTTTTATGGCCTCCCTCCTGCCCCCTCAAAGAACCCACCCTGTACCCGTTAGCAGCCACTCCCTATTTCTCCTTCCCTGCAGCCTCTGGCAACCACTAATCTTTTTGTCTCTATGGATTTGCTTGAGACATTTCATATACATGGCATCATGCAATATGTGGCCTTTTGTGTCTGGCTTCCTTCACTTAAAATAATGCTCTCAAGATAGATCCATGTTGTATCATGCATCAGAATTTTATTCTTTTTATGTCCAAACAATATTTAATTGTATGGTTATATCATATTTTATCATTTCTTTAGCTGATGGAAATTTGATTTGTTTCCACCTTTTCACTACCATAAATATTGCTTCCATGAAATTTTATGTACAAGTTTCTGTGTGGACGTATGTTTTCAATTGCTTTGTATATATACCTAGGAGATCAGTTGTTAGGTTATATTTTAGCTCAATGTTTAAGTTTTTAAAGAAACTCCCAAACCATTTTCCAAAGTAGCTGCATCACTTTGCATTCCTATCAGCAGTGTATGAGGATTCTGGTTTCTCCACATCCTTACCAACACTTGTTATTCTTTAATTATAGCCACTCTAATGGGTGTGAAGTGGTATAATTTTGTGGTTTTGATTTGCATTTCCTTAATGAGTAATGATGTTGCTAATGTTTTCATGTGCTTATTGGCTATTTATTTATCTTTCTTTCTTGGAAAAATATCTATTCTCATTTTTACCCATTTTAAAATGACTATTTTTCTTTTCTTTCTTTTTTTTTTTCCTTTTTTTTGAGACAGAGTCTTGCTCT
>NW_016107843.1:469935-471361 GCF_001604975.1 Cebus imitator | reverse complement strand
CAGGTAAAAAAAAAAAAAAAAGAAAGAAAGAAATGACCAGCTGAGATGCTTGCTGAAAGCAAGGGAATACAGAATGGGTAGTAGTAAAAGACGATAGTTATCAATTCTAGCTACAACTGTGAGACCAATTGCAGAAACAAAGACTGTAATTGTCATGAGTATTTCCTCCTAATTTTAAGAATATGTTTGTGCATGTATACACCTGTACTAAGAAAATATCTTTGTTTTATCTCCTTTCTTTTTCCTTTATCATGTCACATAAGAGTTATTTACTTCATATCAGCATTTAAATGTTGTTAACTTTATTTAATAGCATTTAGGTTAAGTATTAATGGGCTTCTAGTTGTACAAAGGATGCTGTACTATGTTAGGTGTAATTCTGACATTATTATTGTCTTTATTTGGAAATTAAGTATGATTTCAAGAGATGTGTATAGGTTCAAGTTGATAAGGGGTAGACTTGTGATGGTTATTATTAGGTGTCAACTTGATTGAATTGAGGAATGCCTGGATAGTTGGTAAAGTATCGTATCTGGGTGTGTCTGTGAGGGTGTTGCCAGAGGAGATTGACATTTGAGTCGGTGAACTGGGAGAGGAAGACCCACCCTCAGTGTTGGTGGTGCTATCCAATTGGCTGCCAGCACTGGTAGAACAAAGCAGGTGGAAGAATGTGGGATAAGCTGGCTTGCTGGGTCTTCTGGCTTTCATCTTTTTCCCTTGCTGGATGGTTACTTCTGTTTCTTCAGCCCTTGAACACCAGACTCCAGTTTCTTCAGCTTTTGGACTCTTGGACTTATACCAGTGGTTTGCCGGGGGCTCTAACTAGGGCCTTTGGCCACAGACTGAAGGCTACACTGTTGGCTTCCCTGCTTTTGAGGCTTTCGGACTCAAATTGAGCAACTACTGGCTTCTTTCTTCCCCAGCTTGCAGATGGCCTATCATGGGATTTCAACTTGTGGTAGTGTGAGCCAGTTTTCCCTAATAAATTCCCTAATAGCATACACATATATATCCTATTAGTTCTGTTCTTCTAGAGAACCCTGACTAATACAGTTTTACCCCTATATTTGCTTCTAAGAGTATTAAAGCTGTACTTAACACCTAGGTCTTTTATCTATTTTAAATTAATTTTTGTCTATGGTGTGAAGGGCTCAATTTCATTTTTCTGCTTCTAGATATCCAATAGTACCAGCACTATTTGTTGAAAAGACTATTCTTTCCTCATTAAACTGTTCTGGAACTTGTGTTGAAAATCAATTGACTCTAAGAGTTTATTTATTGACTTTTAATTCTATTCCATTGATCTATATCTCTATTCTTATGCCAGTACCATGCTGTCTTGATTACTAGTGGCTTTCTAGTTGATTTTGAAATAGATATGTGTGAGTTCTCAAATTTTTTCTTTTTTTTTTTTATTGTACTTTAC
>NW_016107843.1:451966-468234 GCF_001604975.1 Cebus imitator | reverse complement strand
CCTGCCTTGGCCTCCAAAGTGCTTGGATTACAGGTTTGAGCCACCACGCCTGGCCTGGAATATTTTTTTAGGGATTGCATTGAATCTGTGAATCAATTTGGGGAGTAGTGCAATTTTAATAATATGTCTTCTAATCAGTGAACACAGGATGTCTTTCCATTTATTTACATCTTTAATTTCTTTTAATAATACTTTGTACTTTTAAGTGTAAAGTCTTGTACTTCTATGGTTAAAACTATTTCTAAGTAATTTGTTCTTTTTGATGCTCTTATAAATGGAATTATCTTAATTTGATTTCCCAGTTGTTCATTGCTAGTATATAGAAATATAGTTGACTTTTTTAGACTTTGCTATAACTGCTTTTTGAATATTGATCTCGTATTCTGCAACATAGCTGAATTCATTTATTAGTTCTACTAGGTTTTATTGTGAATTTCTTAGGATCTTCCATGTACAAGATCATGTGATGTGTAAATATATACAGTTTTACTTCTTTTTTTTCAATCTGGATTGTTTTTATTTTTATTTTTCTGACTAATTGACCTGTCTAAAATCTCCAGTAAAATATTAAATATAAGTGGCAAGATCAGACATCCTTGTCTTGTTCTTGATCTTAGGGGGAAAACTTTCAGTTTTTTGCCATTAAGTATGTGTTAGCTGTGTGTTTTTCCTAGGCGCCCTTTATCAGGTTGAGTAAATTCCCTTCTATTTCTAGTTTGCTGAGCAATTTTATCTTGAAGTTGTGTTGAATTTGTCAAATGCATTTTCTGTATCTTTTGAGACAATCATGTGAGCTTTTTTAATCCTTTATTCTATTAACATAGTGTATCACATTGCTTTTTGTATGTTGAATTAACCTTACATTCATGGAATAAATCCCACTTGGCCATGGGGTATATTTCCTTTTATATGTTGTCGGATTCCATTTGCTAGGATTTTGTTGAGACTTTTGCATATGTAATCCTAAAGGATATTAATCTGTAGTTTTCTTGTCATGACAGCCTGGTTTGGGTATCTGGATAATACTGAAAATATGAAATAAATTGGAAAATATTCCCTCCTCTTCTATTGCTTCAGAAGAGTTTTAAGTTCGGTGTTAATTTTTCTTTAAGTGTTTGGTGCCATTCACCAGTAAAGCCATGAAGGACAGGGCTTTTCTTTGTGGGAAGTTTATTTTTATTAATAGTTCAATTTCTTAATTTATTATAAGTATATTCAAATTTTGTATTTCTTTGTGAGTCATATTTTATAGTTTGTTTCTTTCTCATTTGTCCATTTCATTTGTGTAATTTATTGACACACTATTGTTTATAGTATTCCCATATAATTCTTTTCATTTTGGCAATGTAGGTAGTAATGTTCCCCTTTCCTTCCTGATTTTAAGGATTTGAGTTGCCTCTCTTTTATCTTTGATCAGTATAGCTAATGGTTTATTAATTTTGTTTACTATTTCAAAAAACCAAGTTTGATTTAATGGATTTTTATTCATTGTTTTTCTATTCTGTATTTCATTAATTTTTGCTCTAATCATTATTATTTCCTTCCTTTTCTTTGCTCTGTGTTTAAGTTGCTTTTTCTTTTCTAGCATCTTAAGGTGGAAGTTTAAGTAATAAATTTGCTATCTTTCTTCATTTTTAATATAAATATTTACAGCTGTAAATTTTCCTATATGCACTGCTTTCGCTGCATTTCATATGTTTTGGTGTGTGTATCTTTGTTTTCATTCATTAAAGTATTTTTGAATTTCCCATAATTTCTTCTTTGGCCCATTTGTTATTTAAGAGTATGTCTTTTGGTTTCCATATAGTTGTGATTTTCCCAAATTTCCTATTACTTTCTAATTTCATTCCACTATGCTTGAAATACATACTTTGTATCATTTCAATTCACTTAAATTTACTAAGATTTATTTTATGACCTAATATATGGTCTATCCTGGATAGTGTTTCACGTGCACCTGAGGAGAATGTGTTTTCTGCTGCTGTTTGATGAAGTGTACCAGAGATGTCTTTTAGGTTTAGTTGATTTGTAGTGTTGCTCAAGTCTTCTATTTCCTTGTGGATTTTCTGATACCTGTTCTTTTTTGAAAGTGGTTATCGAAGTCTCTAAATTTAATTGCTATATTATCTATTTCTCTCTTTAATGCTATCAAGTTTTCCTTCATACAATTTTAGGACTCTGTTGTTAGATGCATACTTACTTAGAATTATTTTTTCTTCTTGATGAATTAACCACTTTATCCTCATATAACATCCTTTCTTGTCTTTAGTAACAAATTTGTTATCTTAAACTCTATTTTGTCTGATATTAGTATAGCTATTTTATCTCTCATTTAGTTACTGTTCGCATGGTATATTTATTTCCATCTATTTACTTTCAACTATCTTATATCTTTGAATCTAAAGTGTGATTGTAAAGCATGGACATAATCAGCCATCTCAACAGAAGCCATGAATAGAGATGGGACTATTCAGCAGAAACACTGCTATATGAGACTACAGAAAACAAGGAAAATGTCATAAAATGAAGGAAGACTGTTGGATTTCTTAGACATTACAGGACTGGACCATAGAGCTATTTCTGTCTCTTTTGATCTTCTCAGACATCATTCTTATATTTCCTTTCGTTCTTTAGAAGTGGTTTCCTTTGGTTCTTTGAACATGTTTAAAATAGTTTATTTAAAATTTTGTCTAGCAAGCTTAATGTCTGGTTTCTTCAAGTGTAGTTTCTATTCACTTCTTCTTTTCCTACATATGGGCTATATTATCTTACTTCTCATGTCATATTTTTTTTGTTGAAAACTGGACACTTTAAATAATAAATTGTGGTAACTCTTGAAATAAGATTATTTCCTCTCTGTAGGGTTTCTTGTTGCTGCTACTTGTTGTAGTTGTTATATGTTTCCTTAGTGACTTTTATGAATTGATTCTGTAAAGCTTGTAATCTTTGACATGTTTGACCATAAAAGTTTCTATTCTGTTAGCTTAGTGACCAGCTAATTTTTGGACTGAGATTTCCTTAAATATCTAAAACCAATAATTCTCCCAGTCTTTGTAGAAAGGCCCTGTATGTGTTTTAGCCCGTTCCAGCAGCACTCAGGAAATTTACAACCCTATCATAGCCTTCACTTCCTGCTGTGCAAAACCTCAATGTCAGCTAAAGGTGAGTGCTTAGAGCCTTCTCAGGCTTTTTCCTGTATATAAACATAGCCCTGGGAATGCACACACCCCTATGTATGTGCATGGCCTTCTTGGATTCCTAGGAATGTAGTAGAGCTTTACAAAGTCTCCTGTGAACATCTCATTCTCTAACATTTTCTTTTGATTTTTTGGCCTGGTTTTTGTATGCTCCAATTGCTGTCACTACCTGAGGCAGCTGCCTTGTTGAGCAATTGCTGCTGATTGTTTTCACAAATGCATCCAGGAATTTTTCTATACTGTTGGCACTGAGTGATGTGTGAGTCAGGTCAAATAAAGGCAAGTCCTGAGAATGAGGGTTTACAGGTAACTGCTATAGATCAACTAATGACAATTCTCTAAGAATGGTGTATTGAGGAGACTCCATTTTGAAGAGACTCCAAAAACATTCTGTCCCTTCAACGTTTGCTAGCCTATTTGGATGGGAATAGGAAAAGTTAAAATGTTCCAAAGCTTATTGCTCTTAATGAGATTTAGTTATTTTTCTTTAATAAATGCTCTTCAGATTGTTGCAAGATTTTAGTTAATAGCCAGAGTTTTGAAAATATTGATTTTTGACATTTTTTTCCAGTGTTCTCATTGCTTTTATGGGGTAACTGGCATTATGGAGATCCTTATTCTGCTTTTCCTATTGATATCATCACTATTAATTTAATATTGACTGCTACATCTGTGCTCCCATTTCACCTGACCTCCACCTGAATTTCCCTTGATACAATACCTCAAATTTAATAAGTTATAAATAGAACTAATAGTCTCTTTTCTCAAATTTGCTCCTGCTTCCAATGTTCCTGTTAAAGGTTTCACTGCAAGGCCAGAGAAAATTAAGCTGGCAAAGCAGATGGAAGAGTCATCAAAATGGCAGTAGAATCTAATCATAATTATTTGTGTTAATCTGGTGCTGCTGAGTGTGAAAGGAATGAAAAGATTAAGACTTGGAAATTTCAGAATTTGATTTACAAGATTGACACCAAATTACCCACTGCCTCTATAATATCAGACTCAATTGAATAATTATTTGTGCTGTGCAATTAATTGCTTGCTTCACAGACCAGCTGAATTGTAACCCACTTCATTGAATTTCCTGCACCAAGTAGGTGCTCAATAAATGAGTATTTAATGACAGCCTAAAACTTAATTAAGTAAATAACATAAATGGGTTCTTTTATTTCTCACTTGCTCTCTTTCTCTGTTTCATAAAATAGGGATCTTATCTCCTTCCCAGATAGAAATTTCTCCAAAAAGTCATGAATATAATTACTTTTTAAAGTATTTCATTGACATGTCAACCTGAATTATATATCAAAGAGAGCCGAAATGAGAGTTTGGTATGCGATATAAGACCTAATATGATTTCATGCCTCCTTGTGGGCATTCAATAAATATTAATTGTGCTGGGAGTCAATCTAGCAAATGATGGCTGATTCTGTTATTGCCCATCTTTTACATTTCATACCTGTACGTTTGACACAGATCACTGGAAATCAAGGACTGGCATTCACCACAATGAAATAAACAACAACATTTTTAAGCAGGGAGCATGACCCATGGAGCTGACCTAAAATAGTGAAGTCCTTCATTTAGGTCTTTAAGAAAACAATGGCACTGAAAGACTCAGGACAGGCCCACATGACATAAGTATATCTAAACTATTTTTTATGATGGGAGATTTTGACTTTATTTTTTCTGTGTGCTGGAATGTGTGCATGCATATGAGAGAGAGAAAAAAAAGGGACAGAGAGAGGGAATTGTGTAGACATGTCTGAATAGGTTTATATTCTCTATTCCTCAAGCTGAAAGCTTTATAAAGTAAAACAACAGAAAGTAAAAATGGAATAAAAATTCATTAATGGATGCCTACATGAAATATTTCAATATTTAAACACTATGTATAATTATTAGTTTCCTTACAATTCAATAAAAAATAAATATATGTAGTTATCTGAGTAAATACATTCTTGGATAATAGTGAGTTTTCATCATTTGTTACATGAATGGATGAATAACGAATGCAAACAGTTTATTTTAAAAATTAAATGGAAATACAGTGTTGCATGTAGGTATTTAAGTAAATAATGTTTGTATCTTTTGCAAAAACATAATCAAGTCCAAGGTCTAGTGTGTTACATAATGTCCCTTATTAAAGGAAATATTTCTTCTATCAGTCTCCTAAAAACTGAGGCTGCAGTATTATGTTAACTGTCTGAGGATGTCTGACCAAGGTTCAAGTACATTTTTTTTTAATTTTGTTGACAAGGTATAGTTTACATATAGTAAAATGCACGTATCTAAAGGGTATACAAATTGATGAATTTTTACTCACTTTGAGAAATGAAACATTTACATCTCAGTAGACTCCCAGATCACCCTTCTCAGTCAATACCCGTGCCCAAAGGCAACGACTTTCCTGACCTTTTACAACACAAATTAATATTGTCTGGTTTTGAATTTTACATAAATGGAATTATATAATATTTATTCCTTCGTGTATGAATCCTTTTATACCACATAATCTACATTTTTGTATGTAGCTCTAGTTTATTTTTTTCGTTGTTGTGTAGTATTCCATTGTATCAATATAGCACATGCTATTTGTTCAGTCTACTGCTAATGGACATTTGACTTGGTTTCCAGTTTTTGGCTATTTTGAATACTGCTCTATGAACATTCTTTTATGAACATAAACACATTTCTTTGTTGGAAATAGAACTCTGTGTCATATGATATGTGTATATTTAGCTTTGGTAGATACTACTAAAGAGTTTTCCAAGGTGAATATACCAATTTTCATTACTACTAGCAATGTGTGAGAGCTCCAGTTGCTTTACATCATTACTTTTTAATATATCATTCAGAATCATAGGTCCTCTTTGTTCATTTGAGTTTTATTAGAAGTGAGTTATTTTTTTAATCCCATTTCTTCTAATTCTAAACAGATTTCAGTTGGTGGTGGAAGGTTCCCCCAAGTATATGATTTTTTTTCCAACTGAGAAACAGATTCCTTTTTCAATGAAAATGAAGATACAGACTTCTACAACATATTTATTTGCTCTGCCGGTCTACCAATGAGAAGAAAATGCCAAATGAAAACTTTTTTAAAAATACCCAGTTTACGCAAGGAAAATAACATGCATTGAAGGCAAATTGCTTAATAGAGAGAAATTGAAATAGCAGAGTAATTGCCTGTTTGTGACACCCATGTAATCAACTTGGTAAGTAAATACTCAAGATAATGTTCAATATTCCCTAGAATGGGCCAGAAGCCCTTCAATGTAGATTCAGGTGCTCTCTCTCTCTTTCTTTTTAATTTATGTCTTATGATAGATCTTAGGGTCAGTAGAGCACATGCAGATTTCACACTACGCACTCTCTCCGTGCATGATAAAATCAAGCACAGACTTTATCATGCTGAGATCTTCATTTATAGTTGTAGTAATTTCTATTATATTTCATAATGCCAAACACTACTTTTAATGTGGAACTTTAGGTCATTTTTTTCCAACGTGGCTCTTTACAGTCTAGTTCCAACTATGAATAAGTACTAGTTGTTACTCTTAGCACAATCATTATTTTTCTTTCTTTAAACAACATATACTATACTCAGGAGTATATTCAGTTAATGGTTTGAAGTACATCAGAAAAATTGGATGACATTAAAATACAGTTGCTACTGAAGAAAGTTTGTGGGACTGTATAATAGTGTAGAGGTAAAACTGTTTAACAGATTAAATATTTTTTTCATGGTTCATGGAAAATTTGAAAAACAATTCTAAATTCAGAGCTATTTCTTAGACTTTTATGTTGCTCCCCTAATCTGTTTATTCTAATTGTAAATTAGATGCTTATGTTCTCCTTTATCAATTGCATCTTGACACACAAGATGATCAGTCCATGCACACATGGACAGTAAGAACAGCATGAAATTGTATTTTGGGTTTTGTTTCACTCAGTCACTTAACATTTGTTCATCTATCAAATGCCAGTCAGTCATGTCCCTTAGAATTGGCCCTGTCAATATAACGTGGAAAATCTAGAAAGAGATCCTTTATTTTTCCTCAGGAGCCTGGTTTTTAAACAGAAGTTATGTCTTCCCATTGTCCACCAGAGTCACATACTATCCAGCAGTACTGAAGTAAGAATGCTTTAAGCGGTATTTATCTTTAATACCTTTACATAATAAATTATGACTTTGGAAATAGTAACATTTTAAAGAAACATACAATTTGGCCTTCAAACTGCCCTGCTTGCCTGTGTCCCATAAAGATCCCATTAACAGTTTATCTCATTAACAGCCATTTGTGCTCATCAGTTCAGGCTGTGTTTTCCCACTGGGACATCATTTACAGTGCTCTAAACATATTTTCACAACATTCACCTGACAACATCAGCTGAGAGAAAAATCTTCAGACTGCAGAGACACATCAGGAGGCCATGAATTCTTAATCAACTCACCAAATTATGAAAATGGTGTATATATCTCTTTGAAAATATCCTTGGCAATAATTAATCAAGAAAAGAAACAATAGATAGTCCAAAGACTTTGGCTTAGTATCCTGCTTCCTAATTGTTAAGAGGAGATTTCAAGGTGTTCATGTGATGGCCAAGGTTCATGACTGCTGTCTCCCTTGGGAATTGCCACTAGAGAACATGTGGAAAGAAAAACGGTTTTTGCTTTTTGAAGTTCTCAAGGAAGCAGAAACAGGGTAACCAAGAATCACCTGGTGAAAGGTCTCCTTTAATGAGCAAACAAAAATGATTTATAATTAGTACATGTACATAATTTTAAAATGAGACCACACCAAAAAGAAATATATTCCCTTAACTGGTAAATAAATAATTCTTCTTCTAATGTCCTTTAACACATTTATTTCTACAACAATTTACTTTTACATTTCCTTATGAAGTGATCCTTTAACTTAAAACAGAGTTTCTGTATTGTACTTCACTCCAATTGCATTTCACTGTACTGGGAACCTGGAGATGCCTGATATGATAACTTAGGGTGTGAATTAAATTTACAGCTGCATCCCTTGGTGATGTGGTTGATACTCATACTGGATTTCCTTGGATAGCCTTTCATGGTGATCTAGGTCCTTGCTACTCAAGCCTACTCAAAGTATGGTCTACAAGCCATCAGTATTAGTATCATTTGGGAACTTGTTAGGAATTCTAAAAGCCAACCAGATTTTATAAATCACAATCTTGGGGTGCAGTGGAGGACCAGTAGTTGCTGGTTTAAGAAGAATTCCAGGAGATTCTTCTGCATGCAAAATGTGGGAAGCACTTGTCTAGGGTATAGTGTTCATAAAATCAAAACTATTTATTTTGCCACATTGCCTCACATCTTACTGCCTTTGGATGAGCTGTAGCCTCTATCATAAATTTCCTTTTTATTTTTTTCACTGTAGCCCTCTGATTGGCTTAATATTTTTCAGATGCTGAAAAAGAACTGTGAATCAATGAATATTTATAGCAGTTTTATTTGTAATAGCCAAAAACTGGAAACACCCAAAATACCCTATAATAGGTGAATAGGTAAACAAAAGATGGTACATTCCATAATTTGAAATACTACTCAGCAATAAAATGGAATGAGCTACTGATATACCCAACAACTAGCTGGATCTCAAGGGCATTATGCTGTGTTTTAAAAAGCCAATCTCAAGAGGATACATGGTGCATGATCTTACTTACATATTTTACATGACAAAATGGTAGAGATAAAGAACAGATTAGTGGTTGCCAGCGGTTAGGTATAGTGGGGAGGAGAGCTTGGTATAACTAAAAAGGTAGCACTAGGGAGATCATTGTGGTGGGATAATAGTTCTGTATCTTGATTGCTGTGGTGGTTATACAAATCTACACATCTGATATAATGGCAGAGAAGCATGAATGTACATTGTATCAATGTCAGTTTCCTGCTTTTGATCTTATGCTATAATTTCATTAGCTGTAACCACTGTGGGAAACTATGTCAGTGTGTGTGCAATTTCTCTGTACTGTTCTTTGCAATGTCCTGTGAATATTTAATTATTTCAAAATAAAAAACATTTAAAAACAACAATAGATTTACTATTTGGCATTAGACAAAGAGATAGGAAATGTTGTTGAGGGTGAGAATAAGACTTCAGGCACTTCAGTGCTAGAGCCAGAGAGAACTCAAGAAATAATATACTCAGGTTGAAAGGAATCTGGAGAGAGTTGGAAACTTTCTTTTATAAGTACTAGGATGCAGAGAAGCCCCACATTGGACTGTGAAATCCCTAACAGTACATGATGTGATGTACATGACAGTCACACAGAACAAATAAAAATACTCGTGGACTGAACAAATGAATAAACGAGTGTCAGGTCCTAGGTAGTGGCTTAATGGTGGCAGGCAGAAAGAGGAGCTGGAAATAGGCTTTGGGGACTAGGAATTCCAGCCAGTCTCATACAGGTACCTGTCAGAAGCTATCCTAGGTTAACCTAGCTTTCTGAATGTATGAATTCTAGTGTTTCAAAGTAGGAAGGAGAAAAGGAAGTCTTAAAACTTCAGTTAATGTCAAAGCAGTCAATCTCTGGCCAGACTTGTGGTGTCAGGACTATGATTCTGTGTGCTTAGGCATTTATTCTACTTTTGTAAGTTCTTCATTTCCTTTTAGATTCTTGGTGAAGTTCTTTCCAAATTTTTAATTTATGATGAATTTCATAAGTCAGAATTACCTGCTTATGCCCAGAAGAACTCAGAAGACAAGCATAGAGGCCAGACCATAGCAGCAGGAATTTTTCAAGCTAGACATCAGGAAAAAAAAACTAAAAGAAATGATGCAGTTAATGAGGTGGACCCTCCTAGAGAGAGATGTCAGAGAAAGATGTGACCTCTGCTTTCATTCCAAGAGGACTGATAATTTTTATGGGCCCTGGATATTGCTCAGTGTGTAGATGTATTAGTCCAATCTGATTTTCTTGGGCCTGTCTACAATATAAAAGTACATAACAATAGAGTAAAGTACATTTACAGTATTGCCACTCTCCTCCAGTAGGGATCAGCATGCAATTCAAAGAGAATAACAGATAAAAAAAATGCCTTATAAAATAGTCAACAACCTATAAAATCACTTCATTCAGAGTAACAAATACTTGATTTCAAAACCACAAAGCTGAAGTGTACACTTGGATTTTAAAACTAATGCAAAATGCATTAAGAATCCATCTTATAACATTTTTGAAGTGAAGATCAAATCTATATATTTTCAGGCAATGCTTTTGTAACTGTCATGTGAACTTTAGGACATCAAACAGTCAGATATTTATTGAATACCTACAGAAGCAATGGATTTTATGTATTGAGGATCATAGAAAGAAGTAATTTTGCTGGAGGTTTTAAAAAGTGTGTGTGAGGGAGAGAGAGAGAGAGAGCATGCAAGAGAGAGAGAAAGAGAGAGAGAGGGGTTATTTCCTTCACCTTAGACATCTGCTCCCACAGCCCTAAAAGTCACATACTGTAGGACCTCAGTCCATGTATTTATTCATTCATTCTACAAAATTGAATCCAGAACTAACTATATATCAGGTATTGTAAAAGGATAAAGGACTCCTAAATTACATGAAAGAAGGATTCAAGAAGAAAAATACATGTGAGCAGGTGGAGGAAAATTCAAGCCAGGGAACAGGAGGCTAGAGGATGAAAGATGAAAGGGAAACAACAGAAAAAATGTAAGCATTTCTGGAGATACTCAACAGAAAGGGGTTCTGACATCTTGAAAGAACTTGTACAGGCACCAGCAAACATTAATACTCCAATAACCATGCGAAAGGACAGTGAGCTCCTTAGGTTGGGAGTTAAATCCTCCTTATTTGTCTTTGAGTAACCTATGCCCAGTATAGAATTTTATCCATAGTAAGCATTCAATAAATATTAGTTCAATGAAGGAATGAATAAGGAAAGTTGATACTTCTTTTCTGAGAAACCCAGAAATGCTATGTATGTACAAACCTGACATGACACATTGTGGGTACACTGCCTCCCTACAGAATATTTCGAGACTTACTAAAACCACTGGTTGATACCCAAGCAAGAAAGTCAAAGAAATGATGGAAACATTCCTGAGCCCAAGGTCCTTCACTTTTTCTTTATAGGATTTGACTTCAAAGTCTTCAGAGAAATTCTTCAGTTTCTTCCAGGTTAGGAAAAGATTATAATTTTCAAAAAAAAAAATGACTACAGCCCATAGTTTTCTGTCTTTAAGTATTTGGAATACTACTACAGATAATGGAAATGTATGGTAGGAAATACATAGGATTAGAGCTTTGGAGAAGCTGATCCCACAAAAATACAAAAGGTCCTCAAAAAGTATTATGAACACCCATATGCACATAAACTAGGAAATCTAGAGGAAATTGAATAAATTCCTGGAAACACACAGTCTCCTAAGCTTGAGTGAGGAAGAAATTGAAACCCTGAATAGACCAACATCAAGTTTCAAAATTCAATAAGTAATAAAAAACCTTCACTAACAAATTCCCCAGACCAGATGGATTCACAGCTGAATCAGATCAGATGTACAAAAAGATCTAGTAGTTCCAATTCTACTGAAAACTATTCCAAAAAATCAAAAAGGAGAGACTCCTCCCTAACCCATTCTATGAAACCAGCATCTCTCTGATACCAAAGCCTAGCAAAGATGCAATGAGACAAGAAAATGGCAGACCTATATTTCTGATGAACATATAAAAATCTCCAACAAAATACCAGCAAACCAAATCCAAGAGCACGTTAAAAAGTGAATTCATCATAATCAAATAGGCTTCATTCCTGGATGCAAAGTTTGTTCAACATATACAAATCAATATATGTGATTCACCACATAAACAGATTCACCACATAAAACAGAATCTGATCATCTCAATAGATGGAGAAAAAGCTTTTGATAAAATCCAACATCCTTCATGACTTAGAAAAAAAGCTGAAGAAACTAAATATCAAAGGAACCTGCCTCAGAATAGTAAGAGTCAACTATGACAAACCTGCAGCTAACATCATACTAAATGGATAAAAACTGGAAGCATTCCCCTTGAAAACTGGAACAAGACAGGATCCTCACTCTCACCATTCCTATTTAACATAGTAGCGGAAATGCTATTCAGAGCAGTTGGGCAAGAGAAAGAAATAAAAATCATCCAAGTAGGAAAAGATCAACAAAATAGACAGACTTCTAGCCAGATTCATAAAAAAGAAAAGAGAGAATAACCAAATTGATGCAATAAAAAACGATAAAGGGGATATCACCGCCGATTCCGCAGATATACAAACTACCATCAGAGATTACTACAAACAATTCTATGCATATAAACCATTAAAGCTGAAAGAAATGGATAAATTCCTGGACACTTGCACCCTCCCAAGCCTAAACCAGGAAGAAGTTGAAACCCTGAGTAAACCAATAACAAGGGCTGAAGTTGAGGCAGTAACTAATAGCCTACCAACCAAATAAAGCCCAGGTCCAGATGTATTCACAGCAAAATTCTACCAGACATACAAAGAGGAGCTGGTACCACTCCTGAAATTATTCCAAACAATCCAAAAAGAGGGAATTCTTCCCAAATCATTTCATGAGACCAACATCATCCTGATACCAAAACCCAAAAGAGACTCAACAAGAAAAGAAAACTTCAGGCCAATATCCATGATGAACATAGATGCAAAAATCTTCAATAAAATACTGGCAAACCGATTGCAATAGCACATCAAAAACCTTATCCAGCAGGATCAAGTAGGCTTCATTCCAGGGATGCAAGGCTGGTTCAACATACACAAGTCTATAAACGTAATCCACCACGTAAACAGAACCAAAGACAAAAACCACATGATTATCTCAATAGATACAGAGAAGGCCTTCGACAAAATTCAACAGCCTTTTATGCTAAAAACTCTCAATAAACTAGGTATCGATGGAATGTATCTCAAAATAATAAAAGCTATTTATGACAAACCCACAGCCAATATCACACTGAATGGGCAAAAACAGGAAGCATTCACTTTGAAATCTGGCACTAGACAAGGATGCCCTCTCTTACCACTCCTATTCAATATAGTACTGGAAGTTCTAGCCAGAGCAATCAGGCAAGACAAAGAAATAAAGGGTATTCAAATAGGAAAGGAGGAAGTCAAATTGTCTCTATTTCCAGATGACATGATTGTATATTTAGAAGACTCCATCGTCTCAGCCCCAAATCTCCTCAAACCGATAAGCAACTTCAGCAAAGCCTCAGGATACAAAATCAATGTTCAGAAATCACAAGCATTCCTATACACCAATAACAGAGCCAAATCAAGAATGAACTGCCATTCACAATTGCTACAAAGATAATAAAATACCTAGGAATACAACTAACAAAGGATGTAAAGAACCTCTTCAAGGAGAACTACAAATCACTGATCAAGGAAATAAGAGAGGACACAAACAGATAGTAAAACATTCCATGCTCATGGTTAGGAAGAATCAATATTGTGAAAATGGCCATACTGAGCAAAGTAATTTATAGATTCACCGCTATCCCCATAAAGCTACCTATGACCCTCTTCATAGAACTGGAAAAAACCACCTCAAACTTCATATGGAACCAAAAGAAAGCCCACATAGCCAAGACAATTCTAAGCAAAAAGAACAAAGCTGGAGGCATCATGCTACCTGACTTCACACTATACTACAAGGCTACAGTAATCAAAACAGCAGGGTACTGGTACCAAAACAGAGATATAGACCAATGGAACAGAACAGAGGCTTCAGAGGCAACGCCACACATCTAAAACCATTTGATCTTTGACAAACCTGACAAAAACAAGCAATGGGGAAAGGATTCCCTGTTTAATAAATGGTGTTGGGAAAACTGGTTAGCCATGTGCAGAAAGCAGAAACTGGACCCCTTCCTGACACCTTACACTAAAATTAACTCCAGATGGATTAAAGACTTAAACATAAGACCTAACACCATAGAAACCCTAGAAGAAAACCAAGGCAAAACCATTCAGGACATAGGCATAGGCAAGGACTTCATTTCTAAAACACCAAAAGCATTGACAGCAAAAGCCAAAATAGACAAATAGGATCTAATTAAACTCCAGAGCTTCCGCACAGCAAAAGAAACAATCATTAGAGTGAACCGACAACCAAGAGAATGGGAAAAAATTTTTGCAATCTACCCATCTGAAAAAGGGCTAATATCCAGAATCCACAAAGAACCAAAACAGATTTACAAGAAAAAAACAAACAAACCCATTCAGAAGTGGGGGAAGGATATGAACAGACACTTTTCAAAAGAAGACATTTATGAGGCCAACAAACATATGAAAAAATGCTCATCATCACCAGTCATTAGAGAAATGCAAATCAAAATCACATTGAGATACCATCTCATGCCAGTTAGAATGGCAATCATTAAAAAATCTGGAGACAATAGATGCTGGAGAGGATGTGGAGAAATAGGAACACTTTTACACTGTTGGTGGTGTAAAATTAGTTCGACCATTGTGGAAGACAGTGTGGCGATTCCTCAAGGACCTAGAAAAAGAAATTCCGTTTGACCCAGCAATCCCATTACTGGATATATACCCAAAGGACTATAAATCATTGTATTATAAAGGCACATGCACATGCATTTTCATTGCCGCACTGTTTACAATAGCAAAGACCTGAAACCAACCCAAATGCCCATTGATGATAGTCTGGACAAGGAAAATGTGGCACATCTACACCATGGAATAGTATGCAGCCTTAAAATAAATGAGTTCATGTCCTTTGTAGGGACATGGAGGAATCTGGAAACCATCACTGTCAGCAAATTGACACAAGCAGATGATCAAACACCACATGTTCTCACTCATAGGTGGGTATTGAAGAATGAGAACACATGGACACAGGTAGGGGAGCATCGCACAGTGGGGTCTGTTGGGGGGAATAGGGGAGGGACAGCAGGGGGTAGGGAGGTTGGGGAGGTATAACATGGGGAGAAATGCCAGATGTAGGTGATGGGGGGGATGGAGGCAGCAAACCACATTGCCATGTGTGTACCTATGCAACAATCCTGCGTGTTCTGCACATGTACCCCAGAACCTAAAATGCAATTATATATGTATGTGTATATATATATATGAAAAGAAAAGAAAATGCAAATTGATTCCGCTACTTTGAGCAATGAAATATCCCTTTATAAAACACAGATCATTAGAAATACTGCCTGGGAAAAGAATTGGCATTAAATTTTGACAATAAATTTGTTAAACCATAACAGGATAATCACTCTAACGCTAAAAAACGAAATTGGCAAAAGACATGAACAGACGCTTCTCAAAAGAAAACATATAAATGGCCAACAAAAGTGAAAAAATGCTCAACATCACTAATCATCAGAGAAATGCAAATCAAAACCACAGTGAGATACCATCTCACATCAGTCAGCATGGCTGTTATTAAAAAGTCAAAAAACAACAGATGCTGGTGTGGCTCTGGAGAAAGAGAAACACATACACACCGTTGGTGGGAATGTAAATTCGTTCAGCCATTGTGGAAAGCAGTTTGGCAATTTTTCAAAGAACTTCAAATGGAACTACCATTCAACCCAGAAATCCTATTACTGAGTATATATCAAAAATAAAAGAAAAAATTCTACCAAAAAGACACATGCATTCACATGTTGATTGCAGCTCTATTCACAATAGCAAAGACATGAAATTGACCTTGGGTTAAGAAAATTTGGCACATATACACCATGGAATCCTACAAGGCTGTAACAAAGAATGAAATCATGTCCTTTGTAGCAACATGGATGCAGCTAGAGGCTATTATCTTAAGCAGATGATCTCAGGAACAGAAAACCAAATACTACATGTTCTCCCAAAACACTGCATATTCACGGACATAAAGATAGCAACAATAGACCTTGGAGACTTCTGTCGGCAGAGTCAGGGGAGGAAGGGTTGAAAAACTATTGGGTACTAAATCTAAGCTCAGTACCTGGGTGACAGGATGGTCAATTGTACCCCAAACCTCAGCATCATTCAATATATCCAGTTAACAAACCTGCACATGT
>NW_016107843.1:434540-451085 GCF_001604975.1 Cebus imitator | reverse complement strand
GCTCCCTAATTATATCACTGGCCTCTACAGTTGTGTGTTATAACTACTGGTGTATCTAAAATGGAGATCTGACATTCTCTAAAACCCTCTATGAAAGGGTGCTCCTGTGGGGATATATGTTTTTTGTGACCCTAGGGCTCTATCAGAAGAGATAGCATTTGGGGATTCCCTAGACACTGACTCTATTCCCTCTCATGAAGGTGAGATATAACTGGCTCTTTTGGTTAGCATTCTAGCAGAATAAAAATGCATACTCAAACTGGGCAATTTGAGGAAAGTTTAACAAAGGGAATATTTTTAAATGCATGGGCAAAGGGATAAGAAAACCAACAAAGAATAGTGTAGTTCTCCACATTTAGCAATAGTGGGGACCCATAACCATCATTAGGTCTGAAAGGGCAAGAGAAGGGCACAGAGACAGGATCTATATTAAGAGGGCAGCCTGACAGAAACAGCTTTCCACAGGAACAAGCAGCCAACCCATGGCGATCCTGTAGAGAGGCAGCAAGGGAAGTAAAATATCCCAGCCTGAGTCTTCTCTCATCTTTCCATCTCAGCCAGTGTCTCTCATTGCCTGAAACCAACCAGAAGCCAGAGGGCAATTACGCCTGTTGACAAGTTCATACAGGTCAGGTTCCTGGAGTGCAGAGCAGGGTGGGGAAGGCCAGAGTGGATGTTGAGACAGACAATGAAAAATATTCTGCACACCATGAAAAGCTCATGCTTGTAAACAATTTCTTAAATGGAGTAGTTTTTGTCACTTCTTCCAGAATGGTAACATAAGTCCATGAATTTAGAAGGAAGTAATAAAGTAAGATCTGGCTTATTTCTCAATTCTGGAGGACTCTACCTGCATGAAGACTGACACAGGCAGTTTCATATCCTGTAGAAAAGCCAGGCATGAGATGAAAGCCATGGAAGATATATTACATCTGCTCATACTCTGTATGGTCACCTCATTCTATATCCTTGGTAAAATGATTGAAAACTTATATCGTAAGTGTATATATGTCTGTCTGTGTATGTAGTTTGTTTCTCCCCATTAATTAACAATTTACCTAAAACACTATTCCTTCATATTTCCCAGACACATAAACATTTCACGGTATACATATACTTGTCCTTTAACCATAGAAATAGATACCACTTAATTTTGCTAAAGATTATGCTTTATGAAACACAGGTGGAGTATGATTCATTTGATTACTGTTGACACTAGTATTTGATTTCCATAATTAACATCCATACTCATTGATAATGTTAATAAAAGCATCCTAAGTATCTTTGGATGGAGAGGGAACCCTGGGTAGTGGCCGAATGAAGGCAGGAGAGATAGCTGGGAATAAAATAAACTGATAAAGAAAAGGAAAGTATTTGAATTAGAGTGCTGCATTTCTATTGCTGTAGTGTAAATCCTTACATGGGTGCATTAACTTGGGAGAAGGATCGTTAACCAGAAACAGATCTATGTTTTATGGGGCCTAAAGATGATACAATTTGAAGGATCTTCTTTGAGAAAAACAATTCAAACTTATAAATGTGAAGTTCTATATGAAAGTAAAATATTTTGAGAAATCGCATCAAATAAATTTTAAGAAATTAACATCACAAATATCAAAGAATCTTGAAATACAACATAATATGACTATAAATTAGTTGCCTTACATACCTCTTTATATTTTGTCTGTGTACTCCTTTATTTCCTCCTCATATGCAACCTTTTTATAATATCATTTTCCATAAAAAGAGTAAAGGATAATTCAGTCTTTTCTCTAGTATGTTTTTGTTCCTCTATCATTATATTTCCCATGCTGGGCATTATAGTTTGTGTTCTTATTCCATAAAAACTTTGGCCCTGCATTGGCATAGTTGTTCTGGGTTAGTTGGCACAATGGATGGCAGGAGTATTTCTGGAAGCCATTCTTACCCTTGATTGGCTAACGATAGCTTAATTCTACACAGTGACTGTCTCCCACATAAATATAAATATCTCCCTAACTCCAAAGTAAACTTAAGCCCAACTCAAGTTCCCTCTAAAATGTCTGTGGCCACTCCATTGCTAACTAACATGAGTAGAAATGTGACAGAATGGAAAGTTGTCATAAAAAGAGTCAATGGTCTTAACAGGCCATGATTAAAATATCTTACTTTGCAATTATTCCAAAATACATAATGTTAATATGTTGCTTGTGCCTCTTCTATGGCCTTGGAAAGGAACTATGTAAGTTTTACTTGCTTCATGATAAATCCAACTTTAGGTAATTGAAGAAAACTGAACAGTGCCTCACCTTCCTCCGATGAAGGTAACAAGAAGAGGATTCAGGGTGGAGTCAGTTGTGCTGCTTCTCCCATAGAAAGACGGTAGAATTTGGATATTTAAGTTCTCATTTTTGCCCATTCATCACTCAACCTGGCATGGGCCAGGGCATGGGGTTTGGTGCGGAGGAATGCGTGTAGATAAGAGCTATGATAACTTATTCATGTGTTTACTCATTCAATATATACTTGCTGATTATGTGCCAGACACTATTTGAAATGATAGGTATAAAATGGTGAATAAAACAGATGTAATCTCTGTCTTTCAGGGATCTTAAAAGTCTAATGGAGGACAGAAAACTTACCATTCCATCTTTAAGTAAAACAAATATGTGAAAAGTAATAGAATAACTTGTCTACCATCCTGTCCATACCTTGGCACAAAGCACCAGTAATCCCAGAAAAAAATAGTTCTCTACAGTCCCATTCATGGCCTTGGAATCTGTGGTCTCTTTCTGTTCCTAAAAAATAGCAGAAAGGGAAAGTAAAAACTCTAAAGAGTGGAGAGGATAGAAGTTGAGAAATCAACCTATCTCCAAGTCTTTGTTCTTTGCGGTCTTGCGCTTCACTGACTGTGGACAACATAGAAGAGGTATGGTTTCCTATATTCAACCAATCAGTGATGAAAGATAAGAGAATAGGTACCAAATGAAGCTTCTCTTCTTCTAGTCTCATGTCATTCCTATCACAATGGCTGTAAAACATTTGTTGGCAATGTGAAGTCTTCCGTTATTGAATAGGGAGAAAGATAAAAAATTTCCTTCTATGTTCATCCTTGCCACAGACTTTCAGAAACTGTCTAATTTCTTAGCACCTCAGCTGCATACCAGTGAAATGAGGTCAACTATACAAATTCCTTACTTAACTAATTGGGATACAAACTGCTGCAAGAATTACAGCTGTGAATTAGTGGGTTCCAGAGGACTTGTCTGTGGTTAACAGAAAACAGGCAGAACTCCATAGGCCCTCAAGAAAGGAAACCCATACAAAGTTATATATAACTAAAGAGGAATAACTTTTAAAAGAAAATCCTTAGACATAAAGGCATTTTAATCAATATTGAATGTTGAATCAATATTAAAATCAGTACTCTCTATGGCCCAGCCATGCATACTGCTCTCATAAGTCTCTGACTGATCTTTTTGTCTTCAGACATACCTTCACAGGAATGTCAGTATTCTGGAAATGGTGATGGGAATCCTACTACCCGGTAAAAACTCAATGATGTAATGAATATGCAAATAACTGATTATGTCTACCATGCACATTACATTTCTTAAAGTCTGTTAAGCTCTCATTAGGCCAAGCCATGTGATCTTTGGATGCATCAAAGCTCAGGAAAAGAACACTGAGTTTAAATCCTGGTTCTGCAACTTTCTGGGTTCCTATGACCTTGTACAAGTTACCTAACATGTGAACTTCAGTTTTCCTGGCCTATGAAATAAGGATAGCAATAACACTTGCAGGATTGCTTAATTATTAAAAAAAATATAGTTCCTATAAAGGATGAGCCACAAAGCAGGTGCTCAACGAATGGTAGGTACTACTAATTGTAAACTTCAGCACAAGCATAAACTTTTTAAAATTATTTGTTCTTTCCAGTATTTAAACTTCGGACTAAGAAAGATTTTATCATAAGAGTATTATAATTTGTAAACATGAGCCAACTTCTCTATAGCAATTATTTTGCTGGGAAGTAAGCAAGGTCATAAATCAATAATGACTCTTGCAACCTCAGGACTTACTGATCTTGCTGTTTGTCTTCTGTAATGTTCCTGGAAAACCCAATTATTTTGGGAAGTTATCCAAACTAGTTTACCCATTATTCTATATTAGTGTTATTAGTTACAAGTTATGAAAGCATTTGATTGATTTTCTTGGAAAACAATCCCTTTATAGTATAATAGAGATATTTGCTCAATAAATTTCTTAACATTTTATATCTTAAAAAGAACAAGTTGGGACAAGTGGCTAGAGATTCTAGAATCAGATGGTTCTGATAAATTCCACTTTTCTGGGCACCACAGTCAAGAGTCCTAATGAGCACTTTAGGAAAAATTCTAGAGAGATGTGAGCCCCATCTGTCTTATGGAGCTGACCATTGGGGATAATTTAAAGTAGAAACATCTTTTAATATGTCTGGTGTTGTTCTCTGATACTCAGTATAATGCTTGGTGTGGAGTAAATGCCCAGTAAATGTTTGTTAGATGAATGAATAAATGAGTGAATGAAAGCATAAACAAATCACAAATGCATAAGTACTTATGCACTGTAAATGCTTGTGAAGGTGGCTCTACTTTCTCAGTACTAATGTTTTCTTGGATTTATAGTGATGTCTAAAAGGCCTATTTCTTTAACACTGAACTCTATTGGCAAATTCAATTGCCTCTCTGTTCCTTTTTTTCAATTTAGTCTGTTTGATAAGTAGTCACTAAGATGCATAAAACTTTTCTTTATGATGGTGAGGTAGCTTGCATTTGAGCCTAATATTTGGAAGACCAAAAGGAGCTATTTATTAAAACAAAATGGGACATGGAAGAGGTTAGTGGTTCCCCAAATTTGTCTGATGTAAAAATCACTTTATACACATGTTAAAAATACAAATTCATAGGTGTCAGTCAAGAATCTCCAAAAGCAATACACCAAGTGGTTCTTATGACCAGGCAGGTTGGGCAAAGACCGGGCTAGGGTACGACTGTCACCTTACTGTCAGAAGACCAATGGAGCTTGCTTGAGGTAACAATTTTCCTTAACTTCTATTTTCTCAGACTTAATATAGGGATATCAGTATCTCCCCAGACCACATCAAACGGATTCTAAGAGAATCATAAGAAGCTTAATTTTCAAACCTTTATACTGTGTGCAGACTTTTGAAATTTATCCTAAAGATACTAACAAACCCATCAGGATTGCAATGTTTCTGCGAGAAGACACCTTCACATTTGAGAAATCTTTGTTTGGCAACCTCCCATGTGACCTTTCCAAAATCACTGTGGCCCACCCACACTAACTAGGAGCTCCCAGTCTACCTTTTCTGTCACTATTTCCCTGGAAATGAGCTAGTATACTTGTGCAATTAATAAATATTGAAATGGAGAAAAATGTGTGTCTTTGCCAAAGGAAAATAAGAACTGGTCTTATTTAATAGTAATAGTAATAGCAAGTTACTATTAGAAATTAATCTTTTCCATTTGGCTGATTTTCTTGTCTGGACTAATATTCTCTGTTCTTAGCAAATGCTCCTGCAGGTATATTGAGAAGAAAATAAAAAATAACAAAAACAGTTGTCACTACATTAATAACCATTGTAATGTTAACACCTTTTTAAATCAATATGTGTCTGGGCATTTTGGCTAGAATTGGAAATTTGCATTAGTAGAATAAGACTTCTCTAATGTAAAATGAAGGTGATAAATGTAATGTTAATCTAGCCAAGAAAGTACACTTGGTCCCTTCATGGTTATTGCCTAATAAGATCCATGCACGAAGAAAGATTTTCCCTTTAACAATAAAAGTTATTATTAATAAAACTATTATGAGAAAAGCTTTGAGCTAAGTGTTTTACATGCTGTACTTCTCTTAAACTTCATGATGTCCTTCTGGAGCAAGTATTATTATTATCATCATCATTTTACAAATGAGGACATTGAGACTAAAAGTTACAACTTGCCAGAGGTCTTGCAGCTAAGTGGCAAAGTCAGGATATGTATTCATCTCCGTAAAACTCCAGAAGCCAAATTCTTAATTACCATCATTTATCAATTTTTAACCAAAAACAAATAGAAACTTAATAGTTCATACTCCTGTTTTTTTAAGATAATGTATCTTCATTTATTTATACTTTCTGCCTGATTTTCTTGAAGATCTAAAGAAATTGATAATAGTACCATTACCAGTTGCTTTAGACCAAAACTATTTTTTATTCAAATAGCTCTTTCTAATTATTGTTATTAATAAAAACTACATGTTTATATATGTGTTAATATATGCATATTTGTGTCTCTGTGTGTATATATATAAAATGGATATAAATATATATTCATAATGATGTGAGAACCAAAATATCTAATTGTAACATCCGTTATCTTCATTCTGAAGCCTTTCTTCTGGGTCTTTACAGTTTTAATATCTATCCTAGAAGCTGCTAGGCACTAGTAGTTGGTGAATGATCCTAGCTTTATGCTCAAATTTGACTGAACAGCTTTCTCAAGAGATTACAAGGTGACTTTATCCGGGTTTAAATTTCAATGTTGATGCATGTTGTATTCTCTGGAAGCATAGTGGAGACAGAATTTGACATAAGAAGTATTTGTTAGGGAGAGGGAGGAAGCAGGATTGGGCAGAGCAAGAAGTTGAACAGCAAAGCAGGCCTGGCAAAGCCTTGGCGGACCCACAGGGGGCTTAGGCGACCATAGGGCCCATCGGGGTTGCCTGAGTTAGCAAATAAAATACAGGACACCCAGTTAAATCAAATTTTTGATTAAAAAAATAACTTTTTACTATGAGTATGTCCCATGCAATATTTATCCCATGCAGCATTTTGTCTGGCAACCCTACCCCCATTAGACCAAAATGTCTGGGTCTTTATATACCAATTTTGATCAGTCATTGGATGTAGATCATGCCAGGAAAGATACAACCTTGGGAGAGGTGGCTTTTTACAGCAGAGGCAGACCCTGAAGGAGCTGAGAGGTAGGCAACAAACCCTTCCACGAAAGAAGATCTGGGAGGCATATATCTGTGTTCACCATAGATTTATAGCCACAGGAAGTCTCAAGGCAACTGAAAGCTCCAGTAAAAGGGTTTTAATGAAGGGATTTTAGCAGCTCCAAATTTTGCTGCTTAGTGGTGGACTTGCATTGATACTACAAAGGAATGACCTAACAAGAAAGCTCTTTTCAGTCAAGTGTATAAGCAGTGAGACTGAACACATACCCATGAAAAAAATGTAACAACTGAAAAGTTTGGAGCAGGGCCAGCTTTCTGGGTGTGTGACCAATGCAGTCACATAGGGCCTGGGCTCAGAAGGGCCCTCAACTTGATTTAATGCTTTGATATCTCTGTCTTGAAGTTATTGGTAATTTTATCTCTTTTATTTTGTTAGTGAAGTCTGATGGATAAAGGAACCTGCATGTGAGCAAAGAAGAAGCATGCAGGATATGTGTGTGTCTGCCATTCCTGTGTCCCTGTTCACATGTAGTGTTCATGATACCACATGAGTCCCCAGTTTTTGTGGATTAGCTATCCATGGGAGTTCAGTGAGACTCAGAGTGAATATAAGATAAGCAGGCTACATTTACGACCAATAGGCCAGGGTACTGACAGCCCAGGAGGCCATGTTTTCTATTTGAATTAGAGCTTTCCTTGAATGCAGAAGGAAGGAAATTGTATTCTAAGAAATACAAATCTACCATATTCTTTCCTATTCACATTATATTCTGGTATTAGCCAACCACTTGTGCTGAAAATGATGACAAAGAAGGAAATGATGAGCAACCCATAGTTATTTTTTCTTTTCTCTTAGACCTTTCTAACTCACTAGCAAGTTGAGAGTAGTGAGTGCTGGTAGAATGTGTGCATATCAGGAAGTGAAATAAAAACAGTTAAGTTAGTTTTTCTGGTGTCTCCACTGTTCTGGTAAGAATAAAATACATGTGAATGTATAAACTATGAAATACATATTGGGTGTTTATAGTGATACCACATATGAATTAAATTATCTTATATTTTCATTTAAAACTAGCATTGTACAATATAAAAGTGGGCAATAAAATTCATGCAGTAGTTTAAAAATTGATTTTTTTTTTTGCTTAGAATGACATTAAATGGCTGATAAAAAAAATCTTAGAAAATCAAGAAACTACAGAAGAAAGGAAAAGCCTTTATCTTTTAGTATCTTTACAGACAGTTTTTGGACAAGAGGCCCTAATTTTCATTTTGTACTGGGGCTCAAAACTATGTAGATTTTAAGTCAGACAAATGGGATTAGCAAGTATAAATGGAGTAGAGTGAGACAGGACTCTGAAAAACAGTTTTAGGAGAAATTCTGGTCTTCCAGGACCATGACTGTGGATGGATGGACTTGCACTACTTTGAACAATTTATTTTTTGTATCTTGTGACCTAACATACCAGCAATAATTTTCCTTTTTATTCTGTGATCAGTTATCAAATATTTATTGCACCTGTATGGATATAGCAATGTAATAGGATATATGAAGGGGGAAAACTGGTGTTGAGCTACAAGGACAATAAATATCAGCTACCCTCAAGGAGCTTGCATCCAAATAATTGACTTTTCTAATTATTTCTAGATTCTAATATGTACCTACGTGATAGTACTTGTGCACATAAACACATACAAACATACGCACCTGACATTTTCCTTTCCTCCCCTCTTAACCATATTTTGTTCCCTTTCTCTTTCAACTCTCTGGACATTGCTAAGATGGTGATGATGGTGATCGTAATGGTGATGATAATGATAATAGCGAACATTATTTATAAGCACTTTGCACATATTAATCCAGATAATCCACATAATAGTCCTGTGAGATCTCTGCCATTTTAGTCTCCTTATTATAAATGAAGAAACTGAAGCGCAGAAAGATTAAGTAATCTGTGCCCCAAATCAAATATCTAAAAAGTGGACGAGCCTGGATTTGAACCTGTGTGGTCCCCACTATACTACACTATGAAATTTCCTCAAAGTTTTAGGCAATAGTGACCTTGAGCAGTGGTCTTCAAATTTACATATGTGTATTGCAGCAGAAGAGAGGTACTAAAAATTCCAGCAAAGTTTTAGGAAGTTATTATTTCCAGATCCTCAGCTTCATTGAGCTCCTTTTCCTGTAAGTGGTCTGCCAAGAACAAGCCTGAAGTCGAGGCTGGTTCCCTTTCCCACCTCCCCTTTCACAGTACCCCTCGTCCGTTCTTAGAGAAAAGAGACCCTCATGCTAAATCTTATTATGTCTTATTGTCCTGGGGTATAACAACCTCCCCTCTGAGGACCAACTAAAGGGTAATTTAAAGTACTGGTAATAATATTGAGAAAGTAAATGACTTTTAAGACCGTGTAACAATATCTTTTATAATTCAGGAGTTTCTAGTTCTTTGTTATCAATAAATTAAAGGAGGACATAAACAGAGTACTAGCTGATAGGTTATTAAAAATAATTTTTGATGACAAAACACTATGTGAATTTTGTCATATAACTTAGAATGAGCTCTAAGAACTAAGTGACAGTTTTATGATAAATCCAGTCTCATTCGTTTATTTAAGTGACAGGTTTTCTCAGTGTTTATGTTTACAGAAATAGAACAGAGAAAGTGAATTCATGTTGAATTGTTTCATTCTAAGTACCATTCATTCAGAGATACATAAACGAATTGTATAAATGCAGTGGCATCCATTTCATTAAAAAGCACATTTCTGTTAAGATTGTACTTTTGTTTAACATATGAAAAAAACTCAACATCACTGATCATTATAGAAATGTAAATCAAAACAATGAGATACATTCTCACGCCAGTCAGAATGGCTGTTATTAAAAACTCAAGAAACTACAGATGCTGGCGAGGCTGTAGAAAAATAGAAACAATTTTACACTGTTGGTGGGAATGTAAATTAGTTCAACCATTGTGGAAGACAGTGTGGTGATTCCTCAAAGACCTAGAAACAGAAATACCATTTGATCCAGCAATCTCATTACTGAGTATATACCCAAAGGAATATAAATCATTCTATTGTAAAGATACATGCATGCACATGTTCATTACAGCACTATTTGTAATAGCAAAGACATGTAATCAACCCAAATGCCCATCAGTGATAGACTGGATAAAGAAAATGTGGTACATATATACCATGGAAAACTATGCAGCCATAAAAAGGAATGAGATCATGTCCTTTATAGGAACATGGATGGAACTGGAAGCCATATCCTCTGCAAAGTAATGCAGGAACAGAAAACCAAACATTACATATTCTAACTTATAAATGGGAGCTGAAAAATGTGAGCACATGAGCACAGGGAGAGGAACAACACACAATGGGGCCTGTCAGGGGTGAGGGAAGGGAGAGCATCAGGATAAATAGTTAATGCATGCTGGGCTTAATACCTAGGTGATGGGTTGATAGGTGCAGCAAATCACCATGGTACACATTTACCTCTGTAACAAACCAGTACATCCTGCACATGTACTCTGGAACTTAAAGATTGTACTTTTGTTTAATAATTATTTATCAAAATCTGTAATGTATTTGTTGTATCTGATTATTATTTCTAATAATAATTGTAATGACAATTCAATCCTGAAGAAAATTTTAATAAGTAACATTGTTTGATCAAAGGAAGTTTTTAAAAAATAGATTTCAATTTACATATGTATATTTATTGCATAGAAAAAATAGGTTATTAAAAGATTTTGAAAGGTAAAATACAGACATAGTATAAAATTTCTGACAGAAAAGAGCTTATTCACATAATATTTTTTCAAATAAATGATGAGTAGCACTATAGTAACAGATTCTGATGGCTACCTTTAAGAATGATGTAACAGTTTGTTTAAAAATGTCAATATGTAAAATATGTTCTTCATACTTAACATTATAATGAAACAATTTAAAGGCCAACTTAAAAATATGTAAAGGAGTATTTAGTTTCATACAACTTTTTGTAGGTATACTAACATAAAAGTTTGAAGACGTCATGACCTGGGGGAATTATCTTGTAACCTAAGTATGTTATGTTCGATTCATCTCCATTACACACTACATATTCCTTCAGCTCTTTTTAATGCCCAAAGCGTCCTTTGAAGCTGATGAAAGCCTTGTGCTAAGAAAGAAGAAAGGGGCGATAGAAACCCATCAATTGTAGTTTCTCCAGAGGGGCTGTTTAAATGAGTAATCAATTTTTTCTTCTCTTCATCATGTTCAGGGAACTTTCAGCCTTCTTACTTAATTTGAAAATTGCATCTCTCATAATTGCTTTTGGACTTACATATAGCATTTATAAGTAAAAAAGTATTTACCTTATAACTTCCCACTGGTATAGCCCTAGGTAAAAATAAGGATATGAATTTATAAGTGAGAAAACGAAACAAGACAATTGCTTTCACCTTGGAAATGGAAAGCAAGATGACCGATGGAGGTGTAATCAAGATATAAATAATGAGGAAGCAAATTCTTTCTGACTGTGTGTGCCTAAAGTTACTTAATTAACCTCTCTGAGACTGTTTCTTCAAATAAGGAAAAAAGTAATAACTGTCTTAGAAGTTTCTGTCACGTATGAATGAGATTAAATGCGAAGAGCTTGGCAAAATGTCCAATATTTAAAAAATGTTAGAAATCTGTGGAGTTGGCTAGGGAAGGAAAGAAATAAATTTCTTGAAAAAGAAAAATAAGGTCAGGAATCCGTTTTAATATTTCAGAGATTTCCTCTTCTAAGAAATGCCCTTTAAGGGCTATATGATTATTTATTATTTCAGAGATATTGTCATTGCTAAGATATTTTGGTAACTACTTTTTAGGGATTGTCTTCCAAACAGTAGTTTAGAATATCCTCTCTTAATGGTTTAAAAGGATATTCTAAACTTTTAAGAAACTTTTTGAGTTAATTGTAGATTTGTATACAGTCCTGAGATATAATTCAGAAGATCCTGTGTATCTCCTCCCCTAATAACATGTTACAGAACTACAATACAATATCACAACCAGAGAGATACAATCCACTGGTCTAACTCAGATATCCCCAGTATTTACATGTGCTCATGTGTGAGTATTTACTAGATGAAACCTTTCATAATTTTTAGTTATCAGGCCCTGCCTTCCTAATGAGAATCTGGATCAGAATTTGAGGACCCCTAAAAAGGAAAACAGATGGAAATCCAGCAAAATCTTACTTCTTGGTAAAATGTTGTTATTACCCTGAAGTTGAGAAAATCTCATGAAATATAAAAACCACAAAACTGGAAAGGGAAAGTTTGATATAATAGAGTATATCAAAATTAAAACTTTCCGTACAAGAAAATAAGCCATTAACCAAGTTCAAATACAACATAAAGGCTGGGTGAAAATATTTGCTACAGATATAAAAGACAAAACTTTAGCATTAAGAACAGACAAAACGATTCTGTGAATAAATATGAACAAAAACACAATAGAAATAATGACGACTATACGCTAACAATTCATAGAAACAGGTTCTTTTCTCTCAGGGTGTGAAAGGCATTAATCTACTGTCTTCTGGCCTTCATGGTTTTTGGTAAACAAACAAACAAAACAAAATAAAAAACCTGAATATGTCTTTTTTATTGTTTTTATTTTATTTATTATTTTTTATTTCCATAGGTTTTTGGGGAATAGGTGGTATTTGGTTACACAACTAAGTTCTTTAGTGGTGATTTGTGAGCTTTTGGTGCAGCCATCACCCAAACAGTATACACTATACCCAATTTGTAGTATTTTATCCCTCACTCCCTCTCACCCTTTCCCCCAAGTCCCCAAAGTCCATTGTATCATTCTTATGCTTCTGCATCCTCATAACTTGGCTCCCACTTATGAGTGAGAACATGCAGTGTTTGGTTTTCCATTCCTGAGTTACTTCACTTAGAACAATGGTCTCCAATTCCATCCAGGTTGCTGCTAATGCCATTATTTTGTTTTTTTTTATTCCATGGTGTGTGTGTGTGTGTGTGTGTGTGTGTGTATTACATATATATATATATGTAATATATGTATTACATATATATGTAATATATATGTGTATGTATATATATGTAATATGTATATATACATAGACACACACACATATATACATATATAGTTGGGTTTGGCTAGGTAGTATTTTGTTAAGGACTTTTGTGTCTGAATTCATCAGGGATATTGGTCTGTAGTTTTCTTGTTTTGTTATGTCCTTCCCTGATTTTGGTATTAGGGTGATGCTGGCTTCATAGAATGATTTAGGATGGATTCCCTCTTTCTCCATATTGTGGAATCGTATTAATATGGTTGGTATCAATTCTTTGAATGTCTAATAGAATTCAGCTGTGAATCATGTGGTCCTGAACTTTGTTTGTTGTTGTTGGCAATTTTTTATTACCATTTCAATCTTCCTTCTTGTTATTGGTCTGCTCAGCCTTTCTAATTCTTCCTGGTTTAAGCTGGGAGGGTTGTATCTTTCCAGGACTTTATCCATTTCCTCTTAGTTTATGTGTGTAAAGGTGTCCATAGTAGCCTTGAATGATCTTTTGTATTTCTGTGGTGTCAGTTGTAATATATCCCTTTTCATTTCTAATTGAGCTTATTTGTATCTTCTCTCTTCTTTTCTTGGTTAATCTCACTAATGATCGATCAATTTTATTTATCTTTTCAAAGAACCAGCTTTGTGTTTCATTTATCTTTTGTATTTTTTTGTTTCGATCTCATTTAGTTCTGCTCTGGTCTTGGTTATTTCTTTTCTTCTGCTGGGTTTGGGTTTGATTTGTTCTTGTTTCTCTAGTTCCTTGAGATGTGACCTTAGATTGTCTATTTGAGCTCTTTCAGACTTTTTGATGTAGGCATTTAAGGCTATGAACTTTCCTCTTAGCACCACCTTTGCTGTATCCCAAAGGTTTTGATAAGTTGTGTCACTATTACTGTTAAGTTCAAAGAATTTTTTAAATTTCTGTCTTGATTTCATTGTTGATCCAATGATCATTTAGGAACAGATTATTTAATTTCCATGTATTTGCATGGTTTTGAAGGTTCCTTTTAGAGTTGATTTCCAGTTTTATTCCACTATGATCAGAGAGAGTACTTGATATAATTTCAATGTTCTTAAATTTATTGAGACTTGTTTTGTGGTCTATCATATGGACTATCTTGAAGAATGTTCTATGCACTGATGAATAGAATGTTTATTCTGCAGATGATGGGTAGAATGTTCCATAAATACCTGTTTATTAAGTCCATTTGTTCTATGGTATAGTTTAAATCCATTGTTTCTTTGTTGACTTTCTATCTTGATGGCCTGTCTAGTGCTGTCAAGATATTGACAGAGTATTGAAGTTCCCCACTATTATTGCATTGCTATCTATGTCATTTGTTAGGTCTAGTAGTAATTATTTTGTAAATTTGGGAGCTCCAGTGTTAGTACATATATATTTAGGATTATGATACTTTCCTGTTGGATGAAGTCTTTTATTATTATATAATGTCCCTCTTTGTCTTTTTAAACGGCTGTTGCTTTAAAGCTTGTTTTGTTCACTATACAGATAGCTATTCTTGCTCGTTTTTGGTGTCCATTTACATGGAATGTCTTTTTCCACCTCTTTTTTTTTTTGACAGAATTTTTGCTCGTCACCCAGGCTGGAGTGCAGTGGCATGATCTTGTCTGCAACCTCCGCCTCCCAGGTTCAAGCAATTCTCCTGCCTCAGCCTCCCAAGTAGTTGGAATTACAGGTGCCTGCCACCATGCACAGCTAATATTTTTTGTATTTTTAGTATAGATGGGGTTTTACCATGTTGGGAAAGCTGGTCTCGAACTCCTGACCTCAGGTGATGTACCTGCCTTGGCCTCCCAAAGTGCTGGGATTATAGGCATGAGCCATCACACCCAGACATTTTCTACCCCTTTTTACCTTAAGTTTATGTGAGTCCTTATGTGTTAGGTGAGTCCTAAAGACAGCAGATACTTCATTGGTAAATTCTTATCCATTCAGCCTTTCTGTATCTTTTAAGTGGAGCATTTAGGCCATTTACATTCAATGTTAGTATTGAGATGGGAGGTACTATTCTATTCATCATGCTACTTGTTGCCTGAATGCCTTGGTGTCATTAAATTCACTGTGTTGTTGTTTTATAGGTCCTGTGAGATTTATGCTTTAAGGAGGTTCAGTTTTGATGTGTTTTGAGGATTTCTTTCAAGATTTAGAGTTCCTTTTAGCAGTTCTTGTAGTGTTGGCTTGGTAGTGGCATATTCTTTCAGTATTTGTTTGCCTGAAAAAGACTGTGTGTTTCCTTCATTTATGAAAGTTAGTTTTTCTGGGTAGAAAATTCTTGGTTGATAATTGTTTTTTTTTAAGGAGGCTAGAAATAGGGACCCAATCCCTTTTAACTTGTAGGGTTTCTGTTGAAAAATCTGCTGTTAATCTGATAGGTTTTCCTTTATAGGTTACTTTGTGCTTTTGCCTCACAGATCTTAGTATTCCTTCCTTTGTATTGACTTTAGATAACCTGATGACTATGTGCCTTGGCAATTATCTTTTTTGCAATGAATTTCCTAGGTGTTCTTTGAGCTTCTTGAATTTGGATGCCTATATCTCTAGCAAGACTGGGGAAATTGTCCTCAATCATTGCCTAAAATATGTTTTCCAAACTTTTAGATTTCTCTTCTTCCTCAGGAAGGTTAATTATTCCTAGGTTTGGCCATATAACATAATTCCAAACTTCTGGGAGCCTTTGTTCATTTTTTAAAATTCCTTTTTCTTTGTCTTTTTGGATTGGGTTATTTAAAAAACCTTGTCTTCAAGCTCTGAAGTTCGTTCTTCTTGTTGTTCAATTCTATTGCTGAGACTTTCCAGTGCATTTTCCATTTCTGTAAGTGCATCAATTTCCAGAAGTTGTGATTGTTTTTTATTTATGCTATCTATTTCACTAAAAATTTCACCTGTCATATCCTGTATAATTTTTAAAATTTCATTAAATTGGACTTCACCTTTCTCTGGTGCTTCCTTGATTATCTTAATAGTAATCAACCTTCTGAATTCTTTTTCTGTCAAATCAGGGATTTCTTTTTCATTTGGATGCATGGCTGGTGAGCTACTGTGATTTTTTTAAGGGTGTAAAAGAAACTTGCTTTATCATATTACCAGAATTGTTTTTCTGGTTGAATTCTTTAGTAAATAAGTCTTCTAGGGCATTTAAAATTTAATGTTTGTATTTTATTTTTTTCAACAGCATATCTACTGTATAAATCCAGCTACACTTACTCATTATTACTGGCTACATGTTCCAGAATTTTCTAGAACATGTAGAATTTTCCAAAGCATGACTTAAAAATGATTTTGGATTGCTTCTGAATGTAAAAAACCATCATAGGGGCCGGGCGCGGTGGCTCACGCCTGTAATCCCAGCACTTTGGGAGGCCGAGGTGGGTGGATCACGAGGTCAAGAAATCAAGACCATCCTGGTCAACAAGGCGAAACCCCGTCTCTACTAAAACTACAAAAAATTAGCTGGGCATGGTGG
>NW_016107843.1:424676-434453 GCF_001604975.1 Cebus imitator | reverse complement strand
TGGAGATCAAAATTTTGAACTTTGAAATGGGTTATGGACTTGCCAGAATAGAATATTTAAAATAAAACCACTGCAAAAAAATCTGTGACTTATAGGGACATCATTACTAGGACCCACAAGAACCAAATGACAAACACTAAGGAGCAGCTCTTATGCTCGTTGCCTTTTTATCAAAATTCTGCCTACTCTTGTGGTTGGTATATTAGGTTATCCACTGGAAATGGTTACTACTTGCCCTGACGTCTGTAATGCAACCACATCTTTCTTTTTAACATCCAGGCTAGAACTTGTTCTATCAATACAATGTTAGAACTGAGTTTTGGCTTTCTTTCTTCTGTGTCTTTTCTTTTTCTTCTCTTTTTTTAAGGTTGAGTGAGTTTCTACTTTTCAGGTTAGGGTGATAAATGACCCATGTTCACAAAATATGGCATAGAAAGCAATGCCATGATAGTTTTGTGTCTTATAATTCACCTGAAATTTACAGCATATGAATGTTTTATCTTTCTGGTATAAATAGACAGCATATCTCTAGGCCTGTGTTAGAATCACCTGGCAGTCTTATGAACACAAAGAATTCTGGGCCCCATCTCCAGTGTTTTGAATCTGTAGGTCTGGAGTGGGGCTGAAAATTTGCCTTTCTAACGAGTTCCAAGTGATACTGAGGCTGCTTCTCCAGGGATTATACTTTGAGAACTACTGAACTGCTATTCTAAGAGGATGGGAAAATGAGTTTTCATCCTGGAGCACAGATTATTTGCATGAGTTTAAGCAAGTCATGAGTACTTTATTCCTCAGTTTCTTCATCTGATAGTTAAGATCAATAATACCAGTTCAACCTACTTTGTTGAGTTGTTGGGAGGAGCTAGTAGAATAATGCATAAGAAAGTGCTTTTGAAAATTAAAAGAAATAAACAGTTATGTGAAATTGTTAAATGTTTTCAGAAATGTAATGATGATGTAGGAAATAGTCACTCGAGAATACCATGGCTCACACACAATATTTGCAATTTATTTCCTTCATATTTTTCCCTCTCTTTACACTTTTATAGCACATAAGTGCTTGCCTTCTGGTTATTAACAAGCAGCAGATAAGTGGTTGGTGAATCAATAAACACTTTGGCCTTGAGTCTCTGGTTCTGCTTTTTTCCCACCCATGGTCTCTGGGTATCCCTCTCTTTTTTTCCAATGCTTATTGTAGAAATATTTCACAGGAAATGGGTTGACACTAAGCCTCAAGATATTGCTTCTTTTTCCTAAACAAACACTTTTATCACTAGGGGACAATCCTGCCTTAGTTGATGACATATTAGTTGATATAAAAGGTGTTCCCGTTAGGCTAGCCCCTTCAGCTATTCAGGTTTCCTACCTATAAATCAGTGAAAGATGCGATTTGAACTTGATTGCTTAGAAAAACACAAAGGCAGAGAGGATGGGTTGCACTTCAACACCAAATATTAAAGGATAAGCTTGCTGTCAAAGACAGACCACTAGCCTCATCTGATCTATTGGTTTTAAGCTAAAGGGAGGCTGGAAAAGGGAGTGATTACATCATACTAACAGCTAATGAGGAAGCATTTTCAGCATTTTTTATTTGTACCAAATATAATAATGGAACGGAGTTTTTTTGACACAACAATCATTTCTTTCATTTGAATGCTAATTACATTCTCAATGTATGAATTAATTATAATTTCTATTGACTATGTTGATATTGTTTAGAAAAATCATCTCTCGGATCAGATAAAAAGTTTTCCCTGTGTGTGAAAGGCTCATGTGAATTGTTCTGCATATGGCATTAATATTCCTTGATGTAAGCTACATAAAACATTAAAACCCAATTAAACTCAGAAAGGGGACCAGCCCTGCTGACTTACCTACTTAAAGCCAAGGCAGTGGAGATCCCTTTTTTATTGTATGTGTAGTTAAAGACATATGTCTACCCCACTCCCCATGCCTATTTGGAGCATAAAGATTTCATCAAATTTACCTAAACTTATTATCTTCAAAGCTAGAGCAAGATTTATTAAACCTTGAAGTGTTTGAGCAAAGGCAGTAATTTTTTGAGCATTCCCCTTGCCAGAGAGCTCCCAAAATGGAGGAAAAAATTTTCAAAAAAAATTTTGTAGAGAAAGATAATATCTGAGCTAAGATTTAATAAGTTACTTCAAGACTAGCTGTAAAATTAATGGTTTTATGGTTTTCAAACATGGTCACAAAATCTTTAACATTCCTCCTATCAAGAGATGGAGTTTCTGTCTCTTTCCCGAGAATTATGTGACACAATACAGCAAAATTGACAATGCCAGGTCATAAAAGGTCCTGTAGTTTCCTCCATGTTTGCTCTTGGATCTTTAAGATATTATGTAAGAATATCATGTAAGAAATCCAACTACTCTGAGGTTACCATGATCTGAAAATAGTCACGCCACATGAAAAGGCTGCTTGGGGGCTTTCTGGCTAACAGTCCTAACTGAACCTGGGATTTGAATTACTCTAGACCGGGTGGCAGGCTTGTGAGCAAACAGCCTTTAGATGATTTCAATCCCCAGCTGTTAAGTCAACATTCAAGTCTTCTCAGCTGAGGCCACAGATACCGTAAAGCTGATATAAGCCATCTTCACTGTGCCCTCTTCAAATCCCTGATCCATGGAATCAATGTTTTTTTTTTTTTTTTTAATCACTGAGTTTGCAGTAATTTGTTCCATAGCAGTGGATACTTGGAACAGATGGGACTAAATAGATAACTGGGAAGAAATAGCACCCTGGAGGCTTTAGTGATGGTATGTGTAAGAGATATCGCCACCTCTACAGTATCTAGTTCAGGGACTGGGAAACCAGGCAGAAAATGTGATCCAGGGGCTCTTGTACCATATTTTAAGTGAGCCTCATTCACTTTGCTGGAGTTTGGAGTTTTACTATTTCTTTGAAGTACATGGGCTAGACAAGGGTGATGAAAAAATTGGCTGCAAATATCTTTGTGACTTAGGAACAGGGACTAATTTCTTTTAAAAGCACAAATCACAGCAAGAACATCAAAATCAGGAACATTATGAACAAAGTTAATAGAAGATTTAAAAAGAAGAGAAGGTACTTGTCTAAAGCTAACATCAAATTAAACTCTAGAACATATAAGCAACTCCAGCCAATAAACAAAAATGATAATAATTCTCAATAGAAAATTGGGAAAAATATGCATAAAATTTTAGAGAATAAAATATTCTAAAAGCCAAGAAGCATATGTGTGATCAAAATCAAGAGTAATCAGAGAAATGAATACGAAAACAATGAGAATACACTTTGTACCTGGCTGACAAACATTAGGAAAATTGATATTAAGTGTTATTGGAGATGTGAGAATGTACTATTGCTGGTGGGAGTGAGCACCAGGGCAGCCACTATGTTGGAGACCAATGTGGTACTGCTTAGGATAAGAAGTACCTTAGGCTAAGTACACTATGGCCTGCCAATTTTCTTTACCTGTGATTAATCTAAAAACATTCTCACACAACTCCACAAGGGAAAATATATGAGGTTGTTCATTATAGTATCACAGTCATAATGAATTGCCAGCTACCTGGGTGTCCATCATTGGAAGACTGGAGGAAAAAAATGTGTTGGATACTCATTGTGGAATATTATGCATCAAGTAGAAACAAGAATTTAGAACATGTATGGATCTTAAAAACACAGGGCAAAGTGAAAAAAAGTAACAAAAGAATGAGAAATATAACAGACTACTGGTTTCATAAATCAAAATTTCATCAATACAAAATAATGATACCCATTTTATAAGAGCATTCAAGAACAATCAAGAAAATAGTTCCTGATAGGTGGGTACTGGGGGTGAATAAGAAATGAAAAAATAATAAATAAGTAAAGAAAATAAAAGAGGAGCCATACACAAACCAATAATGATGATGTGTCATGAACTGAAAGGTATGATGAATTTACCCTTCTGCCCCTGAGATCCAAATATCATAAATACAAACCAATAAACTCAGATAAAACCTGGAATTTCTGACTAATCTGAATTGTTTTAATTATTTCCTGGAATCAAGTTCTTTTGTTCTCTCTACATTTCTCTATGGGCATAAAAATTTATGTCAGACTACCAGGTGTGGGTTATTCATGTGCTATATATTTTTATCAGGAAATTTCATTAGAGTTCATTTGGCAATTTATGATTCTGTACCTTGATTCAAGTGGCTTAAAGTTTTTTCCTTGATTATTAAAATATTCCGTATTCATATTTTCAAAGGCCAAGAAAAAGTAATTCAAGAAAAATATTTTCAAAGGCCAAGAAAAAATAATTTTAAAAAAATTAACAGGGAAATTATCTTTACTATAATCTGACCACCCAGAAATAATTACAGTGAATATTTGAATATATTTATTTTCAGCTTTAAAAAATTATATCTATGTATTAATATTAAATATGCATATTGATATGCAAATGTCTATGTATATTGTATCTTCAATTGTACTATATGTAAATTTCACTGTTGTCAGAATTAGGTAGCATATCTTTAAAAAATCTTTGCTTAGTTTACAGGTATTAATAATAATCTCATAATTCAGTTTGTGTTTATTTGATTACCAGTGAAGTTTTATTTCTTATATTTTTTAGCTATTTTTATTTCCCTTTTTGTGAATGATCTCAAAAACTTTGTTCATTATTCTATAGGATTCTTGTTAAAAATCAATCTTATATTTTCCCTATATCTAAATATCATTACACCTTTGCTATGCTTCTTGTTGTCATTTAATTTACTTTATGCAAAAAGTATTACAAATTTTCTTTCACAGGTAGTTAAACCTATCATTTATTCTTTTCTATGTTTTTCTATGTCATTATAAATCTTAAAATTTCTTTACTCACCTATAATTTCTTCTCTCTTGTCTGTGTATCCGTGTGTGTTTATTTATGTTTTTATAAGTCTTATTATTTGATCAAACCAGGAACTTATTTTATTATACAGTATTAAGGAGATGTCTCAGTTGATTTTCTCAGTCCCTGTCATTAAATAGTTCTTTATTTTTCTATTAATTCTCAATGCATCCCTTATGGTGAATTAATTCAGACACACACTTGTATTTATTTCTGTCTCTACTGACATTAATTAAAGTTGTCTCTCCTTGTACCAGAAATATAATAATTATTATTAGTGTCTAATATATTTTAATAACTGAAAACAGGCATGGCAATCCCTGTAATACTCCTTTTTAAAAATAATATTCTTCTTTGCAAATGAACCTTAGAATTATTTTAAGTTTCAAAACAAATTCCATTTGGATTTTATTGGCAATTACATTTAAACAACATAATCATCTGATGATTATCAGAATCTTCAAAGCTTTTAGAATTTATATCCAAAGTAATGTGTCCCTTCATCACATTTGAGTTATTTTTAAAACCTCTTGATGAAGTTGTCATTTTTTTCAAATGTATCACTCACATTGTCTTGATTAAGGTTATTCTTTTCTTCTACCAGTCATTGAGCACTGTACAGTGTAGGGCAACTTAACTGCCTGAATGTGGAAAGAAGGGTGTCTAATGGAGACTGAGAGTCAGGAGACTTTCTTCTACCTGCTTTAGGAGGAATTTTCAGTGCAAGACTGTGGTGGCTCTCCAGGTGTATTTTTTTCCATGGATCCTGCAATTTCTGTAGGAAGACGGTATGGGTAGGGCAAAGGCCCAACTAACATTCTGTTTTTCAAACCATACTGTTATTTCAGAGGAGAAATTCTCAACATTTTTTATAAATTTAGTCTCACTCCAACTGTGTTTTGTGAAAATTCGTTGCAGGATTCAATAAATGGTTAGGTATTACTCCTATTGTCATTGTGATTATGGCTTTGTATCTTATTTTGCTCTTTTACAAGCATTTTAATGGAAACATGGGTTAATTCAGGATAGTCTAAGGAATGCTGCAGTAACAATCAACCCTCACATTTCAGGGACTTTATACCAGACAAGTTTATTTTTCATTCCTACTGTTTGTCCAGTACTGGTTGTCTGGGGAAATCTGATCATTGTAGGCTTATGGAAATTCCATGTTATCATAGGCTTACACTATCACTACAGCAGGGAGAAGAAACATGGTGAATCACATACTGGCTCTTACAGCTTTCAAATAGGAATATCACTTCAGCACTCTTTCCTTGGCCAAAGGAAGTCACATGGCCTTATCTGATTTCAAAATGGGGGAGAAATATAATCCCACTATGTTCCCAGAACAATAACAGTCTATTTTTGGACAATCTTAATGATTAGCATACATTCACATTAGGAAAGCCTCACTTTAGCAACTTTTAAAGAATGGCTGTCGTTTGGCGTCTTAATCTTTCACAGTATATAGACTAAGCCACTTATCAGATGAGCAGTGCTTTAGAAGCTAGAAAACAATCCTTGTAGTAAAGCAATCTATTTTTAAAGGCAAAGACAAAATAGGACAGTAGGCATTATGCCTTTGATACTGGAAGCTCTTTATTTCAGCACTTGGCGTTCAGATGGGATTGAAGGGCATAAACATCTCTGCTGTTCTATCCATGGGACGACTGTAAAGCACAGGCATTCTGAACTTGCTTTCATTGCCTGACTACATTATTATGTATATTGACTTCTTCCTCTTCCTTCCAAAGGCAAAACCTTGGAGCATGAGTGTAATCACTTGAATGCAGAGTGTCATCTTCTATTAGTTTTTATGCATTCACCGTTTCTTTTTAACAACAGAGGAGAGGGAAGTCTTGTAGCTATAATATGCCACTTCAAACAATCCTGGACTGTGAGGCTGCCAATTCTGGCATCAGTTAAGTCAAGATCAGGGTACAATGGGTAGTGAAGGGGTGGGAAGAATCCACCTAATACATATCTCATATTGATTAAAATAAATGAATGGTCTATTTCTAACTGGTGTCAAAAGACATTTACAGTTTTCCTAGCCTGTTTCCCACGTCTGCTTGGCATAGAGACTGCCAGCATCAATGGTCCAATTTTAGTTCCACTTTCTTCTTCCATCATTCCCTGTATTCAGCTCTTCGGAAGTGAGTTAATAATGTAAAATCTGGCTGAATTAAATTCATTTAACTGTGCTGCCAATTCCCTTCTCTTCATGCATTTTTAAAGAGATCTCAAACCGGTGTTGGATTTCTAATGCTCTAGGAAAAGAAAGCAAGGATGAGACAGTAAACCTGAATGGAGTGGATTGTTTATTATAATTACTTCAGTGAATTATCTCACTTTGTACCCAGAAGGAAGAGCAAATATACACCCATATAGGCTTTGCAAGTGGCAATACGCATGGTGGAAAAAAATTGTAGAAACAGACTCTTCAGTCAGTCAAAGAAGTGACATAGTGCAGCTTCACGTGGAAAGCTGTGAACAGTAAAATATGAGTTGGGGGGGGGCTGTTTCTATAGCAACCCAGCATATTCTAGCTAGGACTATGAATGCTTTTTGAAAAATTAAACTTAGGAACGTGTTAGAAACCAGGCCTCAAACACTGCCTGTATGTGACACTGCAGCTACGTGACCTAGACCTACCTGGAAAAATTGTCTAATTTGAATCCTGTTCCTTGTTTCCAGACTGTCTCTGGTTCTCCCCAAATCCTCTTGGCTTATTAAATTCACCGATGCAACTAGAGTATATAATCTTAAAGTAATATTTAGAAAAAGATAAAAAGATAAATTTTTGTCAAATGTATAATAACAAGTGGTAAAGATTTCAGCAAACACAGATCTTTTAATGAGAGAATAGAAATTAAATACCCATATGTATATTAGTTTGGATGAGTGTGTTAGCATTCAACTGTTAAAGTCACTTGCTTCCAAAGCAAGATGTTAGAAGAAGAGATTGTTAATGGCTTTTTAAATATTCCTAATAATTACTAAATGGATTTTTCCTATCATGGCAAACAGCCATCACCTGAAATTTGGACTGTGTTTTATTACCTACCTCTCTACTTACAGTCTCTCGTCCCATGAAGCTGTCTTGTTTACCCTAACTACAAAGTGGTTCTAAAGGTGTAATTGGTTAATAACACAGTCAATTCTCTAGTTTGTATTCTCATGACAAATCAGAGAGCAAAAGACTTCACATTCTGATTGCACGATTCCACTTTTTTTGTTCCTTAAATGGAACCAGGGACTATCCTGCAACTAGACATGTTCTTCATCACTGCAAATATCTAGAGACTTCATCTGTGCAGTATGGACAACAGTTTCAATGGCTCCAGAAACCATGCTCCTATTTATTTCACATTTAGCAAGATCACAATGGAAATCCAGTTGATGGCAATGATGAAAAGTTGGGTGGCTAATTCAGTCTATCACCTGGCAAAGCTCAGCATCCAGTAGAGCTTTAGGAGTGCAGGTGCTCCTAATAAAATGGAAAATGCCTTTCCTATTAATAATGTAGCACATTCCTCTGTCTTGGATCCTTGTCTCTGGATCCTTTTGCTGACTCAAAACAACAACAAAGCACTGTGTTGTCCTTTCACACAAATACCAAATACCTCTGGAGAGAACACTATATTTCAGGCAGTGACAGAGGGAAGATTTGAAATTCAAGATGCAGGATTTGAGAAGAGTTTTCTATTACTCTGAATTTTCTCCTTTTTATTTTATTATCTCCCAACCATCCCCCACCCCAATCTTGAGAGTTAAGATTCTGAAAGTGCCTCATGTAAACTCCGAATAAATTCTTGCTGTTTAGCACAGCCAGTTTCCCTTATTGATTTCAGAGTCAAACCCCTCTGGAGCCGAATGGGGCTCTTTGCTACATCAATGCAGAGATAGATTAAGTTTGGCACCACGGTGGCTTCTCCTAACAAGCAATTCATAACTCTGACAGGGCACATCTTAATATTTTCTCCAATGATTTGGCTATTGATATCAGTTAAACTGACCAAGTCCCCCATCTTGTCACCCCAAGCCATCACCCAAAAGGTAAACTCTTCCAGTAACCTGTCTGCCTACGTATACTTGTTCTAATGTGTTCCTCTCTCATGACCCTTTCTTTTGCTGCTGTCCTTCTTACACTCAGCTTCTCCTATGAGCACAGAACCCCTGTTTCATTGTTGAAAAACTCCATTCTATTCTTAGCCTTGCCACAGAGTTCCTTGCCACCTCCAGACTCTAACGGAAAAATGATTCTCTTTTAAGGACTTATCCCACAGGCTTCCTGAGTGATTGTGGTTGTTCCATATTCCTTGTTCCAGTCATCTTCTTGCAGCAAAACAAACTATCCTAAAACATAGGGGTTTACAAAGATTTTTGTGGGTTTGGAGTTCAGGAAGTTTCTCAGAGCCATGTGGCATCAGCTGAGAGATGGGGCTGGAAGATCCACTTCCAAGATGGCTTCTTCACTCACATGCCTGGTGCATCAGTGCATCTTGGCCCCTGCCTCCAAATATTTCATTTAATCCTGTAGGGCCTGTTCAAAAGGCTTGCTTGGTGATATGGTTTGGCACTGTTTCCCACCCAAATCTTATCTCAAATTGTAATCCCCATGTTGACGTCAAGGGAGGGACCTGTAATCCCCCCATGTTGAGGGAGGAAAGTGATTGGAATATGGGGGTAGTTTTTCCTATGCTTTTCTTGTGATAGTGAGTGAATTCTCATGAGATCTGATGGTTTTAAAACTGGTAGTTTTTCCCGTGCTCTCACTTGCTCTCTCTCACTTGCTGCCATGTAAAACATGCCTGACTCCCCTGCCACCATGGTTGTAAGTTTCCTGAAGCCTCCCCAGCCATGCAGAACTGTGAGTCAATTAAACC
>NW_016107843.1:420902-424481 GCF_001604975.1 Cebus imitator | reverse complement strand
AGACAGGGTTTCACCATGTTGACCAGGATGGTCTCGATCTCTTGACCTTGTGATCCACCTGCCTCGGCCTCCCAAAGTGCTGGGATTACAGGCGTGAGCCACCGCGCCCGGCCCTAAACCTCTTTCTTTATAAATTATCCAGTCACAGGCAGTTCTTTATAGCAGTGTGAGAACAGACTGATACACTTGGTCTTCCTCACAAACATGGTATGTCTCAGGATAAACACTTTTGTTACAGAGTGGATGGTTTTTCTCAGAGTGTCTTCCAAGAGACTCAAGTGGAAGCCAGGAGGCTTCTTATAGCTCAGCCCAGAACATCACTTAGGCCATATTCTATTAGCCAAGCAAATCATTAAAGCCTACTCAGGTTCAATGGCTGGGAAATTAAACTCCACTTGTCAATGGGAATAGTAGCAAATAAATTTTGGCCATGTATAATCTACCATATCTCATATTTCAGAGATCAGAGATCTTAGCCTTCTCTCACCTCTCCTTTTTCTTACTTCCAACTAACTCCTCCATCCCCTCCAGTTTGGGCCCTGATTCCATTCCTTCCTTCAAATAGCCCTCCCAGTTATGCTAACATCTTATTGTGAATCACTACATCTAATAGAAGTTTTCAGTCTCAGCTTATTGATTATACCAACATTTGGCATGTTGCCCAATCCCTTTTTCTTTGGCTTCCATACCACAACGCTCCTGGCTTTCCTTTTCCTACATCTCTAGCCATATCTTATTCCCTTTGTGGGCTCAGCCTCCTCTACCTGACCCATTACATATTGAGTTCCAAGAAGTAGGATCACAGCGTCTCTTGTACTTTAGATCAGGAGGGGTACAAATTATACCCACAGGCTAGCTACCTGTTTTTTTGTAGATAAAGTTCCATTGGAACAGAATCAGGCCCATTTATTAATGCATTATCTATGGCTGCTTTTAAGCTACAGTGGCAAAGTGGTAGAGACTGTATGGTCTGTACGTCTATAATATTTATTATTTGGCCCTGTATTGCAAATGTTTGCCCACCCCTCTAGAATCAGTGGTTTTCAAGGTCCCTGGATTAGCAGCATTCGTGTCCCCTGGAACACGTTAGAAATGCAAATTATTGGGCCCCACCCAAGACCTGCTGAATCAGAAACTTGACTGGGACCCAGCTACTTATGTATTTGTTTACAAAGCCTTCCAGGTGACTCCAATGCATGCTTATATTTGAGAATCACTGCTCCAAATAGCAAGAAAATCAAAGAGAGAGCCAGACATAACGACGGTTGGAAGCAACCACTACATCTGCCATATTTGAGCTGGGGTGGTGGAAGCTGAGCAACCCTGTATACTGATAGGATTTGCAGCAGCAATACAGAAGAAAACTGCATCAGTCCAGGGCTAGAAGCAGCAGCTATGGCAAACCCACTGGCTTGTGGGCATTTCCATTTTCTCTGTAGAGTGGGTGAAGGTTTAGGAGCTCTGAGCAGGACCCCAGCTCTGTGGCCTAAGGAAATTATGTTTTTTAACTTAGGGTGACTTATGTACCTTCAAATGTGACCTAAAAAGCATTATCATGTGTTATTTTTCTGTTTTGTGCAAAGAGCCATGTAAAGCACTTTACATTTTTTTATATACATATTTAACCATTGTAACACACTAACAGAGACCATAAGTCCTAAACTCAAGTTTCTGGCTTCCAATTCAGGCCCTACTGCTTTATAGTTATATACCCCTGGCCAAGGTACTTACCCACTCTCTGTCGCTAACATGATTAACCATAAGATAGGGTCAATGGCTGTATCCACCTCATACAGTTGTTATGAGAATTAATGCATCTAAATTGCTTAGATCACTGCCTGGCAAATAGTAAGAATTTAATGAATTAGCTATTTGTATTATCTCATTTAAATTTCATATCAATACTCCAAGGTAGATATAATTACCTTCAATTTACAGGTAATGTCTCTGGGCCTTTGATTCCTTAAGCTAATTTTGCTTAAATTCCTAAAGCAAACTTTGTCAGGATTCAAAGACAAGTTGTTTAAAAGCCAGTGATCAAGGTCTTAACCACAAGGCACACACAAACACATGCACACACACACACATGCACGCAAACACAGTCTACATAATTTGGATCTTTCTGAAAATTATTTTCTTTTGGTAGCCACATTTCTACGTAGCTGTGTTACTATTTAAAAGATTGATCAGAAAAGGAGTGATTGGCAAGATGGCTGAATAGGAACAGCTCTGGTCTGCAGCTCCCAGTGAGATCAACACAGAAGGCGGGTGATTTCTGCATTTCCAACTGAGGTACCTGGCTCATCTCACTGGAACTGGTTAGACAGTGAGTGCAGGCCACAGAAAGCGAGTGGAAGCAGGGTGGGTGTCACCTCATCTGGGAAGCACAAGGGGTCAGGGAACTCCCTCCCCTAGCCAAGGGAAGCCTTGAAGGACCCTGCCATGAGAAATGGTGCCCTCCAGCCCAGATACTATGCTTTTCCCAGGGTCTTCACAACCCACAGACCAGGAGATTCCCTCGTGTGCCTACACCACCAGGGGCCTGGGTTTTGAATACAAAACTGGGTGGCTGTCTGGGCAGACACTAAGCTAGCTGGAGGAGTTTTTTTTAATACCCTAGCAGTGCCTGAAACACCAGCGAGACAGAACCGTTCACTCCCCTGGAAAGGCAGCTGAAGCTAGAGAGCCAAACGATCTAGCTAAGTGGATCCCACCCCCATGGAGCCCAGAAAGATAAGATCCACTGGCTTGAAATTCTCACTGCCAGCACAGCAGTCTGAAGTCAACCTGGGATGCTTGAGCTTGGTGGAGGGAGGGGCATCCACCATTACTGAGGCTTCAGTAGTTGGTTTCCCCTAACAGTGTAAACAAAGCTGCTGGGATGTTCAAACAGGGCAGAACCCACTGCAGCTCAGCGAAACAGCTGCCTCTCTAGATTCCTACTCTGGGAAGGGCATGTCTGAAAAAAAAAGGCAGCAGCCCCAGTGAAGGGCTTATAGATCAAACTCCCATCTCCCTGGGACAGAGCACCTGGGGGAAGGGGTGGCTGTGGTTGCAGCTTCAGCAGACGTAAACTTTCCTGCCTGCTGGCTCTGAAAAGAGCAGCAGATCTCCCAGCACAGTGATCCAGCTCTGCTAAGGGACAGACTGCTTCCTCAGACTAAGCTTCATAAGCAAAGGAGAAATAAAGTCCTTTACAGACAAGCAAATGCTGAGAGATTTTGTCACCACCAGGCCTGCCTTACAAGAGCTCCTGAAGGAAGCACTAAATATGGAAAGGAAAAACCAGTACCAGCCACTGCAAAAGCATACCAAATTGTAAAGACCATCAGCACTATGAAGAAACTGCATCAACTAATAGGCAAAATAACCAGCTAGCATGAAAATGACAGGATCAAATTCACACATAATAATACTAACCTTAAATATAAATGGGCAAAATGCCCCATTTAAAAGACACAGACGGGCAAATTGGATTAAGAGTATAGACCCCTTGGTGTGCTGTATTCATTCACATGCAAAGACACACAGAGGCTCAAAATTAAAGGGTGGAGGACTATTTATCAAGCAAAAGGAAAG
>NW_016107843.1:402184-420882 GCF_001604975.1 Cebus imitator | reverse complement strand
CAGGTGTTGCAATCCTAGTCTCTGATAAAACAGACTTTAAACCAACAAATATCAAAAAAGACAAAGAAGGGCATTACATAATGGTAAAGGGATCAATGCAACAAGAAGAGCTAACTATCCTAAATACATCTGCACCCAATACAGGAGCACCCAGATTCATAAAGCAAGTTCTTAGAAACCTACAAAGAGACTTAGATTCCCACACAATAATAGTGGGAGACTTTAACACTCCACTATCAATGTTAGACAGATCAATGAGACAGAAAATTAACATGGATATTAAGGACCAGAACTCAGCTGTCAATCAAGCAGACTGAATAGACATCTACAGAACTCTACTCAAAATCAACAGAATATACATTCGTCTCAGCATTACATCACACTTTTTCTAAAATTGACCACATAATTGGAAGTAAAACACTCCTCAGCAAATGCAAAAGAATGAAAATCATAGCAGTCTCTCAGACCACAGTGCAATCAAATTAGAACTCAGGATTAAGAAACTCACTCAAAACTGCACAGCTGCATGGAAACTGAAGAACTTGCTCCAGAATAACTACTGAATAAATAATGAAATTAAGGCAGAAATAAATAGTTCTTTGAAACCAAAGAGAACAAAGACACAATGTGCCCAAATCTCTGGGACACAGCTAAAGCAGTGTTTAGAGGGAAATTTATAGTACTAAATGCCCACAAGCGAAAACAGGAAAGATCTAAAATTGACACCCTAACATCACAATTAAAAGAAGGAGAGAAGCAAGAAAAAACAAATTCAAAGGGTAGAAGAAGACAAAAAATGTCTAAGATTAGAGCAGAACTGAAGGAGATAGAGACACAAAAAAACCCTTCAAAAAATCAATGAATCCAGGAACTGTTTTTTTGAAAAGATTAACAAAATAGATAGCCTGCTGGCCAGACTAATAAAGAAGAAAAGAGAGAAGAATGAAAAATACACAATAAAAAATGATAAAGGAGATATCACCACTGATCCCACAGAAATACGAACTAGCATCAGAGAATACTATAGACACGCTACACAAATAGACTTAAAAATCTAGAAGAAATGAATTCCTGTACACATATATCCTCCTAAGACTAAACCAGAAGAAGTCAAATCCCTGAATAGACCAATAACTAGTCCTGAAATTGAGGCAGTAATTAATAGCTTACCAACCAAAAAAAGCCCAGGACCAGATGGATTCACAGCCAAATTCTGCCAGAGGTACAAAGAGTAGCTGGTGCCATTCCTTCTGAAACTATTCCAAACAACAGAAAAAAAGAGATGCCTCCGTAACTCATTTTATGAGGCCAGCGTCATCCTGATTCCAAAACCTGGCAGAGACACAACAAAAAAAGAAAATTTCAAAAAATCCCTGATGAACATTGATGCAAAAATACTCAGTACAATACTGGCAAACCAGATCCAGCAGCACATCAAAACCTTATCCACCATGATCAAGTCGGCTTCATCCCTGGGATGCAAGGCTGGTTCAACATATGCAAATCAGTAAACGTAATCCATCACATAAGCAGAACCAATGACAGAAACCACATGATTATCTCAATAGATGCAGAAAAAGTCTTCAATAATTTTCAACACCCCTTTGTGCTGAAAACTATCAATAAACTAGATATTGATGGAACATATCTTAAAATAATAAGAGCTATTTATGACAGACCCACATCTAATATCATACTGAATGGGCAAAAGCTGGAAGCATTCCCTTTGAAAACCAGTGCAAGACAAGGATGCCCTCTCTCACCACTCCTATTCAACATAGTATTGGAAGTTCTGACCAGGGAAATCAGGCAAGAGAAAGAAATGAAGGGTATTCAAATAGGAAGACAGAAAGTCAAATTGTCTCTGTTTGCAGATGACATCATTGTGTATTTAGAAAACCCCATTGTCTCAGCCCAAAATCTCCTTAAGCTGATAAGCAAATTCATCAAAGTCTCAGGAAGCAAAATCAATGTGCGGAAATCACAAGCATTCTTATACATCAATAATAGACAGAGAGCCAAATCATGAGTGAATTCCCATTCACAGTTGCTACAAAGAAAATAAAATACCTAGGAATACAACTAACCAAGGATGTGAAAGACCTCTTCAAGGAGAGCTACAAACCACTGCTCAAGGAAATAAAAGAGGACACAAACAGATGGAAAAACATTCCATGCTCATGGATAAGAAGAATCAATATCGTGAAAATGGCCATACTACCCAAAGTAATTTACAGATGCAATACTATCCCTATGAAGCTACCATTGACCTTCTTCACAGAATGAGAAAAAACTACTTTAAATTTCACATGGAACCAAAAAAGAGCCCATATAGCCAAGAAAAACCTAAGCAAAAAGAACAAAGATGGAGGCTTCATGCTACCTGACTTCAAACTATACTACAAGGCTACAAGGAACCAAAACAGCATGGTACTAGTACCAAAACAGATATATAGACCAACGGAACAGAACACAGACCTCAGAAATAGCGCCACACATCTACAACCATCTGAACTTTGACAAACCTGACAAAAACAAGCAATGGGGAAAGGATTCTCTTTTTAATAAATGGTATTGGGAAAACTGGCTAGCCATATGCAGAAAACTGAAACTGGACCCCTTCCTTACACCTTATACAAAAATTAATTCAAGATGGATTAAAGACTTAAACCTAAGACCTAAAACCATAAAAACCCTAGAAGTAAACCTAGGCAATACCATTTCGGACATAAGCATGGTCTAAGACTTCATGACTAAACACCAAAAGCAATGGCAACAAAAATCAAAATTGACAAATGGTATCTAATTTAACTAAAGCACTTCTGCACAATAAAAGAAACTATCATCAGAGTAAACAAGCAAGCGACAGAATGAGAGAAAATTTTTGTAATCTATCTGACAAAGGGCTAATATCCAGAATCTACAAAGAACTTAAATTTACAAGAAAAAAACAACCCCATCAAAAAGTGGGTGAAGGATATAAACAGACACTTCTCAAAAGAAGACATTTATGTGTCCAGCAAACATGAAAAGAAGCTCATCAACACTGGTCATTAGAGAAATGCAAATCAAAACCAGAATGAGATACCATCTCACGCCAGTTAGAATGGTGATCATTAAAAAGGAAACAACAGATGCTGGAGAGGATGTAGAGAAATAGGAATGCTTTTACACTGTTGGTAAGAGCATAAATTAGTTCAACCATTGCGGAAGACAGTGTGGCAATTCTTCAAGGATATAGACATACCATTAGACCCAGCAATCCCATTACTGGGTATATACCCAAAGCATTATAAATCATTCTACTACAAAGACACATGCACATATTTGTTTGTTGCAGCACTATTCACAATAGCAAAGACTTGGAACCAACCCAAATGCCCATCAATGACAGGCTTGGATAAAGATAATGTGGCACCCATACACAATGAAATACTATACAGCCATAAAAAAAGAATGAGTTCCTGTCCTTTGCAGGGACATGGATGAAGCTGGAAGCTGTCATTCTCAGCAAACTACCACAGGAACCAAAAACCAAACACCACATGTTCTGACTCATAAGTGGGAGTTGAACAATGAGAACACATGGACACAGGGAGGGGAACATCACTCACCGGAGCCTGTTGTGGGGTGGGAACCGAGGGGAGAGGTAGCATTTGAGAAATACCTAATGTAGATGATGGGTTAATGGGTGCAGCAAACCACCATGGCACGTGTATACCCATGTAAGAAACCTGCGCATTCTGCACATGCATCCCAGAACTTAAAGTATAATAATTTTTAAAAAGATCAAATCCAAGTTTTACAAAACTAGAAATTCTTTAAAATGTCACGTATAATTTAATTTCTTTTATTTCATTTCAAAGAACTTACCAAACATATTGAACCTGTTTTGATAGTTTGGCATTTGTTGCTGTTATACTGATGAAGCTAATATTAGCTAATGTAGAAATTGATGATGCATAGCATATGAGAGTCTGCCATTCAACCCTTAACACCTTTTTTCTTGACAAGTTCCTTTGTAGCAGTTTTAAAAATGATTATTTGCAGTAAAACATATATTCCTATGTGGTTCATTTGCTTACTTTTCACAAAATCAGTTAGTGAAACAAAGAATAGGACATCCTTCTCCAAAGTGGTCTTCATACCTTCTAGAAAGTCCAAGTCCTTTAATTTTGGTAACAGCATTCCAATTCTTTTCTGTACAGTTAAAAATAAAATTTCATCACTCTGGAAAATGGAACATACTCAGTCGCTAACAATGTTACCTCACTTGCATATTGAAAGCATGAGGTAGGGCAAGGGGCATCTCTGGCATTTTGGCCATTTTAGAAATTCATGCTGTAAGGTTATATGGAGGACTTGGTTTGAACTTCATTTGTTTTTTATGTGGAAGGAAAGACACCTAAGCTGAATGGTACATTGGCTGAACCAGCATTTATGAAGAATCAGTTAAGTGTTTGCAATACACAGATAATTAAGACACAGTTCTTGCCTAAAGAAAATTAGAGCCCAGAGGCTAAGACACCACACTGGGGTAAAGTGAATGACTGGAGGGGACTTCAGAGGCAGATGAAAGGCAATCTTCTGCAGGAGCCTCAGTGAAGGTATTTTGGAGGAGATGCGATTTGGATGAGTGGGAATAGCAATAGGAAAACTGGGGAGTAAGAAATCAGGTAAAGGAGGCAGCAGAAGCAAAGATATAGGTTTAAAAAATTGCCATGACATCGGTAGAGCACCATCATTACTGGAGCCATCTATATGAGAATGCGAATGTGGCAGGAGAGAGAGCAGGAGAGGTCAGAAGGGACATCCTTGTCGTAGAGGCCCTAGTATGCACTGGAAAGCAAATTATGTTCAATGTGTGAGCTTAATATTTCTTATCTCACAAATGTATCTTCATTGCCAGTCTGGGAATTGTCTTGTCAGTTCTGAGCAGATTTTATTTCTATTTTGTATATTGGCTTTTATTCCTTGATCTCTGTACTTATTTCTTTCACCACATTCACTTTTTTCTGTATCTTTCCTTTTACATTCCAGCAGGATTATAAAGTTTTCTACTTACATTGTGGATTCAATTTTCTTCTGAGTCATTTTAGATAGCTATTTTCACCAATGCAGGTTTTAATTCCATTACTGCCTTTTTGATTATTTTGTCATTTCTTTCACATACAACATGTTTTCTTTTTATCTGATCCCATTTTTTTCTATTGTAGGTCTGTTATAGATTAACATTGCTATGGTTTGAATATATCCCCTCCAAAAGTTATGTTGAAACTTAATCTCCATTGTAGCAGTATTAAGAGGGGGGCTTTGGGGAAGTGATTAAGTCATGAGGGCTCTGCCCTCATGAATGAATTAAAATCCTCACAGAAGAAGCTTCAAAGAGAACTTTGTCATTTTTGCCCTTTCACCTTTGGCCATGTGAGGACACAGCAAAGAAGCTCTCATCAAACACTGACTGCTGGTGCCTTGACCTTGGACTTTCCAGCCTCCAGAACTGTGAGAAATAAATTTTTGTAGTTTACAAATTACCCAGTTTTAGGTATTTTATTACAGAAGCACAAAAGGATTAAGACAAACACAAAAAATTTATGAATTTAATTGAGATTAAAGTAGAAATTTCCTTATTTTTTTCAGTCTCTGCAGTGATTTCACCAAGTATTTTCCTTTCTTCTTCTAAATGATCAGGGAATTAACTTCTCTGTAAGTAGAATAGAATGCTTCCCAGGACCTAAATTGTCAATTGTTTTGTTTCTAATCATACCAAATGAGAAATCTATACTGGCCCCTGTTTGTAACAGGTAGAGGCCTGATAATCCTCATTCATTTTTACTATCCACTGAGAAGCTCAGAGAACCCCCTTCTTAGCCATAAAACCAGGTGCTAGTTTGATCTGCAAAATCCAAAGCCTGAAATTCATTGCTCTGTGTTAAATTTTCACAGATTTGCTGAGCTAGAGTGGAAACTTTTTCTCCTCAACTATTTCATTCTTTAACTCTGTAGAATGCGTGAGTGATGATGGTGTTGAAGAAGGGGAAAGAAGATAGCAGAAGTAAATAATCTTGACTACTCTACCAGGCACTTTCTAAGATCTTTAATTAGTTATCTAATTTAATATCTTCAGAACTCTTTGAAATAGCTACTATCCTTGCTCCACGTTACTTATAAGGGAACTGAGGTATGGATAGATTAAATAACTCAAAATCTTGCCACAAGATTGCAAGAGGTCAGACTCTACTCCAGGCCTGATTCCCAAGTTCATGCTTTTGACCTTTATGCAATGCTCTATTCTATATAGACTCTTTCTTGAATAGGTTGGTGCATGTCAATCTACCCCGGGCCTCTGAATATATAGCTTGCCTAGCCCCAGAGGACATTTCAGGATACAATGATCATTCACCCTTTCTACTGCTTTTGACTGCTCATCATGTTGCACATGGAATTCTGTGTCTACTGTAGGTTTGTGCTTGGAGCTGGAGGCAGAGAGTGGCAGTGGCCCTAATTTCCTTCCACCTACTTCTTAAATTTGTTATTCTGTTTAGGGTTTGGGCATGCATTGGCTAATGCTTTTGGGGTTTTTTTGCTTCGTAAAAAATTTTTAAAAATAGAGATGGGATCTCACTGTGTTGCCCAGGCTGATCTCAAACTCCTGGGCTCAAGTGATGCTCTTGCCTCATCCTCCAAAACTGTTGGGATTACAGATGTGAGCCACCATGCCCGGCCATGTTTGTGTTTCTTAATTCATACTTATGTGATATAGTTAATGAAAATTTCTTCCTGCTCCCCCAATGTACTGGACTCTCCTCCTTGGTTTATTTTGTTATCTTATTGTCATTATTAATTTATTATGCTAACATAAGTTTTCCCTTTTGTTATCATATATTTTTAAAGGGAATGTGAGAAAAGATGGAATCCAAAACCTTTAGCTAGCTATCATTTTTTTTTTTTTTTTTTTTGAGACAGGTTCTTGCTCTGTTGGCCAGACTGGAGTGCAGTGTGCAATCACTCACTGCAGCCTCAACCTCCCAGGCTCGAGTGATCCTCCCAAGTAGCTGGGGTCACAGGCATGTGCCATTATTATTTGTAGTGATGGAGTTTTGCCATATTGTCCAGACTGGTCTCAAACTCCTAGCTGAAGTGATCTGCTAGCCTCTGTCTCCCAACATGCTGGGATTAACAGGCATGAGCCACCATGCCCAGTTGCTAGTTATCTTTTTTTATGCCAAACCTCCACGCTCTATTCAATGTTCAATTTAAAATAATATCTTAAAAGAAACATTAAGAATTGCTATCTTAGGCGTATTGATATTCATTCAAATTAATAAATATTTATTAAGTACTAGGAATGTGCAAAGTGCGGTGATCAGTAATTTGGGGATATAGATATAGAGAAGTCATAATTCTTACTTTCAGGTGCCTCTTGAGAGGGGCAGATATATCTATGATTCACTGTGTCTTTTGTTATGTCCAGTATGACACTCTAATGTAACAAAATGTTATGGGAACTCAGAAGGAAAAGGAATTATTTGATGCAGGGTTACTGGCAAAGGACTTCCAGGATATCTTAGGTTGAATTCCCCTAGAAGAAGTTATCAAGAGTAATATTTGAGCACATGGTTTATTTGGAAGGTGATTTAGGAAGGCAAGCAGACTTCACTAATAAGCAGCTTACTGTCATGGGCAATGGGGGCTCATTCCTACTGGGGACCTCTGGGAGATAGTTAAGAATAAACCTCAGTGTTGTTCTCCTTGAGATGGGCAGAGAAAGATGAAGTATTTATTTACCAAATTTTATGTATCGTTGTTTGAGGGCTTTTGCCAGAGATGTTAATTTTCCAGTACTCCTCACCTGTCCCATATGTGGGCTGAGTCTGTATTTGTGCAGCCAGTGAAAGGCCTCAAACAAGAGTTATAAACTTGAGTAGTGTGTGGAGATGGGATTTGGCTGAGGTACAGACAGCATTTGCTTCACTGGAGGAGGTAGCATTTAAATTGAACCTTGGATGATGAGAAGGTTTTTCAGCAAGTCGTGATATGGGTGGGGGTAAGCCTTTCAGCATGTAAAAATAGGAAGGACTGAGGCAGCATTTGTGTGGTCCATGGCAAATAATAATAAGGCACCAAAGTTTGAAAATGATTCACATTTTTAAAATTAGAGAAAATTCAAGGTTATCCCTATAAATATTCATTCTCACTCCCTTGCTTTGAGTGGGAGAGAACGTAGCTCTCAAGAGTTTGCTTAGAGGGAATCGTGCTTCACCAGCAGCCTGTTTCCTCTAGTTAATATCTAGGTTGCTTTGACTTATTACATTGTTTTACTTCTCGGCAGAATTGTGGGGTTTTGTCAAAGTGTGGGCATGACTATGTGAATTGTGTTGTTACACGTGGGGGATGTCATTACTTATATGTGTCACAATGGGGAGAAGGTTAAGAATTGCCAATACAAGGCTTGGCAATGTGACAGGCAGGCGTAAGGAAGAAAAAGTAATCCAGTGGTTGGAGCATAGGTTGTAGTGTATGAGGAAGGGAAAGGAGAGGTGGTATATGTTTATATATCTGTATCTATATTTATCTACATGTATAGATATATTCCTAGCTTAATATTTGGGCTAATATTTGGTGTGTGTTTTAAATTCAGCATCTCTAAATTAATGAGGAGAGGCTAAACATCCTAGGAGTTAAAATGAGTCATGTGAATTTTCCTTTTACTTGCATGTAGAATGAGGAGAAATACCCAACCATATTATCTACTTCACAAGGTGCAATTGCTCCCTGCTAATGAAACTCATGTGAGGTTTCACTTCAACCTTAGAGAATATTGAAATTTTTGACAAGGTAGGTTATTAGTAAGTTGAGAGCCTGCATCAAAATTTGCACCTGTTTGAAAATGCTTCATTCTGGACAGGCAGCTGACATTTCTGATAATTCACACCTGTGAGCCCCTGAAGCTTTGGAAAACTGAGTAAAAGCAACACCACATCACTGCAGTACTTATCCCAAACCTCCCACGGGGCACAAAGCGAGGCATATTTAAAACATCTTCATTTCTGGTTTGCATAACATGGAATAGACTATCACATGCCATATGAGTACATGGAATACTGAATACATAGAATACTTGTGTGAGAGCTAGGCTTGATTCCATTGACTATCATAGAAGTAGAAATGACATTCTTCTGAGGGCTTTTAATGAAACAGTAACAATGCATTGAAATTCTGTTTAGAGAGAAAGACAAAAAAAAGATGAGATTTGTTTCAAAAATAATATCAAAGATGAAGGATAGTATTTAAGACTCTGTTGTTTGTTTGTTGTACTTTCTTTTCTTCTTTTTTTTGAGACAGGGTCTCGCTCTCTTGCCCAGGCTGAAGTGCAGTGGTGCGATCATAGTTCACTGCAGCTTCAAACTGTACTTTCAAAGTTCAGCATCTTCTGCGGTAAGAGGAAGTTTTATAGCATTTCCATTCCAGTTATCTACCCCACAATGCTGCTGAGCCACATACCACTCCTGCTTGGTAGCTCCATGGCTGCCGGTTGAACATCTCAACCCCCTGAGCACTATTCAGCTGTTTCCCCTTTATGAAAGCCAGTGGGGAATTTGCACTAGGACCAGCCGCACTTCCCTTTGATAACCTGTTTCTGTTCATCACTGTATCTCCACACGAAGTAAAAAGGATGGGATACATTTTACTGACGAATTGAGGGAAAAATTTAAGATGGAGAAAACTTCAAAATCAGTGCTATACAATGATTTTTTTCTGCAATTTTTTGAGACAACCTGGTGAATTAAACCTCTCACAGAGAAGTTACCAATTCTATCTCTTTTCTTGACTTGTTTTTCCCCATTCATTCTCTCAAAAAGAGAAAGAGAAGTACTTTTCTATTTTCTCTGTAATTTTTAAGTTCTGTCATTCAAGTGAATTATTAATTTTCATTGGCATTCAAAGAGTGTTGAAGTCGTCTCTTTTATCCTTCACCACTGCTCCCCACCCCCTCCATGACTGTTGGCAATAATAAATAGGCCCCTTGTTGAGTTTTTTGCCCTTTGTCAGCTATTTTCTTAGCTACCAATAGAGAAACTTGAATTTATCACCTTATTAGCCAATGACTTTAATTTTCTCCATCTATTCTCTTGTTTTTGAGGAGGGAACAGGGAGGAGACATTATTTGTTTTTCTTTTTNAAGATAATATAAAGATCTTTTGGAATGATTTTGAGGGATACTGTTGTTTTTTAAACTTTAAATATTCAGTGAACTCTATTGTAAACACTGGTCATAAACTCCTACATTACCCCATCCATTTTCTCACACCTCCTGATACATATTCTACTGTGGCTCTTATCCGACTGGCTTAGACTTACCTATTCATTGGTCTTCTCCTGGGTGCAATGTCAGAGACCATAGCACATTTGTTTTGGTTCCTCTGAAGTCCTGTATTGAGAAAGACAAATAACAGGTAATTAATAAATGCCTGTTGAATTCATTTGTATCCAAGCTGCCAACTCAGCCACTGAAACAGTTCCATTTAACATATTCTAAAACAATGACATTCTTATTTTGAAAATAGGAAACCTGTTTCAATATTCACTACCAAGGAGAAATGGCATAAGAGAGAAGAGAAGAGAATCCACATTTATGGAATATCAACTCTGTATCACATAGTAAGTATAACATACCTAGTCTCTTTTATTCTTTAAAACAGTCCTATTAGGTAAGTGCTATTAAATCTCCATTTTTTCAACAAGGAAATTGGGGTGAATAAAGTTAAAAATTCTGCAGGTTATATCGTGAGACAAAACCAAGATGTAAACCTGAGATGGTCTGTTTCCAAGGCCCAGATTCTTTCCACCTTACTTCTTAATCATTCCCTAGGGAAGAAAGAAAGTAGAGTTGACACTTGAACAGCATGGTTTTGAACCATGAGTGTCCACTTAGATGCAGATTTTCTTCTGCCTCTGCCATTCTTGAGACAGCAAGACCAACCCTTCCTCTTCCTCTTCCTCTTCCTCCTCAGCCTTCTCAACATAAAGATGATAAAGATGAAGACCTATATGATGATCCACTTCCACTTAATAAATGTTTTTTGTTCTTATAATAACATTACTTAATAACATTGTTTCTCTAGCTTATTTCATTGCAAGAATATAGCATATAATACATGTAACATACAAAATATGTATTAATCAACTATTTATGTTATGGGTAAGGTTTCCAGTGAACAGTGGGCTATAAGTAGCTATGGTTTGGGGAGCCAAAAGTTATGCATGGATTTTTCACTTCATGTGGGTCAGTGCCCCTAATCCCTGAGCTGTTCAAGGGTCAACTGTATTCTTTTCCACGCCTCATTGACAGACCAATTTTTCTTGACGCTTTCTTTTTGCCCAAATCTTCTCAGTCATTCCTTTTCATCTAACATTAGAGTTCATACTACACAGCCTGAGTAGTAAGGCAGTACATCCCATTGGTAAACAAGTTATGTGGGCTTCTGTGCCAGTGATAATGGGGACTCCATAATTTCTTACTCGATCTCATGAAACTATTCTGTTAAATGGGCATAATAATAGTACCTACCTCACAGCAAAGCTTTTTGAAAATCAAGTGATATAATACATATTAAATGCTCAGCATAGTACACAGTAAGGACTTGATAAATATAAGCTGGTACTACTATGTGTTGCCCTTGTTGTTATTAATATAACTTTACCATACCCTTACTTTTTTTTTTTTTGAGACGGGGTTTTGATCTACCACCCAGACTAGGGTGCACTGGCATGATCATGGCTCACCATAGCCTCAACCTCCTGGCTCAAGCAATCCTCCCACCTCAGCCTCCTGAATAGCTACGACCACAGGCACGCACCACCACACCCAGCTAATTTTTTTTCTATTTTTGTGGGGACAGAGTTTCACCATGTTGCCCAAGCTGGTCTCAAACTCCTGGGCTCAAGAGATCCACCCACATAGGCCTCCCAAGAGCTAGTATTACAGGTGTCAGCCACTGGGCTCAGACCATATCCTTCCTTTCTATCCTTTGGTTTTTCCTGAAAAAGTGCTCCATAGAACAAACTTGCCTCCAGCTGGGCTGGGTTCCCCAAGCTGTGTCAAACTCTATGATTATTATTGCCTTTATTCTTTTGCTTAAACTAACACCTCTTCCTCTTCTTCTGCTCATGCAAATCTAATCAATTCTCTCTCTCTCTCTCTCTCTCTCTCTCTCTCAGGCAAAGCTGGTACTCCAAATAGCCATCTTGTGAATATTGGCTTCTTTTCCAAGCTACCTTGTGGAAGAGTGCTCGATGTGCAAAGTGCCATCAGGAATGGGGGTTACACATGGGCTTCACAATGCTTACTTTCCCTGACTAATGCTGGTCCAGCTACCACCGCTATTGAATGCCTGCTTGACAACATCAGAAATAAAGTTGAACCCTGATATGACATTATTTTCTGAGAATGAAGTTGGGAGAAGTCAGGTTATGGGAGGAGGGGAGACCAGCCAGCTTCTTGGTGGTATATTGATTGATTACATTCAACCTCTTCCAATGTAGAGGAAGCAGAAATTTGTCCTTACTGGAATATATATTCTGAATATGGATTGGCATCCCTGCCCAGGATACTATTGCCAGGACTGCCATTCATAGATTTATGGAATTCATTATACACTATATTATTTTTCATAGTATTGCTTCTCAACAAATACCAAATTTTTCAGGCAAAAAAATGTGGCTTGGCCTCATGGTTATGAAATTCATTGCCCTTATCATGTGTTCCGCTATTCAGAAGCAAGTAACCCCACAGAATGTTAGAATAGTGTGTTGAAGATACAGCTTCAACAGGTCTAGTGTCTATTGCAGTGGGATACTATATCTATGTGGTTGGAAAACTGCCCTCATGGACATAATATATATTTTAAACCAATGACCAATATTGTCACCATTTTCCCATAGCCAAAATGCATAGGTCTCAGAACCAAAGGGTAAAGTCAATAGTGATTTTTTTTTTACCATTCCACCTAATAATCCATTCACAGAATTTTGCCAAAAGTTCCTGAAACTTTGGGTCCTGCTGACTGAGAAGTACTGATTCCCCAGGGGGCTGAGAAAATGTTTCTACTAGTGAACACAATAATGGATCTGTTGAATGGAAAGCTGAGAGTGCCATCTGATCTAGTTGGTTCCTCAGGCCACTAAACTTACTACAGGCAGAGAAGGGGATTATTATACTGGACAGAGTGCTTGATCCTGATTATCAAGGGGAAGTTGAATTACTGTACATAATGGGACCAGAAAGAACTATCACTAGAACTCAGCAGGTTTCATAGGACACCATTTCTTTAATTATAAAAGTTAATTAAAGACTACCCAATTAAAGCAGGATCACTAAGGACTTAGACTCCTTACAATGAATATTTGAATCATCCAACCAGCTAAAGAAATTTGACCAGGTAAAGGGAAGGATAATTATAAAAGAAGACAGATGAGGCAGTGAACAAAAGAACTTCAATTTCCGCTATGGATTAGTGTCCAGTTACAGAAACAAAAACTGCTGCATACTCTGTGCAGTGTGTATATTTTGTTTCTTGCTTGATTTATATGCATGTGTGCTTTTATCATTCACCTACCCTTTTCCCACTATTTTATGTAAGCAGTGTTGGTAATACTTAATTTTTAAATTTAGTCTAGAGATATTAAATACCTTCAGATATTTAATAAATACTTTTAGTAAAAAGCCAGGGATTTTTACTGATCTAGAAAAGAAATTAACCTTTCCAGAAATGGCTATGATAACTAATAAGATCCCGTGTTTCCCCCTTTTGGGAGAGAGAGTAAGTATATCTTAATTTGTGCAAGAATGAGTTGTAGTGGTGAGGTTATAAAAATGGTGGAGTAGGAAACTTCAAGAATTGGTCTATTCATTGAAGCAAGAATTAAGCAAAACTAAAATAATCTTTTTTTTTTTTTTTTTGGAACTCTGGAGTCTAATCAAAACCTTACAGCAATGAGGAAAGTGTTTAATGAAAACAGACACTGCTAAATTTTGGTAAGAAAATATTGTGGCATTTTTGCTTCCTTGGCTAACATCTCTCACTTTCTAGCTCGATAATGGCTGTGGGAACAGCAGCTTGTATGCCTGGCATGGTTTTCTGGTACTGGGACGGGGGACAATATGGATCTCATTCTCAATACATTTTGGTTTTGATCAGTCTAGTGTTTCCCTGAAGGACTGACACAGAAACTGACCTTTGTTTGCCACTACCTGCCTGTCCCGGGGCTAGCACGACTTTTTAGGTGACATCTACCAAAAGTGTTTCAAAACATACTGTACATGGCTGCCTGGGGTGAGGGACAGAAGATGGGGCAAGCAGCAGACAGACCCAAAAGTCTGGGAAGGAAAAGACTAGGGAGGAAAATCCTTCAGGGAATAAGTGCTCTGAAAGGTTACCATATATACTGGGAAATCCAGTGTGCAGCATGCATGCCCAGGGCCAGATGCATCCTCACAAAAAACTCCAGAGGACCTTAGGTTTGCACCTGTGCTTGATCTTTGGGCTTTGCATGAGTGTGAGGTAAAGTAGAGTTTTACGTAGCCTGGCTTAGCGTTGAAGGAGTGCCCCAGCACAAAGCCAATCTTCAAAAGCTGGGAGAGTAGTTTTTTTTTTCCTTTTCCTTTTTGGCTCCAAGTATTTAAAGAAATTTCTGGCAAGTCAATGACCGAATGCTGAGATAACAACACAGAGACTTGCGTGACCGTATACGACAAGAACCTATTGCAAAAAATTGTTTAGAAAAGTCATTAAATCAGTGGACAATTGAAGCCCTTGGCAATCAACAACAGCAAACCCAGAGAGGATGGGGAGAATATGATTTACATAGTTACCACTTTATCATATTCACATTTTCTGGTTTTCAAAAGCAATTTAATGCATACAAAGAAATAGGAAAGTATAACACATTCACAGGTGAAAAAAAAAAAAAAAAAAGAAATGGGCAGAAAGTATTCCTAGGAAAGCTTGTACCTTGGACTTAATAAAGACTTTAAATCAATTATCTTAAATTTGCTAAAAGTGTTACAGGAAACCATAGACAAAGAACTAAAGGAAACAAGGAGCAACATGTATGGACAGATAGAGAATATCAACAAAGAGATAAATGATAAAAAGAAACCAAATAGAAATTCTAGAGGTGAAAGGTACAATTGCTGAAATTAGAATTTCACTAAACTAAATAAAAAATTTACTCTCAGAGCTTCCAGAAGGAATAAGCCCTGCTGACACCTTAACTTTAGCCTAGTGAAATCGATTATGGGCTTCTGACATCCAGAACTGTAAAATAATAAATTTATGTTGTTTTAAGCTACTAAGTTTGTTGTAACTTGTTATAGCAGCAATAAGCAGTTAGTACAACACTTTAAAAACAATTCTAAGCATTAAATTCCTCTCTCACTAAAATACTTAGAATGGTGCCTGTTTTCCTGTCTGAGTATTGTAAGTAGGTGTTTTATCAATGTTTGTGGAATAAATGAATGTATAAAGTCTATAAGGTCCAAAGCTAAGGTCCAAAGTCCTCCACTGTCTTTGTTTGGGTTCCTCTAAAAGCTGACCCTGGGCTAAGGAGTTGGTTGCAATGTTTCCTGGGAAATACTGGTAGGGGAGTGGAGAAGTGAGACAGGGAAGGGAACACAATCAAGGTCAATGCAGGGAATGACATCAAGCAAGTTGTCACTAGGGAAAATTAAAACCTAATCTTATTGGGGAATTCTGGGAGCCAGTGTTGAACATGTATGTCTGAGTTATTCCACCTGGGCAGCAAGGAAGCTGGAGAATTTATTACCAGCTGTCATCAGTCCTTCCTTGAGGGCTACATCAACTCCTCTGCTGAGTTTTCTGTTTCTTCTTTTTAACCTTTTCCTTCATTGCAATACTTTAATTACACATTAACAAGTGGTAACGAAGGAAACAACCTAAAGATTTTATTTTTAATGTAAGTATCTTCCTATCTACCAGTGTGTTCACCCTTTGAGGAAATCAGTGTTAATACCTACTATTAGCTTTTCACAGCCTTTTTCATTTCCTTACAAATATACATGAATGTGCACAAGCTATGCTTTTGTTTTTATAAAACATATGATTATATTATGTACTTTCCTTTGCCAATTGTCAATTTACTTGATAATAGGTCGTACACAACCCCCAGTTCAAAATAGATTTAGTTCATTTATTTTAATAGTTGCAGAATATTATCTTTTGGATGTACTGTAATTTATTCAACCATTATTTTATTGATGAACATGTAATTTGCTTCCAGTTTCTTTTTGCCTCCTTAAACAATGCTGCAGTAAACATCCTACTACAAATATTCATTTATATTCCTCAAAGTGCTATTAGTATGTGCATTTGGAATTTTTATAGATATTGCCAGATTATCTGCCACTTCTTATCCATATTGAAAATTCTCATTTCTCTTAAACGTTTCATATTTTATTTATATGTAACGGGATTTGTCTAACCAGCATTAATATATCCATGGTTATGAATGATAAACTGGCATGATACTGCTAGAAATCATTTACATGTATCAATTGTCATGAGAATTTTCTGCTGAAGGGGAATTGCGAGGGTTTCTTTGTGTCTTGGGGGAGAAATGTGGCGGAAGCTGAAGCATGCAGACTGTATGCTTCTTTTGTCTAAACAATAAAGTATGATCTAGCTTTGGGAAAGCAGGAGATTGTCCCCACTTCTAAATGGAACACAGCGTACTTGTGGCAGCAAAGAATCTGGCACACAAAAATGCCTACCTAGCTTGGAACATCCTAGGGGATTAGCAGAAATAACTGGGTTGTACTTAGTTCAGCAGTGGGTAGCAAAAGCCAATGAGACAAGTGTTGCAATTAAGGTAGCCGCTTTCCTCCCCCTAGATTCGTACCCATTGGCTAGCAAGGTATGGGAAACTTACTTTACATACAAATGGACTTGAATTCTCAAATTGGTCTAAAACTCATATCACTTTGAATAGACTCACTTCCTAAAATAGCAAATTATTTTTCTCTGTTCATCCTTTTGTTACTGTGAAATCATTTCAGAGTACAGAAATAAAGTGATGAGATGACGAAACATTTTATTAATATAGTTGTGAACCTTTTAATTGAAATTTATGCTTTATATTGTTTGCAAATGAGTTTCAAAAATCATAAGCAAAACATTCCTCCTGTCTGGAAATTCCCACTTCAAAGCTAAAATGAAAGCATTTTAAAAAAGAAGTTTTCAACAACAAAACAGTGTTAATGGATATACCTAAAGACAATTTAGTAGTGAGAGAAGGCAAATATGTTTTATGTACCAACTCAGCTTTCCCAAATTTCCAGCTTTGCTGCAAACTTCATTTTCAAAACATCAGTAATCTATCATTTGATAGCTTGTTTCTTCTGAAATTCTGAGTTTCTGACATACAGCTAATGTATGTACATTTAGAAAATACTGGATCTGATTTCATATGTATGCAACTCTTAAATTACATGCTGCTGTCAGGTATTGACTTTTATGGTTGATAGGTTTAATATTATTATTTGGGTCTCTATAAATTATTTTATCTGAAGCCAAAAAAGATGAAAATCTAGGTTTTGTCAATAGATATACTAAGCATAACACTCAAGACATAATTGATATGAATATCAATAGCATGATTTTAATAACATCAAACATTTTGATGTCATAGGGAAATGTCTTCTAAATGCAGAGTGCGAATGGTGCAGTGAATCAGGGGCAGGCTCATAGGAGGAAATACCTGACTTGAATCTGTGAAAAGAATGGAAGAGTCTGAAAACCATTAGAGACAGCATTTGAAATAGTCCAGAAGATTCACATTTATCATAACCTTGATTTTTACAACCATAAAAATTACAAATTTTATGAACCAAAACCCAAAAATTGGCTGCAGTGAGGCCATCATGATTCCCAGAAGTATGCAAACAATAGGAATTTGTTATTCTCCTTAAATTTTGTATGGAAAATGTGTGTGTGTGCGCGTGTGTGACTGGGTGTGTACTGAGAGGGCAAAAGGAGGTGTTTAATTGAAGAGAGAGACTCCTTTAAAGTATTTCCTGATGAGAGGGATTTCTAACTTTAGGGCTGTTTGGTTTCTCTCCAAGCTTGGGTTTTAGCTTTGTAGAGTGGCAGATGTATGAAGAAGGAGGTCTTTGACAGTGTTTCTTTGAGAGTGTGAGAGAATCCCTTAATGAAACTCTTAGCTGATTAAGTCTGAAAGAAGCACACACAGAGGAAGTCCTGACACAGAGCCCCACAAAGTGTTCAACCCCTGACATTTGACTCACGGAAAAAGGGCCATTGATTGAACCAAAGTGAGGTAGGGAAAAGTGATCTTTAATACTTCCCATTCAATCGCTTCTCTCTCTTTCTCACTTCAAGATCTATGGCCTCAGCAGGGTGCAGTGGCTCACGCCTGTAATCCCAGCACTTTTGGGAGGCAGAGGCGGGCGGATCATGAGGTCAGATCGAGACCATCCCGGTCAGCATGGTGAAACCTCGTCTCTACTAAAAATACAAAACTTAACTAGGCGTGGTGGCGCACACCTGTCGTCCCAGCTACTCGGGAGGCTGAGGCAGGAGAATTGCTTGAACCTGGGAGGCAGAGGTTGCCGTGAGCTGAGATCGTGCCATTGCACTCCAGCCTGAGCAACAAGAGCA
>NW_016107843.1:393495-402114 GCF_001604975.1 Cebus imitator | reverse complement strand
CCAAATCTCATTTTGAATTCTGTTTCCCATAATCCCCATGTGTCATGAGAGGGACCGAGGGAGATAACTGAACCATGGGGCCAGTGCCGCAGGCTGCTGTTCTGATGATAATGAGTGAATTTTCATGAGGCCTGATAGTTTTCTAAAGGGCTTCCCCTCTTTTCTCTGCACTTCTCTCCTGCCACCATGTTTGCTTCCACTTCCACCATGATTGTAAATTTCCTGAGACCTCCACAGCCATGCTGAACTGTGAGTCAGTTAAACCCCTTTCTTTTATAAACTACCCAGTCTCCAGTATGTAATAGCAGTGTGAGAATGGAAGAATACAGTAAATTGGTACTGGGAGTGAAGTACTGCTGTAAAGATACCCAAAAATGTGGAAGCAACTTTGGAACTGGGTAACAGGCAGAGGTTAGAATCGTTTGGAGGGATCAGAAGAAGATATGAAAATGTGGGAAAGTTTGGAACTTCCAAGACTTGTTAAACAGCTTTCACCAAAATGATGGTAGTGATATGGAAAATAAAGTTGAGGCCGAGGTCATCTCATGTGCAGATGAAAAACTTTTTGGAAATGAGAGGAAAGGTCACTGTTGCTATGCAAAGACTGGTGGCATTTTACACCTGCCCTAGAGATCTGTGAACTTTGAAGATGATAGAGATGATTTAGGGCATCTGGCAGAAGAAATTTTTAAGGGGCAAAGCATTCAAGAGGAAGAAGAGAGTTACATCATCATGGCAGACAGGAGACAGGACTAGATTGCAGTTCTTGGCAGAGCAGTGTGTGGAAGCTCACATTGTTATTTTGAGCTCCAGATACACGGCAAGAACAAACTGGCAATACTGAGAGGACCCACAGACCCTCTGAAGGAAGCAGGCTGCTCCTGCAGGAGCTGGGAGACACCCCATATACTGTGAATGCCCCAGTTGTGGAAGTAGGAAAGGAAAATCTTCCTCTCCACCCCACTGGAGAAACTGAAGGTCTGTTTGCAAAAGTTTCCAATCTTACCTGGAGCTGAGTTAATTTAGAGAGGTGAATGAAATACAGAAAACAATAGAAAGGACCTGGGAGCTTGCTGGGTCCCCAAGCAGCCCATTCCTGCCTGGTACTACAGAGTTCCAGCTGGAGGGTGGCCAGAGGAGCAGGGGGTAAAACTCCACAGGGAGAAGGAAATCTCTAGCTGAACTTTATAACAATTTGAATGGGGCGAGTTGCCTCCTGGCCAAAACTCAGGGGAGTGTGCAAATTTGGTGTGCAGACTCCTCAGGCAAGGGAAAAACCAAGTCCTTTTATGTTTTTGCATCTGGGAAGCAGGTAGCCTGGGGCAAGTTGTCAAGCCTACCACCTGAAAACAGACTCTGGGCTGTTGGAGTGGGGAATGGTAGGAGTGAGACTGGCCCTTCAGTTTGCATGGGAGCTAGGTGAGGCCTGTGACTGCTGGCTTCCCCCAACTTTCTTGACAACCTGAATGACTCAGCAGGGACAGCCATAATCCTTCTAGATACACAACTCCAGTGACCTGGGAATCTCACTCACATCCCCCACAGCAGCTGCAGCAAGACCTGCCCAAGGAAAGTCTGAGCTCAGATACACCTAGCCCTGCCCCAAACCTGATGGTCCTTTCTTACCCACTCTGGTAGCAGAAGACGAAGGTCATATAATCTTGGCAGTTCTAGGGCTCCACTCACCATAATTTCCTCTCCATACTATCACAGCTGATGCTCTCTGGAAAGCACAACCAACTGTCAGAAAGCCAATCACCATAAAAATATAGCATTAAACCAACAAAGCTGAGAACCCTTACATAATTCATTGCACCCCCAACCAACTCCACCACAACAGGTGCTGGTATTCATGGCTGAGAGACCTATAGACGGTTCACATGACAGGACTCTGTGCAGGCAACCCCCAGCACCAGCCTGGAACCAGGTAGACGTGATGGTTGCTAGACCTAGAAGAGAGAAAACAATCACAGCAGTTCAGCTCACAGGAAGCCACATCCATAGGAAAAGGGAACATCCCATGGGACAAAATAATTTGAACACCAGCCTTCAGCCCTAGACCTTCCCTCTGACAAAGCCTACCCAAATGAGAAGGAACCAGAAAACCAATCCTGGTAATATGACAAAACAAGACTCTTTAATGCTCCCCAAAATCACACTAGTTCATTAGCAATGGCCTCAAACCAAGAAAAAATCCCTGATCTGCCTGAAGAACAAGTCAGGAGGTTAGTTGTTAAGCTAATCAGGGAGGCACCAGAGAAAGGTGAAGCCCAATGCAAGGAAATAAAAAAAAATGATATAAGAAATGAAGCAAGAAATATTCAAGGAAACAGATAGCTTAAAGAAAAATCAATCAAAAGTTCAGGAAACTTTGGACACCCTTTTAGAAATGCAAAATGCTCTGGAAAGTCTCAGCAACAGAATTAAACAAGACCTTTACATGGAAAACTACAAAACACTGCTGAAAGTAATCACAGATGACACACAAAAAAATAGAAACACATCACATGCTCTGGATGGGTAGAATCAATGTTATGAAAATGACCATACTGCCAAAAGCAATCTACAAATTCAATGCAATCTCCATCAAAATACCAGCATCATTCTTCACACAATTAGATAAAACAATTATAAAATTCATATGGAACCAAAAAAGAGCCAGCATAGCCAAAGTAAGATTAAGCAAAATTAATAAATCTGGAGGCATCACGCTACCTGATTTCAAACTATTTTGGAAGGCCATAGTCACCAAAACAGCATGGTACTGGTATAAAAATAGGCACATAGACCAATGGAACGAAACAGAGAACCCAGAAATAAACCCAAATACTTACAGCCAACTCATCTTCAACAAAGCAAACAAAAACGTAAAGTGAGGAAAGGGCACCCTATTGAACAAATGGTGCTAGAACAATTGACTAGCCACGTGTAAGAGAATGAAACTGGATCCTCATCTCTCAACTTATACAAAAATCAACTCAAGATGGATTAAGAAATTAAACCTAAGACCTGACACTATAAAAATTATAGAAGATAATGTTGGAAAAACCCTTCTAGACATTGGCTTAGGCAAGGGTTTTATGACCAAGAACCCAAAAGCAAATCCAATAAAAACAAAGCTAGATAGCTGGGACCTAATAAAATTAAAGAGCTTTTACACGGCAAAAGGAATAGTCAGCAGAGTAAAAGATGACCCACAGAGTGGGATAAAATCTTCACAATCTATACAACTGACAAAGGACTAATATCCAGAATCTACAATAAACTCAAACAAATCAGTAAGAAAAAATCAAACAATCCCATCAGAAAGTGGGCTAAGGACATGAGTAGACAATTCTCAAAAGAAGATATACAAATGGCCAAGAAACATATAAAAAATGCTCAGCATCACTAATGATCAGGGAAATGTAAATCAAAACCACAATGCAATATCACCTTACTTTTGCAAAAATGGCCATAATCAAAAAATCAAAAAACAGTAGATGTTGGCCTGGATGCGGTGATCAGGGAACACTTCTACACTGCTGGTGGGAGTGTAACCTAGTACAGCCACTATGGAAAACGGTGTGGAAATTCCTTGAAGAACTAAAAGTAGAACTACTCATTTGAGCCAGCAATCTCACTCCTGGGTATCTACCCAGAGGAGAATAAGTTATTATTTGAAAAAGACGCTGGCACTCGCATGTTTATAGCAGCACAATTCACACTTGCAAAAATATGGAACCAACCCAAATGTCCATCAATCAATAAGTGAATATATCAACCCTGGGGCATTGCCTAGTGGAGCTATGAGAAGAAGGTCATCATCCTCCAGACCCCAGAATGGTAGATCTACTGACAGCTTGCATTGTGTGCCTGGAAAAGCTGCAGACACTCAACAACAGCACAGAAAAGTAGCCAGAGGGAAGCAGTACCCTGCAAAGCCACAGGGGCAGAGCTGCACAAGGCCATGGGAGTCCACATCTTGCATTAGCATGACCCAGATGTGAGACATGAAGTCAAAGGAGATCATTTCGGAACTTTAAGGTTCAATGACTGCCCTTTTAGTTTTCAGACTTGCGTGGGGCCTGTAGCCCCTTTGTTTTGGCCAATTTCTTTCATTTGGAACGGGTGTATTTATCTAATGCCTGTACCTTCATTTTATCTACGAAATAACTAATTTACTTTTGATTTTACAGGCTCATAGGCAGAAGGGACTTGTCTTGTCTCAGATGAGACTTCGGACTTGAACTGTTGGATTATTGCTGGAATGAGTTAAGACTTTGGGGCACTGTTTGGAAGGCCTGATTTTGTTTTGAAATGTGAGGACATGAGATTTGGGAGAGGTCAGAAGTGGGATGATATGGCTTTGCTGTGTCCCTACCCTAATCTCATCTTGAATTGTAGTTCCCCACAGATTGTAGGAGGGACCCGGTGGGAGGTAATTGAATCATTATTTCCTCACTGTTGTTCTCCTGGTAGCGAGTGAGTTCTCATTAAATCTGATGGTTTTATAAGGGGCCTTTTCCCCTTTTGCTCAACACTTCTCCTTGCTGTTGCCATGTGAAGAACATGTTTGCTTCCCCTTCCACCATGATTGTAAGTTTCCTGAGGCCTCCCCATCCATACTGAATTGAGTCAATTACACCTCTTTCCTTCATAAATTAGCCAATCTCCGGTATGTCTTTATTAGCAGCATTAGAACAGACTTACACAGAACTCCTCTGTTAGTTGTTTCTTATCAGTATATATACTTCCTGGGCAGTATCGAGTTTGGTTGGACATTTCACCACTAGCTTTCATTTCTTTTTACCCTAATAAAATCTTAGCCTTCCTGACGTTTATTCCCCCAGAGTTTTACAATTAAAGCAATTTGGATCATTGGTCAATATGATGTTTCTTATCTAATATACTGACATCCTAACAGAATCTCTCAGAGCTGTTCAAAGGACAGGTTTTATTCAATTGGATAGGATAGGTTCAAATGGTGGTCTTTTCAGTTGAGCAGGTGGGTGGGGGAGCTTCTTTAGGGGTGGAAGATTTCTTGCTTTTCCTCAAGCCACATGATGTAGAAAGCTGCCTATTCTGCCTAAGCATAAGCCCATCTCTGATGCCTTGTCCATGTTGGTTTCCCTTGAAATGTATAGCTCATTGTCATATACTCAAGGTGATGTCCAGCATATTGTGCTCAACTTATGTTACTGCCCATCTCCTAGGTCTCCCTTGTCCCCATGGACCTTAGCTACCTGACTTGCTTCCCAGTAAGAGTGGTCTTAAGGAGGACTCAGACTTTTCCTGTGCTTTAAGGAGGCCCTTTAAAGATCAGAGAGGCCCTCATGCTCAGTTCTAACTGATAAGGAAAGGCTGTCATGCCTGCAAACTGGCTGGAGTGGGCCCACAGAGGGCCTGCTTTCTCAGTGATTTTTCAGAAGGCCATGGAAACTCAATCCAGAGTACATGTAAGCTAGTATCCTGTTGACCAATAAGAGACTTTTTGTATTTGCTCTCCTTCTCTCCCTTCCTTGCTTTTGTTTTTTTCCCTCCTTCTTGCTTCCCTGGGAGAACACTCCCCAGCAAAGGGTTACAATATAAGCTTCTACCAATGGCTCTGTTTACTAGAGAATTAGGGCTAAAAAAAGTAAAAATAGATTAATTATTGACAATGTCAAAGAAACATCCAAGTATATATCTATTTTCCTAACTATATGCCAAATGTAGTCCTGTTTTAGTTGCCTGAAGGTTATGGGATACAGGAAGTGGTCAAGTGTCACATGATGTAGCATGGAGTGATGGGGGTGAACATGACCAAAATGCCTGGAGCCTGGACTTCAAAGGACAATGACACAAACGCATAAGAAAGTTCATATTAATGCAAGGTGCTCAGATGTGTTTGGATACAACAGTAAGTGTCACTTGTGCCTCAGACAGTGTAGAAAAGAAATTGAGATAAGAAAATGATGAGCAAATCCTGAGGGTGCTTTTTTTCTTTTCAGACACAGGCTTTGTGGATATCTTGTCTCTTTGGCTTGGCCAAGAGTCTAAGAGCTGGGTCCAGCTGGGGATTTCTAGGGAGTCCTGAGGAGCAGCATACTGTTCAAGTTTTTCTCTGGGTCTACATGTTCTCAAGGTCATGTAAAGCTTGTGTGTGTATAGACTTGATCATTGACATACAAAACAAAGAACCCACGTTTACATGTGGTTCTTAAAATACTTTCCACTTTACAACCGATTTCTACTCACCATTCTTAATAAGTAGAAGATTTGAAATAACCATATGCGTAACAGGATAAGTGTCTCCACAGGTTCATGCATGAAACTAGAGGCTGGGAGTGGACAGTGTCCTTTAAATGAAATGAAGGGGAAATGTAATAATGGCTTTTAACAAGGTCACATTGAAAAGGAATGACAGGATAAATTGGACCATTTGAGAACTTTGCCAAGTGTAAAAATTAAGGTTACATTACTAAAAACTCTATGTAGATAATCTTGGACTCTGAAAAAAAATTAATGGGAATTGGACCTAATTATTTGAACTGAGATGCAGAAAATGTAGTTCATGTACCTATTAAGGATACATCAGATGCCCAAGGTATCTGAACAAAAATGCTGACAAAGATCAATTTAATATTGAATGATTTATTTCAGGAGACCTAGAAATTTTTTAAATAAGAGACTTAGGGGGAAAGTCTGCTGAAATAAACAAATCCTGAGATAATATTTAATTTAGATTTGGGTCAGTAGATAAGTTTGATTTTTAAAATATATATAAAATTGAGAGTCTAAAACCAACTTAATAAAATAGGCCAAGTGTTTTTTAACTTAAACCAAGGAAGAATATAAAAAATATAGAAATAGTCAGGTATAACAATATGTTTAGTTTGCTCCCCTAAAAGAAAAAAAAAACATACTTTAGGAATTTACAACTTTCAGGTGGTTTTAGATGAATTTATAATATTTGGACAATCTTTGAAAATATAAATACGGTTAGAAAAAAGAATCTTATAAAACTTCAGTCATTTAATTTTGAAGAATTAAGGAAAACCATTCCAAGCATTTGGTTACATCTTTTCTGTATAATATCTTGTTGATTTTTCAGAATAACTTCTTAAGAAAATAATTTTTGTAACCTCATTATAGATAAAAACAGGTTTAGAGAAGTTAGCTAATTTACCCAAACTCTTACCCCGTGTCAGTCTTACCCCTTGAACAGTATCATTAGACAGTGGGACTTAGACCCTGTGCTGTCACCAATCTGCTAGGTTCACAGAGCATTTCATGCATGTAGTTCAGCCATACAGGCTAGGTTTTTAGCCTTCATTCTTGGTTAACTAACTGTCATTGACAAAGTCTGACTGCCCTTGCTTCTCTGGCATTCATTTTTGGTATGATCACTTCTTCTAGCATGTGGAAGAAATGTTTCCATGTTTGGATGTTTCTTTTTGTTAATCAAGATACAAACTCATATGGAAAAGAGGTGAAAAGCTCATCTCCATTTGAGTAACTCCATAGATTTTGGACAAAGCAACAGAATTTGGTGATGATGATGCTCTAAGAATGATTGAATGGATAAAGTTCCTAATGACAGCACCTAGGGAGGTATGATTGATTTTCTTTTGCTGCTTTCCAGGAAGTGTGTACTCTAGCCAAATTTAGGATGCCCCATATTTTGTGACACCAGGAAATATGTCACAAAATTTTGCAAAGTTAAAAAAAAAAAAGCCTTTATAGGCTAGGCATGATGACTCACGCCTGTAATCCCAGCACTTTGGGAGGCCAAGGCGAATGGATCACCTGAGGTCAGGAGTTTGAGACCAGCCTGGCCAACATGGAGAAACCCGGTCTCTACTAAAAAATACAAAAACTAGCTGGGTGCAGTGGCAAACACCTGTAATCCCAGCTACTGGGGAGGCTGAGGCAGGAGAATCGCTTGAACCTGGGAAAAGGCGGTTGCAGTGAGCCGAGACTGCACCATTGTACTCCAGCCTTGGAGACAGAGCAAGACTCTGTCTCCAAAAAAAAAAAAAGTACCTTTATAATGTATAAGATTCCTTCATGTTTAGCAGCCTTGGATTCCACTTTTAACAAATTTTATAATATACCAAATTCAATGAGTTATTGTCTGAAGAGTTTGTCTATTTTAAAAAAGAAAGTAATAAGACTGAATTTGTTGTGACCTATGGGATCATAAAATTTGCTATCATGGGCTTTGAAATTAAACTGAGTTTGAATTTTAGCTCTGCTACTTGCAGGCTGTGAGACTGGGAGAAGTTAGTTAGCCTCTGTTCCTTGCTTTTCTCATCTCATTGTAAGGATTACATGAGATCATGTATTATAAATGTATTCATTGTATTCATTTATTATTATTTATAAACCATACTTGTACAATCAGTGTAGCAAACTTGATTTTATAAGCAAATCAAGTTTCTTCAATGTATATATTTTGGATTCTTAAGTCAGTGTACTGATTTTAAGGGGTAAAGGACTTCAAAAATAATGTATGAGTGATGTTTTTTCATTTTCTCTTTTCCCCTACTTTCTTATCACCCACCTTCCACCTGTCATAAAAAGGAAAGAGAAAGAGAGAGAAGAGAATAAGAAACGAGAAGGAAGGAAGGGAGGGAGAAGGAAGGGAGGGAGGGA
>NW_016107843.1:368895-393370 GCF_001604975.1 Cebus imitator | reverse complement strand
AAAATAAAACCAAAATTAATTTTTTAAATTTCTTCATAATTCTTGGAAATTTACTTCTTTAGATGCTGCTATTTAAAATACATACATAATTCAATAAATTCAGGAAGGACACTAGGCTGAAAAATTTTCCCTTCGGTAAAACTGACACCAGCAACTCATACAGCTTGTCAGGATCTAAAGTCTCACTGGGAGGCACAAAGGAAACAGGCAGCAGAAGGAGACATCAAATGGTGCAGCCTGCAGTTCCCAGCAGTGACTCTCAACGGGACTGCACGCATTAGCATGGTTCCTGCAGGAACTACTGCCCAGCTGGTTGTCAGTGGAAGTGTGGACACAGGCTACCCTCCTTTCTCCTACCCTTATCTGGTTTCCCAGCAGCAGATGTTGATGGTAGTCACATTTTTTCAGCTGTCCACACTACAGAGAGGGACCCAAGTTTGTCTCTACACTCCCTTCTCTCGTTTTGAGGAGTCTGAGGGCTGAAACGTTATGTAAGAGAAAGTATCTGGTTTGATACTTCGGATCCTACTAAAATTCTGTAATTTTACTGTAATAACAATTGCTAAATAGTACAAGCTTGGATAGTGGAAAATTAATAGATTCAAGAACTCTATAAATAACTAAAGTGTTAAGCATCTCTAAGTGTTTGGGCAGAAAATTATCTTAATCTTACATTATTAGGGAGAGGGCATGAAAAAGTACTTAATCATAAGATACATAATACTTACCAGTATAATCAATAGAGGGGTAATGTAATAGCCAAATGTTCCATTGTGATTTTAAAGCCATTATCCAAATTAGTTGCTGAAGAAAGAAACTAAATGTAATAAGAACTGTAGACCCTTAGTAGTGTTTTGGTCTCACTAAAAGTAAGCTATAAGAATACTCATCTAAAATTACAAGCATAATTTAAAAATCACAGAGGCCTTGAAACAAAACACAAAATGATCATCATGAAATCCATCAACTGCTGTAATACCAACTTATGTTTATATGGTGACTTAAACACTTGAAATGTGATTGCACAGATGTTTTCTTAATACAATATCCTTTGAAGTAGATGGACATGCACTGTTATTCTTGTTTACTAAATGAATATACTGAGACTCAAAGAGATTAGGTAACATGGCAACATCAGACCTATAATCCAGTTTTCTTGTCTTCAGAGTAGGTCTTTTTATTTCTGTCTCTGCAGCTCATAGATGTTAATTTTCATTGTATAGCAGCCATTGGAAACATCTCAATTTGCTCAAAGAGCCTAAATGTTCATCTATATTTTGTGAATATGTGTATATATGGGATACTGGTGCTAATGTTGTGCTTCTCTGTTGCATTGTTGACCCCAAATGAAACACATCTCTTAATACTCTTGTCTTCGCATGTTCTCCCCTTTGTATCTGAGCTGGACCTGTGTTTGCTTAAACTAAAAGAACACAGTTGAATTGCTATTATGCCAGTTCTGGGCCTAACCCTTAAGAAGTCCTGGTATATTTTGCTTTGTACTCTTGAAAGCCCAAGCTATTCATGAAAGAAGTCTGACTAGTCTGCTGGAGAGGCCACTTGCATAGAGAGATCAAGTGGAGAGGCTACTTGGAAAGAGAGTACTTCTAAGGCAACAAGGAACGAGAGAAGCTCAGCCATTTCAGAACCCTGGCTGAGCCCAGCCCCCAGACAATCTGCCTGCTGAATTTAATCATACTCATGACCCCAGGGATGACTAACAGAAGACACCCCAGCTGAGCACAGCCTAGGCTGCAGGACTGGGAGAAAATAAAATGAATGTTGTTTTAAGCTACTAGGTTTTATGGTGGTTTGCTACAGATAGATAACTGAAATAAATGTCAAAGCAATGGGCTTCAGGCTTCATTACCCTTTCCAAGTACACAGTTATTGAATGAGCAAGTATTCTTCAATTCTGTATCTCAAAATCCAGATGACAGTTCTATGAATTCTGCATGGGATGTGTTTCATCATCAGGGAAAAAGAAAGGTCTGCTGCGAAAGACCAAAACATTCATGAAATTGACTTATTTTGTATCAGAGCAATAATGCTGCTAATTGTTTAAACCAAAAACCCAGGCACAATGTGGCTGCCTAGATATGAAATGACACTCCATAAACTTGCAATTTAATTTCACATCCATGAATGCATTTTCATCCTATGAGGAATGCTGTGTATGCGGGTGCTTTCAATTCTGGCAATGTCATCTGGGAAAAGAGAACAGCAGCTTGGCCATGAAACTGCAGGTTTGTAAATTAGCCAATTTTCAGCACTCTGTTCATTAGTGAAATCAATGAGACTTTTAAAGGACTGAGAAAAATTGTCAGAATATGAGCATATGAAAATGATGACATGAATGGGACTTGAGAAACTCAGGGGTGAATGTGGGAGAGACATGGCACAGGAAGAATCCTTTGATACACTCCCAAACAGGCTACAGTTGGTTACATTAACCAAAGTGACTGCTCTGCCTCTAGGGTAATTTGCAACTGTGGAGTTCTTGCTTGGAACTGGCTTTTTGGGGTCATTACTTGGTTTAAATTATTTTCTCTTCAGATTAAGAGTACACCAGATGTTAAGTGATTCCCTTCAACTGTGTGATTTTAAAGAAAGTTAGTTTAAGGTAGTTATTAACTTAACTGTATATTTAAGATTTAATGCAAAAAAAAGTCATGGTTTACATAATAGAAGCACATGATTTCAGAGGGAGAGGGAACGGTCTAAACTGGTATATGGTAAGATCTAGCTTTTCCAACTGTTTTATCTTGTCTGCCACTGACTTGTGTGAATTCTTCTAGAGGCAGCTGATGCTTGTTAAGTAAGTTAAAGCTAGCCAAGAAAAGCCTAACATACAACCCCTGCCTTCAAGGGACTTAGAATTTAGTTCAAAAAACAGTGACATGGGAGGCTCTTAACCGTTCTGATAGTCAGCGAGCCTCAGAGATGCTAATAGTGAAATCGATCTTTCCTTTATTTAGAAAAATCGACTCAAATTGGATATACACATTGCTTTCCTCTTGCTTTTTCGTGCCAATGGGCTGCAAGATTCCCTAGTCTCTATCTCTTTTTACTCACCACAAACATCTACAATCTTGAAATATATCAACTACCCTATAGCAACTTACTTTAAATGATGCCTTACAGTTTAAAATCCAACTTCATAGTTTTTTTTTTAAAATAATCCTAAAATGTAGGTGAAGCATGAACTACTATTCTTACTTTATTAGATAAATAAACTGATTGAGAGAGATCTGCACAATGTGTTTAAAAGTCAGGAGGTTATACACTCATAGGTAATAAGTTGTTGACTTTTAGCAAAAATCCTCCAGAAACACAATCCTTATTCTGTCCAGTTTACCCCAACTGGAAATCAGATGGGGTGACTGTGGAGTAGAGGACTTACATGGAAAGAAAGAGGAGTATCCTAGGGTGTGCTGAGGATAACTCTTCTTGTGGAAAAAGAAAAGTCATAAGCTCAGAGGACATTTGAGCTTATGACTTTTCTGGGGTTGCTGGGTTGCCATTAGGAAGGAGTCAGCCTCTCACTCGACTTCCCACTTTTAAGTGGATGTCAACCTGTATGTTGACTGCAGCACTATTCATAATAGTAAGGACATGGAATCAACCTAGGTGCTCATCAGTGGTGGATTAGATAAAGAATATATAGATAAGAATAAAGAATATATTAGATATGATAAATATATAGATAAGAAAGAATATATTAGATAAGAATATATACACCATGGAATACTACATAGCCATAAAAAAAGAATGAAATCATGTCCTTTGCAGCAATATAGATGCAACTGGATGCAATTATCCTAAGCAAACTAATGCAGAAACAAAAAACCAAATACTGCATGTCCTCGCTTATAAGTGGGAGCTAAACATTGGGTACATATGGACATAAAGATGGGAACAATAGACACTGGGGACTAAAAGAAGAAGGAGGGAGAAATAGGGATAAGGGTTGAAAAACTTCCCTATTGTGTACTATGCTCACTACCTGGGTGATGGATTCCATTATAACCCAAGCCTCAGCATCTTGCAATATAACTTTGTAACAAACCTGTATATGTACCCCCTGAATCAAAAATAAAAGATAAATAAATACATGAATATATAAATCATTTCCAAAAAGTACATAGAAACTGCCAACTCAAAGCAGAAAAGAAATGATAGGACCAACATGGCAGAAGGCTCCTTTTTTAAAAAAATCCAGCGCTGAAATAACACGTTTCCTGGTGTGTAGTAGAGTGTTAGGCTTACCCTGTCTGAGCTATTTTCACTATGGTGTATGCATGCACACATACATGCATACTCACATGCATATGTGTATGCACATGTGTACATGCACACATATTCATGTTATTGCTTTAATCTGCTGTATTTAGTGGACGCATAACTTGGAGAAAGTACTGTGTCTTTTCTGTTTTCATCTGTACTGTACCTGCTGAAAAGCTTTCAGTATCATCTTGAATAGAACTAGAACAAACTGCACTATTTTGTGCAATCTCAACTGTCCTTGAGCTTGAACTATAGAGTATGGAACATTTTCCATCTTCCCACATGAAACAACATTCTTCAGCAGTATTTAAAAAGGACATATTTTCTAGAACAAAACTAAGACATGACCTGGACTGATGGAACGTTTAGTTTGAATTTCTCATCTCTAGTACATGATTCAAATTCTCTTTGCCTCAGTTGTCGTTTTAGTAAATTGAAGAGGATTAGGATTATTTCCTGATAGGAAATTTTAACCATGTGAGAAAAAATTTTTGATATTACTTCAACATGAAAGCAACAGGTTTACTGTAAACATAGGATTGTTGTTATTTTTTCCACAATGGTTCTGTGAACTCAATTAAGAGATAATCTAGTATACACCCTGTGAGTACTGACATTTATTTTATTATTTTTCATGAGAGCGAAAGGACAGACACAGTTAATCCAATCATGGCAAATGAATAAACCTCCTCCACAGCCCAGGCCAGACATTTCTTATGCTTTGTCTAGCTGTCTCTAATTTTCTGTTTGATTTTCCACCACTCACAACCAAGATAGAGGGTTGCTTTGGCAGAAATTAAATGTGCAAAAATGTTTTACCATCTGCTGGAATATTCTTGGATGTTATCCTTCCAGTAGCACTCATTATTAAAAATATTTATTGGACATGAACAATATATCAAATTCTGTTCAAAATATGGCTGCCTCACAGTTACTACTCAAACTTAAGAGTGAAAAAAATCACATGATTTAAAAATAATGATTGCATTAGTTCTGTCCTTGAATTTTGCTGCGCTTGACACTATTTTTCCCATCTGAGAAAGAGTGGCACTATTTTTTCCCTCTGAGGAAGAGGAAGTTATTTAAGGCAAGAACTGTGTTTCTTTTATTTAAAATATGAACAGCCCTTATCATAATGCATATTAGTAGAGGCTAAAATGTTGATTCACCGATAAATTTTTAAAGCCTGTTTTATCATCTAAATTGCAAGTTTCTTAAGGGGCAATGACAAGATTTACTATCTCTTAGGTATGTGAACATCTGTTAGTTTTTGGTTTTGCATTTTATTTTCAATGCCCAGAATCTGATGCTCCAGTCTAGGTTTAGAAAAACACCCACTATAAAAGCTGAAACACCAGATACTTGTTTTTCCCAGCCTCCCTTGCAGCTAGGGTACTGGCAGGGAACCTAGTTAGATCAATTAGGAGTTAAAAATAGTAAGAATAAAGTACCATGTAGAATTTATTTGCAGCAGAAACATTTGACATTACAGAAGTGGCAGCAGTGACAGAGTTAATAGTGAAGGCTGTAGTGGCCAATATTCATAGAAGTGACAGAAATCCTTTCTCCAAACCCTTCACAGTTCTCATTGTTTTCCAAGCCTGATTTTATGACTTTGTAGGTAATTATCTAGCCATGAGATACATTCAGTCAATTCTCTTCTGCTGAAATCAGGCAGGGCAATTTCTGTGGCTTCCTTCTAAAGAAATCTAGATGACATATTGGGCTTATTCTGAAACCTCTTCATAATAGAATTTAAGCAAACACACTATAGTCCATTTACCCAACACCATTTTGTGTTCCACCCATGGACAATTCTAATTCTATATTCTGTTGTAATTTTTTTTCTGTTCTCTGATTTTCTGGTTCTTTCTCATCTTGTTGAAGACAAATTTTGACCCTTTGCTTTTTTCCCCATCACCACTCAATTGCCAAAGCATTCTTCATTACGTCTTTATCTTTTTTTCTTTCCCAGAGGCTACTTGTTTCAAAGACTGCCCCTTCAAATCACATATACTTTTAGATCGTTTCCCTGTGGTCCATATACTCTGATATACGACACTTTTTTTTTGAGTTGATGGTAATTTTTTTTTAATTTTGTTTATACTTTAAGTTCTGGGTTACATGTGCAGAATGTGCAGCTTTGTTACATAGGTATACATATGCCATGGTGGTTTGCTACATCCATCCCCCCATCATCTATATTAGGTATTTCTCCTAATGTTATCCTTCCCCAATACCCCCACCTCCTGCTATCCCTCCCCTAGTTCCCCCACTCCCCAACCAGGCCTGGCGTGTGATGTTCCCCTCCCTGTGTCCATGTGTTCTCATTGTTCAACACCCACTTACAAGCGAAAACATGTGTGTTGGTTTTCTGTTCTTGTCTTCTGTTGTATCTTTAACTGGTTTTATGTATTAGTCTGGCCACTCTCGTGATATTATAAGGACCTTGCAAGCAGAAATCACATTATCCTTCCTTTTAACCTCAGAGTCATACAGGGTTCTTAAAAAAGAGTACATGTTGAATACACACTTTACTGATTGATATCAGGTAAATAATATCAGAACAATAGCACAGTGTGTATATGACTGAATAAAAAGATAGATACCATGTTTTTCTGGAGCAAGATAGAGAATACACGAGTTACTTAAAATTAAAATTCAGTGCCATATAAGAGGAACAAAAGATTTTTACTGAGTTCAAACTGCTTTGAATTGAATTTAGTCAAATCAATTTTTGTAACTAGACAGTCTTAAAATGGAGACTAATTGTAGGTGTAACCTTCAGGCTAAAATTAGACGAAATAAGAATAAAAGGATGGATTTTCAATGTCATTGGTCTAATGTCAGTGTTAGATTAATGATAATAGTGCATATTCTACCCCTTTTTTTTATTTCTTCTTTTCCTGCCCCAAACACAATCACATAACAAAGTCAGAGGAAATTGGTTTGAGATTGAGTGTCAAAGGGATTCAGGAAAGGTTTGAGGGAGAGAATTGGTGGAGGGGAAAATCTCTGAAAATGTGGCCTTGGCTGTGGAAATGGGCCTAGGGACTGAGCTGTATGTTTCGGGGAAGGAACTTGGGTAGTCAGTTGGTGGTGGGAGGTGGTGTAGAGAACTGCTTGTGTCAGAGCAGAAAAGACTATATCTGTATTTAGGTAATTAGAATCTGATTCTACAGATTTCAGTGTTATGATGAATCAATGTCAAGCAGTTCCTTCTGTTATTCATTAATTCAACAATCATTTATGGAAGATTTTTTTCTGTCATGCATTGCTCTAGGCTCTAGAGCTAGAACAGTGAGTGAGACAGATAAAATCCTGAGCCTAAGGAGCATATATTCTAGTAGGAGAGATAGATAAAAAGCCATCAAGGAGGTAGAAATATATTATAGGTATTAGATAGTGATAAGTGCTATAAAGGAAAATAAAGTAGGATAGGGAGTTAGAGGGTGATAGGAGATGCAATTTTAGGCAGGGTTGTCAGAAAAGTTTTTCTCTGAGGTGTTTACATTTGGGAAGAGACTTAAAGTGAGGAAGTAATCAAAGAAAACATGTAGGAAGAGGAAAAAACAAGAGAAAAGTCCCTACGGCATGGTTGTACCTGACTTGCTTGATGAAAAGGAAGGAAGTAAGTTTGCCTGGCACTGACTAAACCAGTGGAAGAATCATAGGAGATGAGGTAGGAGAGTGTGGTGAACACTGTGATGCACTGAACAGATTCCCCTTCAATGAATGAATTGTTGCTCCAGCTGTTCAGAGTGGTATGGGCAGACAGGCATCAGCTGTCAGACCTTCCAGGGACTGCCCCACCTGCTGAGAGCCACCTCAACCAAGGTCTTGCTTCTTTTGGGGGCAGCTACACCCAATCACTGATCAATGAGGCAGTATAAAAGGCCAGCATCTTGACCTAACTCAGCACAACTGCAAAGAACCATTCCAGCTTCAGAGCTTGCCATGAAGTTAGCCAAAACTATTGTTGTGCCTAAATCCCAGTTTGCCCTCTCCCTCTGCCCACTCTTCCTTTGTTTTCCTCCCTACCGTAGATGTCAATTCCCTAATAAAAACTCTGCCTTCTAAACTCTAGAGGGATAATTCAACCTGCTTCAACAGTGAGGTAGATGATTGGATTCCATTAAAAGTATTATGGAAAGACTGTGGGGTTCTGAGCAGAGGAGTAATTTAATCTGATTTATATTTTACGGAGATTACTTGGCTGCTGTAGATTATAGAAGGAAAAGATAGAAAGTTGGGAAGGTATTGAAGTAAGCCAGGCAAAAGGTGATGATGACTTAGACTAAAGAAGCATTGATGGAAGTGATGAGAAATGAATAGTTTCAACATGTTTTCTGAAAGGAGAGCTGAAAGGATCAAGCAATGTTCCTTAACTCATCATAGAGGCTATAAAACTCAACAATTAGCATGAGAAACAAAAGTCAGTTAAAAACATGGCTATTTTACAAGGACTAGTATTGTTTCAAATGACTAACAATACTGATATAAGTCAAGTCATCTCTTATATTCATATTCAACCATTCAAGGACAAAACTTCAATCATTTGTTTATGTCACAGAAACAAATATTGCTGGATTACCTGGTAGAGGGCCCAGTTGGGGCTGGTGGGCTACGCAGGAGTCAGCAAGCTACAGCCCACAAGACAAATCCAGCCTGCCTCATGTTTTCATGTGGCCCATATCCTAAGAATGATTTTTATATTTTTAAACAATTAAAAAAATCAAAACTAGAATAATATTTTATAACACATAGAAGTTATATGATATTCAAATTTCAGCATCTATATACAAATTTTACTGGCACATAACCAAGCTTATTTGTTTATGTATAGTCAATGGCTACTTTCAGGTTATAAGAGCAGAGTTGAGTAACCATGACAGAGACCATATGGCCCACAAAGAATAAAATATTTACTAACTGGTCTTTACAGAAAGTTTGCTGACCTCTAGTTTATCTCACAGAAGTATAGCCTGGTGGAATGTCCAGTTAATGCTGGTGGGGCTAGTGGCCTGTTCACTTGCTCTAACTTTGTTCCTGGTGGATACCAGTGTGATGAGCAATCATTCAGGGTCAGTTTGTTTAGGAAAGGCCTGTGGAATTCTGGCTTTTTCCATGGTTCCTTTTGCTTTTTTCAAAGTCTATCATGATACCATAGTTGTTAGCACTTTCTTATGGTGAATCATGGGCTTGAGACCTCTTCAACTGTCCTTGTAATTTTCAACTAATCACATCCACAGTGCAGCATGCAGTGACAAATAAAAGCAAATGGCAAATATTTCACTACCATTCTCCACAATTTTCTGTGCTCCAATTTCTCCTTGTTCTCCTTGTTTCTCCCCTGCTCCAGCAATTTGGACTAGACATTTAAACTTGATCTTCCAAGTATTGATCCTTAATATCCTCTAAGGATTTTGCTTCATGCTTGCCTTTGTATTCTTCTGCTCACAGCTATCCTAGAGGAAGCACTAGTCTGGCTTTGGCCCCAGGACTCAATCCCAGTACTGCCCTTCCTAAAGGACTCTCCCTTCCACTGGAGTCTGCCTTACCAGTTGGTTGTTTTTCCACTGTGCACCTACTGTTCCTCCATGGTCATCTTCTCTCCTCTTTGTATGATGAACACATTCTGCACCCAGCTTTACTTTGCCTAATCTCCCTCCTTTGAGCTCTGGTTTGCATTCACTCTTAATTAATGCTTTTCTCTCCTGACAAGAGCACTATATCAGCCAAGAGAGGCCTCTTGGGCTTCTAAAGGTGCAGGAACCACATCTTTTGCCACAAGGTCTATCAATTTACTTACTTTGATTATAACAAGAAACGTAGTTGTTACAACTCATATTTATTAAGCATATATCTCTGTCTCTGATGGTGCTTGTATTAGGCTGGTTGAGCTGCCGTAATAAAATACTACAGACTGGATGGATTAAACAATAGAAATTTCTTTCTCAAAGTTTGAGAAACTAGAGTTCCAAGATCGAGGTGCTGGTAGGGTTGGTTTCTGGTAAGGCCTCTCTTCCTGGCTTGCAGGTGGCTGCCTTCTTATTGTGGACTCTTTTTTCTGTGCATGCACACGCCTAGTGTCTCTTTGTCATCTTATGAGGACTAGACTGATTGGATTAGGGCTCCAACTTTATGACCTCATTTAACCTTAATTACCTCCCTCAAGGCCTTATATGTAGAAATACAGTTATATTGTGGGTTAGGGCTTCAACACATGAATTTTCGGGAACACAATTCAGGCCATAACAGTGCCTTACAAACTTTACTTACAATATGTCATTTATTTATCTCAACAGTTCCATGAGGTGGCTGATTTTATCATTTCCATTTTACATATGCAGAAACTGAGATTTATTTGGATAGGGCTACATCTGTGCTACTTTTAAGTAGATTTAAGACTGAATCCCAGGTCTGATAAAACCCACAGCTCACTCCTTTAATCTTTCTTGTATATGGCCTTTCAAAGATTACCTAGCTATTTTAAAGGATTTACATAAGTTAACTCTGATTCATTGGATAACTCTTTTTCTTTCATTGGTTATGAGCTCCTTAGCAACCTCTAGGACCATTTAGTCAAAAACCCTTGCTGACCATATGATCTGCAAGGCCAATACTGCCTCAGGCTGATTGTGGAGGAGTCCTGGAAGACAGTGGAAGTCAATTCAATGTAAGGATGTTAACACTGGAGCTATAGCTGTGTGCAGGATTCTGTGATTCGATTTTATAGCATTCTGGTAAAAGGTCTATTTGACAAGCTTACATGATTTTGAGTAAGAAGAAAAAAGTGTGCGTGTGTGTTGAGAGGGAGTGAGGGTGGGTGGGTGAGTATGTGTGTAAATGTGGCAGCAGGAAGGGTGGAAGGGGAATGAAAATGAAAAATTAATATTTATGGAGCATCAATTATGTACTAGAAAATCTGCTTTGCTAAACTATAACATTTTGTTTCATCCTTGCTAGGCCTGCTTTTCTAATTAAAATTTTTATTGAGGTAATTATAGAGTCACATGCAGTTGTAAGAAATAATAGAACCTGTATACTTATTTTGTGTGTGTATGTGTGTGTATATGTGTGTGTTTGTGTTTAGTACTATACAATGTTATTATACATGTAGGTTTATATCCATAACCACTGTTAACACCCAGAATAAATAGTTTCATCAAGGCAAAGATACCTTATGTTCTCCTTTTATAGCATGCTTACTTTCTTTCCTGTCCCAAAGCCCAGCAACCATTAATCTGTCCTAAATCTATTTCTAAAATTTTATTGTTTCAAAAATATTTTATAACTGGAATCATACAGCATATAATATTTTGGAATTGATTTTTCTCACTCAGAATATGTCCCTGAAGATTCATCCAAATTGCTGCATGTATCAATAGTTTATTCTTTTTGTCAATGAGCAGTATTCCATGTATATATGTATCAGAGTTTGTTTAACGATTCTCTTTTTAATAGATATCTAGGCTGATTCCAGTCTGTGTCTATTACTATTAAAGCTGCTATTGACATTCATACACAGGTTTTTGTGTGGATATAAGTTTTCATTTCTCTGGAATAAATGCCTGAGAGTAAAACTGCAGGATCTTTCTAGGTGAGAGAAGAGAGTTTGGGGGCCAGAGGCACAAAGAGATTTCTTGTATGGGGACAATTACTGGGGTTCCCTCTTGCTGGTTCTATTCACCCATTTCAGCATCTCTTGGTGGGGTGAGGGAGTCTAAGGCATAACCGAGATGGAAAGCACTTCTCCAGGCTGCTTATTGTTGGTAAGGCTTTCTGTTGGTCTGCCTTGTAGGAGTTGCTAGGTCAGGGGTAGGGAACCGCCAAGTCTGAGTTGCTTTATCTTCCACTGAGCGGGGGCACATGTGCTGCTGGGTTGTCCCTCCAGTGTTGTAGTCTCAAAGGGTTTCATCTTCTCATCACCTTTTAGATATCTCTTTTAGTTGTCCCTTTTATAATTTAAGGGGCTTAATGAGGAGGGGCAAGGCAAAAGGGGTCTTTTGAGTCTTGGCTAGACAGGAAATCTAAGTCTAAGGAAAGAGATGGGAAATTCAGGACAAAACAACTCTGAGCAATTGGCAATGGGTGTGTTCACTGACTTTTATTGTCTAGTCATAACAGTGTTATAGAGCAGTGACCCTTACTGGTTTCAGCCGTTTGCATGTGAAAGTCTTCTTAGTTTTCATATGTCTAAGTAGATCGTCATCCTCACACCTTTGATTATGCAGTGGAAGCAGAGTGGGTAGGCAGACAATAGAAGGTTCATCTTCACATTGGGCATCTGGCCAAGATTCATGCCACTTTCATAATTTCTTCTAGAACAGAAATGACTGGGTATGATAAGATCCAACAATAACTCTATGACCTTATTGAGATGGATCAGTGGGCAGGTCATCCTTCCCTGTTCTTTAGAACCAACATTGAACATCAAGCCGGCACAAGCTTTGGACAAAGAAAACTGTCAGAGGCTTTGCAAGTATTACATGTTTCATTTGTTGTGAGAGCATGAAATTTACTTTTCCGAGAAAAGAGCACTCAGGATTTTGTTGAACTAATTTAATAAGTTACATGACTGTATGTCCATTTTTTTTCTTGAGAGACAGAAGACTAATAAATCTATGGTAGAAGTCAGGGGACTTTTAGCTTCTATATTAGAATTTGCCTACAATTTGCCAATGCTCATAAGAATCTTGTAAGGTAAGTATTATTTTCTCTGTTTTACAGATGATGGTGTTCTATTTAAGCAAAGATAAGTGGCGTAACTTCTGGTTAATAAGGGACAAGAGAATCCACTTAGCTTTGAATCATAGTGACGACTCAAAAGCCCATGCTGTTCCTTTAATTTGGTTAAACTTTTATTCAGTGTCATGTTTTGTGTTAAGATCTGAGGTAAAAATAAGGAGTTAGACATGGTCACTACTTTCTAGAGATTCGCAATCTTATGGGTACAATGGAGTCTTTGCTTTAACTTTATTTGCACCCCATCCCCAGCCTTTCTTGTTTTGTCCATCCAACAGTAATTAAAGCTACCCCCATACCTATTATATGCTGGCCTTAGCTAAGAAATGTCCTATTGTAAATTTTAAAATTCTGAGTTTTTCTGTTTTTCTCCCCAATTTTCCTTAAGGTGAAAGTTACAAGGAAACAGACACATGCTAAAAATTTGATGGCCAATAAGGGACATGATCCACTTCCCAGTGTAAGGAATCTGTCACTCTCTTTTATATCTGATATCTTAAAAACAATAGCATTGATTGTGTTTCCATCAAAAAAATCAGCGTTACATGATTTCCTGAATAAATGACATAAATAGTGCCTATTTAAATGGTAGCTTAATGGGAAGCTTTCATAACAGATTAAATGTTTTCATGTTCAAAAACGTAAATTCTATTCATAATAAGAAAAACTAGTTCTTACTTTTTGTATCATATCTCTCTTACCCTGCTATGGTAAATATTTTGTCTCTTTTAACTTCATTTAGATGTGGCAGCACGTAGAGAAGGAAAACTCCAACTATAAAACTTTTATAGTCAAGGGCATCTAGTTAGAATCCTAGCTCTGCCATTTCCTTGCTCTATGACTTTAGACAAGTGACACAGCCTTGCTTGAACATTCATGTCTTTGTTAGGAAAATGATAACACTTCCATCAGGTGACTGTTTAGAGGGTAAATATGATGAAGTACCTGGCACGTAGTAAGGTTCCCAAAATGTTAGTTCTTTCCTCTGTCCCCTCTCAGAATTATCTTTGATTAAAAAGATTTGTATTAAATTCTTACAGAAGAGCAAGTCCAGTTTCCCGTTATGAATCTGAGTTCCTGAATTGAATCCCTTGTTTTGCGGTTGACAAGTATATCCGAAAAATTTATGGAGATATTAGCCTATGTTTTGTTCTCTTCCTCTTGCTATGAAAGGTACATATATGAAGTATTCTTACCCCCACCCAAAACTCAAAAGGGAAAGGGTTTCTGAGTTCAGAACCTTTTGCGGATGGGTTTGTTACTGGCTTATGTACTAAAGAGCTACAAGTATAATTTTTAAGGCACTGAGAAATCCTTCCTACCCAGGTTTTTGTTTAAAAAAACCCCAGGATCTGAGAAGGAGAAATGGGCAAATAAAGAGGTGAATGTTTGAGGGGACATTTTTCCAAGATTAGAAGAGGGTTTATTTTAGGTGGAAAATTCCCATAAGCTGTTCCATGTAGTACGGTGCATGTCCATGACCCTTTCTCTACAAATCTCCAAGAGGTGATCAGAGGACTGAAGGCTAAGAGACATATGGTTGAGAGTTCAGATTCAGATCCTTGAGCCACTTTCAAGCTTGGACAACAAGCATCAGCCAAGACCACAGGGTCCTGCCTGTATATCCTGGAATGTGTAAGACCTTGTGTCAGCTGGGATAAGCCAGGCTACATGTGGTAATAAGCAACCCCTGAATCTCAATGGCTTCAAACAACTAAGACTTATTTATTGCTCATATCCTTCATGGTTGACTGTGAATCCTATTCCACAATGTTGATATCCACACTCTAAGTTCCAGACTGAGGGAGTAGCCACTCTCTGGGAACATTGCTAAGCATGCACTAGCTTTTAGAGCTTCTGCCTGAAAGTGGCATATGTCATCTCTGCTCACATTTTCCTAGCCAATGGAAATCATATTGATGCACATAACTTCATGTAGGTAGAAATATAATCCTACCAGATGCCTGGAATGAGAGAGAACAAAATATTGTAAATAACTAGTTCTAATGCATTTAACAGTCTGCCCTTCTGATTACTGCATGTTCAGTTTACTTTCCTCTCTCACGCAGAAAACAGTCATATTAATCCCAAAGGAGACAACCCAGAAGTCCCATTGCATCTTGGTATCAAGCCCTAAGTTCAACGTCTCTGGATGATCCATGGCAGCCTTTATTTACATTTAGGAATGATATCCAGTGATGACTAATTCTGGTCTGGATGGAACTGTTCTTGATACAGAGACTTGTGGACTAAAACTTAAAAGTATCCCCATATATACTATATATATGGTAGAATAGAGGCAGGCTAATGATAACATTTCTATTTTAAAATTGGAAAAATAGAAGATATTGGTCTTTAGCAATTCTACTGGGCAGACATTGAAATGGCCCTTTATCAGAGGGTAGGGGATGCTTAATTATTTAGCACTAATTTTGCTCCTTAGTCCTTGGTTATCATCCTTGGCCTCATGTCCAAAGGCATGGGAGAATATATCATCCAACAGTAACATATTCTCTCACAGTTTTGGAGGCCACATGTCCAAAATCAAAGTGTCAGCAGGACGCCCTCTGGAGGCTCTAGGAGAGAATTAATTCCTTGCGTCTTCTGGCTTCTGGTGGCTGCCAGCGTTTCTTGGTGTTCTTTGGCTGGTGGCCACGTCATTCTAATCTCTGCTTCTGTCATCACATTGCTTTCTTCTGTAATCTCCTTCTGCCTGTCTCTTATAAAGACACTAAAATGGGCTGGGAGTGGTGGCTCACACCTGTAATCCTAGCATTTTGGGAGTCCGAGGCTGGTGAATCACCTGAGGTCGAGAGTTTGAGACAAGCCTCACCAACATGGGGAAACTCTATCTCTACTAAAAATACAAAATTAGCTGGTCGTGGTGGCGCATGCCTGTAATCGCAGCTACTCGGGAGGCTGAGGCAGGAGAATCACTTGAATCTGGGAGGTGGAGGTTGTGGTGAGCAGAGATCACACCATTGCACTCCAGCCTGGGCAACAAGAGCAAAACTCTGTCTCAAAAAAAAAAAAAAGACACTAAAATGGTATTTATGGTTCATGTGGATAATGGAAGATAATCTCCTTATCTCAAAAGCCTTAATTATATCTTCAAGACCTTTTTGCTTATAAGGTAACATTTACCTGTTCCAGAGATTAAGACTTCATATCTTTGAGTGGCCATTATTCAGCCTACTACAGGGTCCATTGAGGTAAAGCTTAGTAGGATATATCTATGTATTTTCACAGTCATTTTCTTATACAATTAAGTTGTTACTAGCCATTCTGATAGAATAATATAATTCTACTTCCCATGATGCTAATTTATTTCGCACTGTAACATGAAGGTTCAGGACCATATTGTGACATGAACCTGTCCTTTGGAACTTGGAACCAGGAGTACAAAGGTAAGCAGTAGAGGAGGAGCAAATGTAAGGAGTCAGAAACTGACTTGTGAAAAATAATTATAAATATCACAGTGTATCTATGAAAAAATTTGATAGGGATTTTTATAAATTTGGCAATCCTAATAATGTACCTATCATTGTCAATAACGGGTGGTAAGGTGGAAAGAAACTTCCTAAACTATGGATTTTTAACAAATTTCCATCATTTGTGCTAGAAAAAAGACTGAATTATCCTTCTGTTTTCCATATAGAAAATATTATAAAAGATCAAAGAATGTGCAGCCCAAAATGTAGAAAATAATGTACAATACAGGCGTATCAGGCAGTTAATTCATCAAAAATATTACTTAATTTTTAGAATTTTTCATGGTATCTGCCAGGTTTTAAAGATTTTGTAATTTGTTGTGTTTTCTCATTCTAAATAAATATGAACTTTTGTAGGTGATTTTGTATGTGTCTTCTAAAATGGCTCCCCAGAATTGTTTAAGTTTTAGGTACAATAAAACCTAGAAGAGCTCAGGCCCTCTCCAGACTGCTCTGTGGTTCAGGTATGCTCTCTTGGGAGTGAATGAAAGGGCAGTTTTTCATATGCATGAAGAAAAGCTGCCTCAGGAGACAGAGCTCTTCAACAACAAGAAGTCAGTCTTATTTACAACTTGGCAAAGCTGACAACACAGAGCAGTTGCTCTCCAGTTACTTGTCTGGGGTGTCTGCCTGAACTCAGTGATTCTCCCATGTGTAGCCAAAAAACCAGATACTTACAGTGATTTATTGAATGAGGTGCATTCATCCATTCTTTGCACAGGCTAAGCTCTTTCCCTGGACCAAGGCAGACCATCAGTGATGTGTGTAGATGTCCTTGCCAAATTGCTCTTCCTGGATTATATTTATATGGTGGCACCAAGGGGAGTGTAAGAACTTCCCTTTGAACCTGTCTCTGTATTTACTGTAGGGATGCTGTTGAGGAAGTTGTCCATTGTATTCCTGTTTATGAGAACCCAGGGGAGACATTCTCTCTGGCTCTTTTGAGTATCAAATCTGATTTCTACTGTATGGATGTTGTAAGACATGTCTGGTTTGGTCTCTCACATCTTGTGTCTCTAGCAAAATGCATTTGGAGTATCAATATTACCCCTGGCTCCGTCTTAACTACTTTTATTTTCTTCTTTACCCTACTTTCCTTATTTGCTTCTTATTGTTTTTTTATCTTATATAATTAAATGTATTTATGTAAGCCTAAAATCAATATGCAACAATGTGGGCAGAAATAAATAATCATTTAAAAACCATGTTAAGTGATTAAAAAAAACAATAAAACATCTAAAGCACATCTCCCCTCAAGGCATTATTAATTACCTGATATTTATGCACAGGCCTTTTGCCAACAGGTCAGAACCATATTTAATGAAAAAGTATCCAGGTTTCATTAATAAAACTTCAGACATTTTCAGCCAAAAAGAAAAAAATAATAACCTTGTTTTTATCCCCATTTACTTTTTTCTTTTCCCCTTTGCATTGTATTGTTCATCTAAGAGTACAAAGGCTCTCTGAGGACCCCAGTTCTTTCTTATTTAAGGTTTAGTCAAATTACACATGACAAAGATGACAAAAGCCTTTGTAATCTGTAGTGCTTTCTGCTCCTGGGAAAACTCAGGCCTTGTGTTCTTGTTTCCCTTTCCTGAGTCAGCACTTGGCTAGTCCAAGGCTATGGGGCTCCAGGTCAGACAGTTAGAAATAATAAGCATGCAGAGACAGAAAGAACAACAGCCCACAGTTTAAATTTGAAAAGGACCCTTGCTCTTTATGTATATGTGTGTGTGTGTATATATATATAATTGCTCCTTTTGTTCAAAAGACTCAGCACACTGAAGTGCCCTAATTTGGCATGTCATTTTCTGAGCTCTGACACCTTCATTACTGTTATTGCTAAAATTTCTTGCCCCATCAACATGGCCAATTTTTAATTCCATATCTACATTAGATTCATCTTATAATTTGTTTTTGACCTGGTGGCTGTCTGATTTAGAGTTTAGGTAGTATGCTTTCTTTCAGGATTTATGAATCAGTTTTCCATTTGACATCTCCCTGACTGTTGAAGTTCTTGTGACCTTGACATGGCATTATTTTTTGTACTTCCCCAGGCTCATACTCCATCTTATACACCATTCTCCACTTTACGATTTATTGTCTGTTTCTATATCCTGTCTACTAGCCATTCACAGGAACACTTCAGATCAATGTTCGCCTTGTGGACCGATGCAAATTACCGTCCCATTTTCTTGACAATCTCTGCTCATGCAGCATCCATTTATGATGGTTTCTTGTCTACCTTTTCCTGGGCTGCCTTAGAGCTTTTCCAAGTTCACATCCTATATTAAATGAAAGGAACATAAAATTAAAGTCCCAAAATAAATCATCCAAAATAAACAAGAAACTCTAAACAAAACCATCTATCAGAGAGGAATGACATTGGTACAGAATAAAAATGATTCATATTGATTTTGAATATCTCTCTATACCTAATGGGGCATGGTGTAAAAGTGTATAAGGTAAGTAGGAGAATATTTGCTGCCTGGAAAGGATCTAACAGTGTAGATGCTGAACTAAACTTCAGTGAAAAGACATGTGAGCTATGCTATCAGGGTCTTATTTACTCCAGCTGCCTTGAGTGGAGGGGTATGATTACTGTGCCATTGCACATATGCACTTGGCACCCTGGATGTTGGCTTCCTCTGATATGGGAGGGAATACTGGAAACTCTTCTTGCTTGTCAGTAAGTAACAGGAAAGCCTGCACATCTTGCCACCATGCCATTTCCCAAAAGGCACTCACCTGCCACCCTCTGTCTCTGCTATCTTACATCAACCTTTCTGAGTGCAACCAAGTCAAGTGCTCCGTGAATGCTTAATTTCATGAACTGGCAGGCCTGGTTTACTTAGAGTGTCATTTCCACTTCAGGATAGCTCCATCTTTGATTCATTAAATGTGTTTATGCAATAATTGTTATATTAGAATCTTTTCCTTTTGGTTGCTCTGTTGTAAGGTTCTAGAAGTTATGTACGCTATGTGTAAATCATGCTGCACATGCATTCTCTGTCTTTACCCCAATCCCCATAATCTCAGTGCACCACATTAACAAAAGCATCCAAAAAAATCCAAGAAAAATGTTACACATCATTTGATCAGTAAAAACCATATTATACAGTCAAAGGAACATTAAAACAAACAACAGCAATGCTTAGCATGTTGAGCACTTACAAGGTGCTAGGCACGTACAAGGCAATTTGCATGTAGTTTAACTAATCTAATAACAACCTTAGAAGTGTGTAATTATAGAAATACAGAAGCATACGGTTCTTGTTCTCTACTCTAGAGGGGAAAAGGCCAGCTGGCTGGCTCCTAAAGGAATTCACTACCCTTGTGAATTTGCTCTCAGTCTCATGGACCTAAATACCTGATCAGCCTAGTGAATATAGATTTATCTCTCAGGGGTGAATCATAAACCAAGAAGAAATCGCCATCAGACAAACCCAGTACTCAAGCCCACATGCTCAGCGTATGCATCAGTCTGGAGCTCAACAGGAGACAGATGGCATGCTGAAATTAGGATAATTGAGGGAGGGCTTAATAAAGGGAGTTATTTATTAATGATACAAAAGTGTAGGCAAGAGAAGAAATACCGTAGAGGTTAGTATGTAACTGAAAGCTAGTAAAAATTGCTGTCTTTGCACCTAGGCTTAAGAATTGTAGCCCATTCTCTAGTCCCGAAGGAAAGAGTAGAGGAAGTAGTTTCAATGAGAGTCTTGGGGTGAGAGGACCACCTTGACAAGAGCTGCAACCTTTAGTCAAAGAATTCAGCCAGCCCAAAGCAACCTTACGGGGAGAAAACTGTGAGAATAAATGCCCTGAAATAACTTTTTCTCTCCAGCCTCCAGGTAGGGCTTTCTATTGGTGAAGTCCAACAAGAAGCCACAAGGCAAGACTTTGAAGGCAGTCTATACAGGTCAGCTTCCTGGAGTAAAGGGCAGGGTAGAAAGGGGAGAGAGTAAATGTGGACAGGCAAAGGGAAGTCATGCAGCACTGAATATCTTCTCCTTAAGCCAAACCTGGGTCAGAACCCACTTCACAAATTCATCATGAATAATTTCCACACTAGGGGCTAGGAATCCTTAAAGTTCATGTAGTTTGCCCATTGCCCACTGTAGGCAGATGATGTGAGAAGCCAGATAATGATTAGAAATTTATTGGCAAGCATGGACTCAAGGGAAACTAGGAGAATGGAGTGATTTGTGATGTCAACCCTTGGGGACTGCAATACTAAAAGCTACAAAACCCTGTGGTATCTATTGCTACATAACAAGCTACTATAAAACTTAGTGACTTAAAACAATAAACAAGTATTTTTCATAATTCCATGGGTTAGTTGGGTGTTTTTTTTTGGGCTGGCAACTTCTTTGAGGCTGCATGGTCTAGTATGGCCTCACTTACAGGCTGCACAGCTGAGACCTCTCTACATGTAGGTTTTCATTCTCCAGAAGATTGGCCCAGGCCTGTTTGTGTGATGTGGAAATAATTCCCAGAAGCAGAGAAGGCAACCCTACTATGTGAGCTCTGTTCAAACCTCTGCTTATTTATATTTGCTAATATCCCATTGGCCAAAGCAAATCACATGTGCAAACCCAGACTCAAGGGTGGAGGAATAGACTCCACCTCTTGATGAGAGGAGCTTCAAAATATTGTGGCTTTTTTTTTTCCCATCTACCACACCTGTAATTCCACGTTAGGAATGGTCTATCCTGTTGGACAGAAAATGCTCAAAGTTTCTTTGTTTATACTCCTTCTCCCTAACCCAGTGCTTGGGCAATTGTGTTTATGATGTTCTGCTTCTATGGTTGATTACAACCCCTGCTGTGATTGCAGTTGCTACCGGTTCTCACAACCATTCTGTCTTTTTAGAGCTGTTGGGCCATGAGTCATTATGTGGATGCTTAAGCTTAATTCTCAGATACAATTTTATTTTCCTTGTTTCTGATTTTTAGGTAACTCTTACATTTAGTTCTCAAGTATTAATAATATGCATTATTATTTTCATTTTACATATTATGAGATTAGGAACACAGTAGAGGTTGGATCTGAAGTCTAACAGAATACACATCCTGCTCATATATATATATATATATATATATATATATATTCAGTTGCTTCTCAAAATTGACATAAAAACATCTTCTGAATATAAAGGAGCATTGTCATCATCGTCACTTTTATTAGAACTATCAGTATTATTGAGAGTAGAGCCCCCCAGTCCACAGTGAGGTAACAGCATTACAGCAGACAATTTCATTTTTCTTTTTTTTTCTCCTGAGCCAGCAATAAGCACTTCATAAGACTTCCATAAAAATCAGTCTTGATTAGAAGGTTCTGAGTTAATGGTTTTCCATTCTATTAAATTGCCACTTATTCTTTTAAATTAGCTGTCATTGCAATAGGGAAGCCAATTGGTTGAGCAACCAGGCTATATGGTGTACAGATTAAGCCATCTGTGGAGCAAGCATGTTTCATGCTCCCATTATATTCCACATCAGGGACAAGGACAGGCCCATAGGTTGCTAAACACTCAGTCCATGCCTTCCAGAAAATTACTGTCCAGTTTAGGGCCATCAAATAATATTTAATTATGAGTTACCTGAGTCAATATGCCTTTCTATTCAAATAAATTGTAGGTTTCTTAGTGGCAGGAATTGGGATGTATACTTCTTTTGTGTAGCACCTAGAACATAAGGCACTTATTAAGTGTCTGAGAATATTCTTGATTGGTGTATTGATTGAAGGCTGAAAGAAGTTATGAGTAGGGGTTGATGGGGAATAGTGGCTCCTTCGACAAAATACTATTGGGTAAACATTAATCCTTTGGATCAGTAAAGAATTAGGTTTCCCTCCACTAATGGATGCCCAAATCAAAGTAGCTTACAAAAGATAAGAAGTTTATTTTTATTTTACATACCTTTAAATTTAGAAGTAGGCAATAAAGAAGTATGGAGGCTTTGTGGATGACATCAGTGACACCATCTCCTTGAGTTTTTCTGCTGCATCATCTCAAGCACAAGAATTTACAATGTGCATTATCAATTTATCAGTGTCTCACAACACATATTTTGGGAAATGTTAATCAAAACGAAATCTTTTGCTTTGCAAATTCAATAGAATTTAATTTAGCAAATATTTATTGAACAAACACTGTATGTCAAAAAACTGTTTTTGAAGCCCTGGAAAAGGACAGAGAAGGAAATCAAGATCCTAAGAGATGAAGCAACTTGAAAGTTGACACATCAAATGAGTGGACTGAGCCAAGGCTAGAGTCTGAGCCATGTTTCCTACTTTTAATGAACATGACTAAACCTCAAAGAATTACATAGGGTAGGCTTTCAGGCATTATTATAATAATTCTCCCTTTTCAGGTTAGTAAATGTGACTCAGAGACAGTGAGCAACTTGCCCTAGGTCACCCAACTATCCAAATACTGAACAACAACTCTTTCCTGACCCATGTGACACCAGATTCTTTAAATTTTTTTACTCTAGCATGTTGATTATTTTCCTGTTTTATCTTTGATATGGCAAAATATAGAACCTGCTTCAGTTATGAGAGGTGGCAGGCTCAAAGGAGTCCAGTGCCTGAGTTTCGGGTTGGTTCCTTGTCCTAGCAGGGAGCTCATGCAGGAACATGGAAACAGAGGCTTAGACATTCATGAGGTCAGTGAGCTGGCCATCTTTGATGGCAGTTGGCCCACACATTAGGCTTTACCTTGCCCATCTGAGGTCACTGAGAAAATCAGATGTGTTAGTGCCAGTATTTATATAGTATAAAGTATTTATATAATGGGATACTACTCAGCAGTAAAATGGAATGAACTATTGATATACAGTGAATCTCAAAATAAATAGTCTGAGTGACAGAAGCCGGACTAAAAAGTATATATTAGTATATATCATATGATTCTATTTATATAACATTCTACAAAATGCAATTTAATTTATAGTGACAGATAACAGATCAATGCTTTTCCAGGTAGGGAGGTTTGGAGGTATGAGGGGAATGAAGGCGTTATTCTAAATGAACAGAAGGAGACTTTTGAAAGTGATGAACATTTTTATTATTTTTATGGTGGCTTTGGTTTCATGTATGTATATGTATGTCAAAATTATCAAATAGCATCCTTTAAATAGTTGCAGTTTAACGTATGCCAATTATATCTCAGTAAAGCTGTTATTAGAAAGCAATTGCTTTATTTTCAGTTCCTCAAATTTTCCTAGCATGATAGCTTTACATCCCCTTTGCCATCTCTTTTCAAAGTGTCTTCTTCACCTATGATGACATTTTACCAACTGTCATCATAGGTGAAGAAGAATGTTTCTGCATTTGGAATGTTTCTTGAAACTTCTCTGACACAGTATTTTGTTTTAAAATGTTACAAACGTTTAGATGTTAAAAATTGTCAATATCATTTTTATAAGGCAAAAAATGATCTGCAAGTGCCAGGTATAATACTTATATTTATAACTTGGGCTCAGCAGAAAGTAGACCTGAGGCTTCTGGAGCTATTTTCTTGCACGTTATTAGGGATACAATTCCGGGGAGCAGGACAGAAACAAAGAGAGTGGAGCAGCTAAAGGAGAACAAATACATAATTGTGCTGTTGAGCTTACTGTTGCTAAGTGCAGCAGAATGCTGGGTTTGTGAGACTCGGCCTCCAAGAAGCTATCTCTATAAAGAACATTCAAGGGCTCTCCTGGGGGCAATATGTGGATAAAAAGGAAGGATTTATCCACTGGTTCCTGTTTCCCACTGGCTAAAGGTTTACTCCACAGGATATTAATTTGCCTATACTTCTGGCTTATGCAGGCCAGGATGAGGGCACAGGGCAGGGAACCAAAAAGAGAGGCTTTAGGTGCAGGCAGGAGGTAATGACACTCTCTGCTTGGGATTGTACAAAGAAAAGCCCTCATTGAGCTGCCTGCCACAACAGCTGAAAA
>NW_016107843.1:363790-368885 GCF_001604975.1 Cebus imitator | reverse complement strand
ACGGAAAAAGAGCATGAAGCCAAGAGGATTTGAAATGATGCAGCAGAGATATCTGATACATGTATGTTCTATAGCTATTACAAAGAGCAGTAAGCCTAAAACAAAGTGGTTGTTTTTTCTATGTCCTAGGTAACATATGTAACCTACAGCTGATCCTATTTGACATATGAAGCCTACTGATTTGTTTTACATGAGTACACTCTTAATCATGCTTGTGGCACTCATCTCTGAGGTACACTAAATTTACTCGGATCACTTTTATAAACCATTGACTTCTGTGCTCCATCACACACCAATCAAAACAGAACACCTGGGATGGGGCTGAGTATAACTATTTGTAAAAACTTTCAAGTGATTCTAAAGTGTAGCCGGTAGAGAATCATTGATTCACTTCAGTCTTCCAGCTGTGCACTGTATGTTCCATGATTTTACCAATTCCAATTACTATTCACACCTTCACTACTTAATGAAATGTTATTTTCTTTCTGTAAGTACTACCCATTATTCAGAGTTCATTTTGAATCTTCTTACCTACATATCTTTTCCTAACCATTTTATCCTTCATGATTTTTCCCTTATTTGACTCCATCATCTGTATTAGCAAAGCAACTTCTATATCCACCTTAGCAGTCTGTAGTAAAACTCTTTTTTTATTTCTTTCCAAACTTAGTTGCTTTCCTCTTTCTTTCAAGTTTTGGGATCCTCAGTGTTAACATACACGTGTTCTCAACAGAAAGATTTCAGGATAAGATTCCCCTGAAAATTGTGTTAGTTCTATTTATTTTGAACAAGTTCAGTGTGGCAAACAGATTTTAAGGTGGCTCAACAATCTCTACTTTTGTATGTTCATATCCTTGTATAATCCTTTCCCCTTGAATGTGGGTGAAATCTGTGACTTGCTTCTGACCAATAAAATATGGCAAAGGTGATGTCATTCCCAGGATTATGTTTCATTATATAAGGCTCCATCTTATTAACAGTCTCCTTCAATTACTGTTTTGAAGAAGTTTCCATGAATTCTACAGTCACAAAGAATACATTCTGTCAACAACCTGGGAGAAATTGGAAGTAAATAATTCCTCACTTAAGCCTCTGATGAGAACCTGGTCTAGCTGATATTTTTATTCCGGCCTTGTGAAACCCTCAACAGAGGACCAAGTTAAGTAGTGCTCTGACTTCTGACTTACTAAAACTAGTATAATACATGTGTGTTGTTTCAAGCTGTTAAGATTGTGCTAATTTGATATACAACAATAAAAAACTAATACATATTTTGGTGCCAGAAGTGCGATGCTTTTTATCTAAAGTGGAATTCTGTTGTAAAATACCTAAAAATGTAAGAGTAGTTTTAGAATTGGGTGGGTGAACACTAGAAGAATTTGGAGAATAATAGAGAAAGTATAAATTGCCTTGAGGGGACTGTTAATAGAAATCTAAAATTGAAACATGCTCCTGCTGAGGGTGAGAGCTCAGAAGAAGTGAGGAATATGCTGTTGAAAACTAGGGGAAGGAGGAGCCCTTGCTAAGTGGGGGAAGAAAACTCAGAAGAATTTCCTCCAGCATTTTCTCTTTATATGTAAAGAACAATGTGTAAGTAATGAACCTGGTTATCTAGTTAAGGAAATTTGCAAGAGAAGTATTGAAGGTGCTGTCTAGTTTCTTCTTGTTGCTTATAGTAAAATGTGAGACAAGAAAAACAAATCAAAAGAAGAACAAAAATGAACAAGAACTTGATTTTGAAGATCCACTGTCTTCAAATGGCAAAAAGTTAATGGCTGAAATTAAGATGGCTTGGTCTAGAGAAAAACTTGATCTTATGACTCTACAACATTTTGCTAAAATTTCAGAAAAATCAAAAGATTAGAATATTCAGTCAAACAAAGGACTCTTTCGAGAGATTAAGGTGTGGCTCAGAAATCTTCCTAATCAATCTGTAGGGCTTTCATGCTCTTTTATAATCCCTTCCGCTTGAATGTTGGTGGAACTTGTGATTTGTTTCTAACCAGTAGAATATTGGAAAGGTGATGGATTATCACTCCTATGATTGTGTTATGTTATAGAAGACTCCATTTTGCTAATATCTCATTTTCTTCATTGCTGGCTTTGAAGAAGAAAGCTTTCATGAATCCTACACATACAAGGAAATGAATTCTGCTAACCTGAGGGACCTTAAAACTAGATCCTTCTTTAGTCAAGCTTCTGATGAGAACTCAGTCCTGGTCAACATCTTGATTGGAGCTTTGAGAGGCACTAAGCAGAGGACCCAGCTAAGTCATTCCCAGACCTGACTTACAGAAACTATGAGATAATAAGCATTATTTTAAGTTACTAAGGTTGTAGTAATCTGTTATGCAGAACTAGAAAACTAATACAGTCAGAATATTTATTGCTGTATTTTAGTCACCATTTCTAGTCATCTAAGCCACAGGTAAATTATGAGATTATAGTTGCCTTCCATTTTTAGACATTTATTTTCAATTCTGTATTATCCACAATCTGCACATGTGGACATTGAGAGTTGAAGCCGAATTGTCTGACCCTTAGTGCGATGGTTCCTACATTTTAGTGTGCATCAAAATCAACTAAAAGGCTTGTCAAAATACAGATTGCTGGACCTGGCCATAGAGTTTTCAATTCAGTAGATCTGGCATGAGGCCCAAGAATCTGCACATTTAGTAAGTTTTCAGGTGATGCTGCTGCTCCTAGTCCAGGACCAATACTTTGAGAACCACTTCTATGGATCATCTTTACTATAGTTCTTCCTGTGGCCTCCATAATATTCATTTTTGCAATTTACTCTGACCCTCTTCTCATGATGATTAATATTGTAAGCTGCTGAAATTTCTAGATTCTGGCTGGCAGTTGCCATAGCAACACACACAGGGTTGCCCAGTGCCTGAGGCTCTGAGTGAGGTTGGCACCAGAAGAATCGCTGGAATAAGTGACTTGCAAGTGGCAGAGACGTTTTTCCTTGAATTGTCCATTTCCTTCTGTGACCCTTATTCCTGGTCTTTTCTCTCTCTCTCTCTCTCTTTTTTTTGCTTTTGGTAATGTCTTTTTTGAGACTCTCTCCAGATTTTTCTCTATATAATGTAATAATGACAAAATTTTAGATTCATGTCATTCTTCACATTTATAAAATAAGCAATACCCTTTCCAGTACAAAATCAAATTTTATTTGCATAACAACTTTGTGAGATGTGCTGTATAGGTCTTATTATTCCCATTAACAAATAGTTAATGTAAGGCTCAAAAATATTCAGAGATAACTGATATCCAGAGTTACACAAGGTAGAGAGTAGGAGAGCCAAGTTTGGATGCAAGAACTCCCGATTTCCAGCTCAGAGCTTGTATCACCCAGGGCCCTAGCAGGAAACAAATTTCACAGTCAAAAGGATAACTGAAGAGAGCTTAACAAAGGGAACCCATGAGTGATGGTGACATATCCCAGCCTAGCAACTAGCCTGGAGGGTCAAGACGATAGAGTGGTTAGTGAAACCTGGAAAGAGATGTAGCTACAGTTGTAGCTGTAGGAGGACACCCAACAGGAGCTATGGCTTTTAGTGGAGAAATGCAGTCACTGCCAACCCAAAGCCTATAAGGAAGGGTGCTGGAGCAATAAACAACCCAACTTCCTTCCCCAGATTATGAGGGAGGCTTAACATTTTGACTTACCACTGTCTGATTAGGTCATTGCAGGTTTCCGAACAGTGAGCAATATATGAAAATGAGGCCTTAGGAAAATTGGACTCATAGCATCATGCAGGGCTGGTTGGATAGAGAAGCTGGAGCTATGGAGATCAGTCAGAAGGATACTACAGAGCTTAGAAAATCTTCCATTTCTGTCCACACTGCAGTGGGTTTGAACAAAATGGGCAAAGGCAGACATGAATGTTGTAGAAGGGTGTTATGCCCCGTCCGTAGGGCATCTCGGTTTGAAGGAAATATCCCACTGTGCCTGCATATTCAATATTGATCTTGAAGCCTTTTTAGGATTTATGTGGGATACGAATGGGCTTTTGGTCTTGGTTTGGGTTCTGGAAAAGCAGACTCAGAGAAAGGGATTCAAGTATAAATAGTTTATTAAGGAGGTGCAGAGAATACCAGCAGGAAAATAGTAAGTGAGGGAGGGAAACCAAAAAAAGGGGGTATTATTAAATCAGCTATCACAGTGAGTGACTGCCACTTAAGATCACGAGTAGGAACTAGTGTAACATGCATACCTAAGAATCACTCCACTTGAAGGGAGAGAGTTGGAACATTTGTATAACAACTCCTGAGCATCATTGGTTGAGGCATGCTCCTGGGAAGCAGTAATTCCTGACACTTCCAGCCCGACACAAACAAAGGCAGAATTACCTTCTGTGGTTCTGGAAACAGCTTCCTGATGCAGAAATGCAGATACCGGCAGTTGGAAGTCATTTTGAGCACAACGAACTGGACATTGGTGGAGCATTGACAATACCTGCTACATTTTCATTTGCAGGGTTGCGTTCATCACCACTATAGTCTCTACCCACTTGATACAGTACCTACCCTGCCATGTCCACATGAAATTCAACTTGCTAATGCACAAAACCAACCCAGCACGATTGTTTTGAAAGTTATAGCATTGTTGGATAAATACCATAATGGGCAGCGGAATTTGTAGTAAAACACAGGAGGTAAATTTTGGTAATTTTTAAAGGTTTCAGAGGAGAGAAAAGACATATTACCAAATGACCTGGGGATCAATGTAACATATCTGTTTGTGGCTAACCAATGATCTGTTCCCAGAATGCAGGTGTCAATCCAAAAGCAAGAGAAAAACACAATAAGGAAATGCAAGTACCCATGAAAAGGAACTCATCCTGCATTGCATAACATATCTGTTTATAGTATCAACATGGCTGCAAAAGTTACCTAATTGCTCTTACTCCACTGAAAAATAAAAGCAAAGCGCTGTCATTTTCCACCGAGTTTCAGAACAGCCGATCATCTCATGCACTCGCTCTGTACTTAGACCTCACTGAGTTTGCATCTCCCAATTCAGCGAGGACATCTGTCCTGCTCTGCATCAGAGCCCTCAGCATGATCTTGAATCTACACAGACACA
>NW_016107843.1:348503-363360 GCF_001604975.1 Cebus imitator | reverse complement strand
TTTATTTAATTAACCATTGGCAAATTTAGACATTGACTACAAAATAATGCCTTCAAGCATTATGTGCAAAACAATAAGTACGGGTAATGGAAATGAGGGTGTGTTTATTTCATCTGAGATCGGAATGAGAAAAAGGAATACATTATGGTTGGGAGGTATTTATGTGGCCGTAAAAGAGAGAAATCCACCTCCTTTCACGATATGTGTCACAGAGGGGGATCATGAACATTCCCAGTGTATTCTAAAGGGGCTGTAATCATGTAATCACGTAAATATAAAGTAACTTTATTTTTGTCTCCCTCTATTCTTTTACATATTTCAGAAGGATAATTTCTTCCCAGCCTCTAAACAAAATCCTGGGCCCCCCATTTCTTTTCTGGGGTGCTTAAATACTAAAAAATTCCTATGATCACTTGAAGTCCAAAGTACATTCTGTTTTTAGTGATTGTCAGTAACTATTAACTCCAGGTCCATGTAATACTCAAAACTTTGAACATTACTTGCTACTCTGATAGGAAGCCTGGAGCAGGGGAAGGGTAGGAGAAACATGGTCAGCTTTTTTTCTGGAGGAGAAGAAATAGCGCTTCTTTGTCTTCCTTCTCCAGCTGCTCACCTCTTTCTTCACTCCTGTGGCACCTGGGTGCAGGGAGAGAGAAATACACAGAGAAAGAAAACCCATTGTAACTGGAATGCTTATGAACACCATCCATTTAGTGGCCTGGTTGGCATAAAATGCTGACTTTTCCTCATGGATGCAATTGTGATGTTTTTGGAGATCCTTTTCCATGCCAAATACTGGAAACCTCTCACTTTCAGTTCTCTTGCCCCTAAATGATGGACTCTCTCCTATCCCACCTTTGCACTGTTTTTTTAGTCTCTAGCTGTCCACTTGGGTTCATTGCTAGCTCTTTTCTCTGGAGATCTTTTCACTTGTCCAAGTCAGCCCTCTTGGGTAGTCCCTAAATTGATTTTATGCTCATTAATTCTGTTTCTGTCCCTCGCTGTCTCTGGCTCTCTCTCTCTCTCTCTCTCCTCTTTTTCTCTCACACACATACATACACACTTGTCCAATTCTGTTTCACAGTAAACACTTAAACACTTATGCATTATTTTCTTCAATAAATTTCAGGATGTTGGTCAATCCCAATGCAACCACCCATCAGAGCAGCCAGGCTATCCATTTTAGTTACGATGTAGACGTTAATCTGCTGTGTCTATCCCTCAGATCTTGGGTAACAAATATTATCTTAAAGCCCCTCCCTTTTGACTTGAAGTAAAAAGAGAACCCCTTTCTGACCTTCTAAACAGAGCTTGTGCAAATAAACTATGTCTAAAAAATCTTTCTCCAAACTCTAACCCTCCACCACTTTTGCTCATGTGGTGGGTGAGTCATAAAACTCACAAAATTGGTGTTCGGTCATTTTTTTCTGGAAATCCTATAGGAAAGCCCATCTCACAAGTAACTTTGATATCTGTTATCTATTAGTGTCTCAGCACACATTTCGATTTTAACATCTAATTATGAAATGAAAAGTGTGAGGAGCCTAATTTTCTCTCAGTCAACCCTTGGAAGTGCCCACAGATTCAGCAATAAGGAAATCCTTGGCTGCTATTTTTGGGTTTGCAGAGGACTTCAGACCCATGTTTTACTAAAGGGTAGTACGTCAACAGTATTTATTAGAAAATCACCATGTGCCCCCAAGATAGCTATAATGTATAAAATGCTATTTTTCTTTTTTTCCCCGAGAAAAAGAACTGGAGGTACAGACAAATAAAGTGGCTGGCCTAGAGACATTAATGAGCTGTTAGAACTTGAGAAAGAACTCCATTATTGTGTGGTCAGCTAACTGGTTAAGTTTGTTAATAGACATGTGCCATAATTTAATCTAATAATTTTTTCTATCCCCCGGGCCTATAGGTTGAGGTTGATCTGAAAGATAAGACTATTTGTGAGCCAGAATCAAAAGAGTCAAGAAAAGTGTGAGAATTTCATCCTTGAAGCAGAAAGTAAGTGTTCCGGAGCCATAAGTGGTAACAAAGATGGAGGGCAAGAGATCATTGGATTAAATCATATTGGCAGACCAAACTTCAGAAGAATCATCACTCCAGAGACAAGAAGAAGTTGAAGTTAAAGCAAAGTTCCCTTACATTGGAGAATTATTCTGCATTTTCTGCTCAAATATGATGCCCTCCCCACCATGAAGAAGAGATTCACCTTAGATATAACCACAATTTATCCCCCTCAATAGATCCCAGAAGCCTGCTGCCTACTAGGGAGCCCACCTGCCTCGCTCTTTGCTCCCCCAGTCATATCCATCTTGCTCCATATGGGCTTTCCCATGCGCAACCTGTAGATACGAGAATGATAGCTACACACCACACCTTTTTCCTTGTCTTCCTGAGCACAAAGCTGGACCCCACTTCAAAGCCTCTGTTGAGGTTAGATGTGTGTGCTCATGTGCCTGAGTCCTAGCCAATAGAATGTAATTGAGAACTGTTGTGTGTCTCTTTGAAATCTGGCTGAAAAATACCCATCCCCATTGCTACCCTCCATGTTGTTTCCCTTTGTACTGACTTGATGCAATTGAGCCCAGCAAGCTTGGAAGCTCTATGCTGAGGATGTGTTTGATATTACAGAAGAAGCTGGGTCCCTACATCATTGCTTAGAGAGCTGCTGCCCAACTTTTGGACCGTCCATTTTGGACTTAACATGAGCAAGAAATAAACTTTTCTGTTTGAACCCTTCTTTATGTTTAGATTTGTTTGTTGCAGCAGCTAGGATTACCTTAACCAATACGGACCCCCTGAGAAAAGTTGTTGGACCAATGTTCATTTAAGCTCGGGTTTCAATTAAGAATTTCACACATGAAAAATTACAAATACATATAACTTTGAGTTTCTTTAGGAGAGAACAAATATCCTAATTGGCTTGGTATTATCCCAATAATACTTCTTGAAAAGTCTTTCATATGGTAGAAATTCAATGACTGCCTGTTCAAAACGTTTAAGTGTTCAAGTCTTAAGAAAAAATAATAGGCCATGAGAAGATTAAAGAGTCATTTACATACTAAGAGCTAAATGAAGGCTTATTGAATAAATGAATGAGTGAATAAATGGCATATTGATGAAAATAAGTCTCACATTAAGATTCACAGAGAAATTTGCTCATCCGTAAGATGAGGATTGTGATATCTTGCACTTTCTACCTCACACATAATGTGTAGGTATCAAATCAGAGAATTTACTTTTAAGCATTTACTTTGTAAATTACCAACTGCTAGATCCATATAAGTTATCCAATATAATTTAGATAGATTACTTTATGTTTTGTCAGTATGTTGACAGTTTGTTGATAATGGAGTCGAAACTCAAGGAAGGAGAATAATCTGTGAAGCACTTCTAAACATCTTGGTTTTTTTTTTTTTAAGTTATATTAGTGACCTGAAGATTTTAGACCTCTTAAAATTCTGAATTACTACTAATCTGCAGATAAAATAATGCCCATTATTTACCGCCGGACTCAAGAGAACATCTTTGTGTATCATCGATACCCTGCAATTATAACTAATCATATCCCCTCTGTATCTCCTTAGGATGTACCTGTCACTTCTTAGGTTCCTGCTTAGTGATTAGAGTCAGAAAAGCATTAATCAACACTGCTGTGCCAAATACTACGTAACTTTATTTAACCATATTACATAATTGAAATGTCAGAATGTTTAAACACTTTCAGTCATATGAAAATATATTTAGAAATGTCTGGAACCAAGCTGGCAGAGAAGAAACACAAAGAATGTTCTTATAAAATGAATAAGCTCTAACTGGGCATGGTGGCATGTGCCTGTAGTTCCAGCTGCTCAGGAGACTGAGGTGGGAGGACCGCTTGAGCCCAGGTGTTTGAGGCCAGCCTAAACAATATAATGAGATCCCCATTACTAAAAGTAAATTTTAAAATAATGGATAAGATTTAATGATACATGGAATGGTTCTGTGTGGGCTTTTGGTCAGAAGCCTGAGAGTGGGGATTAGACAAAAGTGGCTGTCCAATGTGCCAGGGGTGATGCCAACCTCTTACCAGCTCTGATAGAATGAATTAGACCATGCTTGAAGGACCTCAGAAGGTCTAGTCAAATTGTCAACTAACCCTCATAGTTTGCAGAGCTGCTGGGAGATAAAATCATGTCCAGAACTCTGAAGCCACAGGATTCCTTTGGGTCCCATAACCTCTTTGAAAAAGGTTATAATGGCTTTAATGTCATTAACGTTTATTAAGTTTTTACAGTGGAACAGGCATGGTTCTATGCACTTTACACAACTAATTCATTGAATTCTCTCAACAACCTAATGAGGTCAGAACTACTATTATCCTCATTTTAGATGTGAAAAAGCTGAAATACAGAGAGGTTGTGTGGCTTCCAAGTCACGTAGTGTAAAAGTGGCAGAGACTGGATTCAAATTTAAACAATAACCACTGCCAGGGTATCATGGGAAGTTGTGGTCCAGAAACTATAACAAGCTGCGCCCAAGGAGTCCTAATCCTATGCCTTCTGTCTCCACTGGATGAGAGAGAAAGAGCGGGACCAAAGTCTGTTAATTTTGTAGGAATTTTCTTTCCTGTTCCATGTTTCTCCCTCCCCTGCCCTTGTATGCATTGAAGTGATGGTCAGGGGAACAGGTCCAGCCTCTGGAGGCAGGCAAGCAAAGACTCAATGCACTTTTCCACCTCTTGCACTGGCTCATATTTTAATGGCTGGAGGTTTAAAATCACATCCCAAGCTTCTTGGAACTCAAAATTCAGTTATCTGACCCAGTAAAATGTAGCTTTCTCACTTAAAAGGATTTGCCCAAGGGCCCTCTGGGATTTCAAATATACTTAAAAGCAACAACTGTGTTGAATCATAGAATCATAAGGGATTGCATTTCCGCTGGAGAACACACAGGATGTTTTAAACAGAGGGGGAAATGTTTGAAGTTCAACAAGCTTTGAGTTTCATCCCACCCACCACATCTGAAAACTATCTGAGTCATTTGATGAAGGCAAAATACAGCTGGGCTCGTCTTGACATTGTGATGCCATCTCTGCAAGAACATTTCACTGACATCTTCCAACCCTTTTCTACTGGAATCAGGAAGAGTCTGTTCTCTAAAGCCTATCTGGAGTCGAGTGGGCTGAGGGTGGTGTGGAGTAAATATTCTTATGACAGAAGGCAAATATAGCTCTAAACAAAACAGTGAAGAGGAACAGGTTTGTCCATGGCCCTGAACTGCTATCAAGGAGGTTAAAAGGCCTTTATCTGTTTCATGGTGCTGCAGTCTAGTGTAGTGTGTTTATGAAGATAGATTTGGGGGTCAAAGAGATACATGTTTAATCCTGACCCTACCCATTTATTTACTCACTGTGTGTCCCTGGGCAGATTACTTAACCTCTCCAATTAGATGTTATGTAACTTATTGTAAAATGGGGAGAGTTATTGTGAGGATCCAATGAGAAAATATTTGTAAGGTGCTTGCAACAGTATTGGACCCATAGCAAATACTTAATAAATGTAAATTATTAGTATTTTTCTTGTTATTACTGCCTGTCTCTCAAATGGCCATTGCTTTTTACCCTTTATTGTATTATTAAAATCTGCTTTCAGATGTTTTATTCAATCAAGGGATGAATTAAAACAATTCAAAGTCTTACTTTCCATCCTAAATTCTTGATCACAGATTACCACCTAACACAAAATGCAGAGTCCTCCCAAGAAGTAAATTTGTTCCAGACCTGCTCAGACCTCTACAATGAGGCAGTTAAAGGGCACTAGCTTTAGAGCCAGATTTGCAGGTCAAACCCAAGGAAATCCATATAACTTTGAACATTGGACAAGTTACTTCAACTCCTTGGGTCTCTTTATAACTGATGAAAAGATCTAGGGGGTCTTAGATCAATTTTTTTCAAATTTTTTTTTTTTTTTTTTTGCCATGGAACTATTTATTCAAATACACTTCCACAGGGAAATACAATGTATAGATCAGATATATTGGATAAAGGAGGTAAGTTTCCTGAGCCACTCTCCCCAGGCATTGGGAGTATTCTGTGAACCCTCAAGCAATTTACACTGCATACTACTCAACTGTGTGATCACCAAAATTCCTACTATGTCTAATGCACTAGGTATGCTGTCTTTTTACCTTAAACACCAGGCTGCAGTCCCATCATCCTCTCAACCTGCTCTGCTTATATCTACCTGTCATCTTGGGCTTCCTCATACTTGAAACATATTCTGGTTTCTCTTCCCCATAGGATCTATATGGCATACATCTTTCACTAGATCAGCACAATGTTAAAAAATGTATTGTAATCTCTTCAGGCAAACATACATTCTCCGGCTAGGCTCCATTACTCTCTACTATCTTCTCTTATCCAAGTCAAACATTTATATTACTTGCCTGGCCCCTGAAGGCATCTGAATTCACAGTGTCAGATCTTCCATGTCATTCAAGGCCCTCCCGAAATCTAGCTTTTGGACGCCTCTAGTTGCTCTCGTCTCAATGATTCTATTGTATTTGCAATATAGTTATATAAATAAAAATAACAACATTATCAAAAAGAGAATAACTGAGAGAATTTCAGAGAACTAATTTAAAAAAGAAAGCAGCCAGTTGACTTCTTTTGGATATCATATAACAACTTATAACAAGTACACAATCTTTTCTTGATTGAGAAGGTAATCATGGAATAGAATTAATTTGAAAAGATGCCGCTTAATTATAATGATCAGTAGTATATTAGGGTAAGACTAATTTCAGTTAAGAAAAACCCTCAAAATTTTAAAAACTTAACAAATGGAACTTAATTTCTTACATACAAGTCCAGCATGGGTGTACGTAGTATATGAAAAACATTTTTAAAAACCTTTTATTTTAAAATGATTTTAGGTTTACATAAGAACTGCAAATATAGTACAAAGAGTTCTCAGATACTCTTTCCTCAGCTTCCCCTAATGCTAAGATCTTATACAACAATGATGCATCCATTTAAACTACAAAATTAATATTGATACAACACTACTAACTAAACTACAGTCTTTAATCAGATGTCACCTGTTTTTCCTTGAATGTCCTTTTTCTGTTCCAGTGTCCAGTCCAGGACATAACATTGCATTTAGTAGTCATGTCTCTTTAGTCTCCTCCCATCTGCTACAGTTTCTCAGTCTTGTTTTTCATGACTTTGGCATTTCTGAGGAATAGTGGACAGGTGTTTTGCAGAATGCTCCATAATTTAGGCTTGTCTGATGTATTCTTATCTTTAGGCCAGGGCTATGGATTTTGGGGAAGAATATCATAAAGGTAAAGTGCCCTTCTCATCACATCATATTAAGGGGTGCATGATATCCATAGACCTTTCACTGCTTATTAGACTTGATCCCCTTGGTTAGGGCAGCATCTGCCAGGTTTTTTCATTGCAAAGCTGCCATTTTTTTCTATCCTATACTCCATTCTTTTGAAGCAAGTTACAAGTCCAGCCCACATTCAAGAGAAGAAAAACTAAGTTCCACTTTCTGGAGAAAGGAGTAGAAAGAAATTTGTGGGCATATATTAAAACCACCACAATAATGAATAAATAGTGGGTTCTGTCTGCAGCAATTATTATTACTGTGTTCTAACACTGATTTTTTTATTTCTCTGGTTTCTTCAATATATATTATCTGGAATTGTTTTGTGTTTTGTAACAAGTTTTTCCCCTCTCCCATTTATTTATTTATTCAATTATTATATCAGTATGAAATCATGGATATTTCTTTTCCAAGTTATAATCCAAAATTAATATTTACTTTGTTGCTCAAATTGTTAATTAGAACACTCTCATGTGAGCTTCTGTGCCCTTTTTGACATACCCGTACTTTAAAAATTTATTTTCTATTTACTTTTGTTTTTATTTATTTACTAGAATTTCCTTACTTTCTATCACTGCAAATGTGCTAAGATCATTCCCTGCCCTATCATTTCAATCAGTATATTCCAGATAGAGTTGTGGATTTCTCTTTCCCTTAACCTTTTTTTTCCCCCACAGCTCTACTGTTGGGTGCATACACATTTAGGACTATTTGGAGTGTTAAAAGATAAATTGAGATACATTAAAATATTAAATAGTTTATTTGAGCAAATAGTGATTCATGAATCAGGCAGTGGTTTGGGGCTCCATTGAAAGGACACAGGGAGAAAACTTTTATAAAGTGTTCATAGAAGCAAGACAAAGAAAACATTTGAGCAGTTAAAGGCAAAAGCCTTATTTGGATCATTCCAGGGGAAAAGTCCCTAGTTAGAAGTTAGATGATGGTTTCTGATTGGTCGATCTTAAAGTTTGTTTTACCATTTACACTGAGTTGGGTTTCAGTTTGCTTACATAGGAACCCAAGATGTTGGATGCCATCTCAGCCTAATGGCCTCCCAAGAAATTTTTTTTCTCTGAAGCATTGATACCTTTATCATTATGTGATACCTCTGTATTCCTGATAATTTTTCTTTTTTTTTTCTTTTTTTCTTTTGAGATGCAGTTTCGCTCCTGTCACCAGGCTGGAGGGCAATGGTGTGATCTCAGCTCACTGCAACCTCTGCCTCCCACGTTCAAGCAATTCTCCTGCCTCAGCCTCCTGAATAGCTGGGATTACAGGTGCCTGCCACCATGCCCAGCTAACTTTTGTATTTTTAGTAGAGACGGGGTTTTGCCATGTTGGCCAGGCTGGTCTCGAACTCCTGACCTCAGGTGATCCACCCTCTTCTGCCTCCCAAAGTGCTGGGATTACATGTGTGAGCCACCACGTCTAGCCAATGTTTCTTGTTCTAACCTTTACTTTTGTGATAATTGATATAGCTACTTCAGCTTCCTTTTGTCAGTGTTTGTACAGTGTATATTTCTCTATCCTGTTACTTATAATCTACCTATGTCTTTACATGTAAAATGGACTTCCTGTAGACAGTACACATTTAAGTCTTAATTTTTTAATTCAATATGAAAATCTCTGTCTTTTAACTTGTGTTTTTAGACCATTCAAATGGAACCAAATTATATATGGTTGTACTAAAATCTATCACCTTGTTCACTGTTTGCCATTTGTTTCATTTGTTCTTTTTTATTTCCTAATGTCTGCCTTCTCTCAGTGTAAATAAACATTTTGTAACTTTATTTTCTCTCACCTATTGAATTGTTGTTTATACCTCTTTTAAAAACATGTTTAGTGATTTACAATATACATTTTAAAATAATCTTAGTCTACCTTCAAAGACTATTATACTGCTTCATGTGTAGTATAAGAACCACACAGTAGTTTATTTCCAATTTATCCTCCCATCTCTTGTGCTTTTGACACACATACAGAGGAGAAGATGATGTGAAGACAGAACAGAGATATTTAAAGATGCTGGCCTTAAAGAGTGGATTGATTTAGCCCCAAGCCAAAGAATGCTGGAAGCCATCAGGAGTTGAAAGACTCAAGAACAGAATTCTCCCCTATAGCTTCAGGAAGGAGAATGGTCCTTCTTTGATTCTGGCCTGTGATACTGATTCAGCCTTCTGGCTTCCAGAACTGTGAAAGACTAAATCTGTTGTTTTAAATCACCACGTTTTTGGCAATTTGTTACAGCAGCCACAAGGTAATAATAACATCTAGGTTGTTTTTTTTCTTTTCCTGCCCGATGTTTTCTGAAATTCTTGGAACTGTGATTTGGTATCTGTAACTAATTTTGGAAAATGCTCAGTCATTATTTAATTGTTTCTTCAAATATTTTCTTTTGCTCTGTTCTCTCTTCCCTTCTGGAATTTCATTACAAATGTGTTAGATCATTTGATATTGTCTCATAGCTCTTGGATCTTCTGTTTTTCTCTTCTTTTATCGCTTTGTGTTTCAGTTGAGGTAATTTCTATTGATGTGTTTGTTATGAAGGTCACTGATTATATCTTTGTGTGTGTTTAGTCTACTGATGACTCCTTTGATGGCATTCTTCACCCTTGTCACTGTGTTTTGCATTTGTAGCATTTCTGTTTTGTTTTTTCTTATAGTCACCATCTTCCTATTAACTACCTATTCTTTCATGTTATCGATCTTTTCATTTAAAGCCTTTAATATATTACTCATAGTAAATTTTCTACTAGTTTTGACATCTGTGTCATAATTGAAACTGCTTCTGATGGTTGTGTTGACTCTTCAGACTGTTTTTTCTTTCCTTTTTGTATGCCTCTAAATATTTTGTTGAAAGCTAGACATACAAGACTGTAGGTACTAAGATATATTTTTTATGACTGGTGATGAGCATGCCTTTCCTCCTGCTATGCCTTTGGTATGAGAGTTTGTAATAATATAATAAGAAAATGGGCTGAGTTTGAAGTTTCCTTTCCACTTGGCTTTGGGTCTTCTCTTTGTCATACCCCTCAAAGAGAATTTTTCTTCTGAAGCCTCCCCAGTTCATTCCACTGCTAGTTTCACTTGACACCTGCTAATGTGGCAGTAGAGGTCTGGGTGATGGAAACATTATCTAATGTTCTGATTAAACCTTAGTCTTAAGCAAGTGGTGTGAAACTAGGTCAAAGCTTGTGTTTCTTTGCACAAGTATTCCTATCCCTCCTCCAGATATAATGCTAGGCCAAGCATGCATTTCCTTCTCCTCCCAGGAGCAGAAGTATTTTTTGTTTTTTACCCTGTTTCATTCTCCCAGGTGAAGTTTGGTTTTCACTAGTGCCATCTACAGTTTAGTTGCCCTCATCCTTGTAGATTAAGGCTTTTATTTCTTAGGTGAGGTAGGGGAGAAATCTGGTTAGTGTTCTTCTCCACTAGTCGGCACCACAGAGGAAGCTTTCTCAGGGTTCTCCCCATCTCCCCTGTGTCCATCTATGAGGTTTCTGTAGGAAAATCTTGAAAGAAGGTGTGGACTTTTCTGTGTCTGCTTTGCCCAAGGGCTTTATATTCTTATACTAGCCGACATTAAGCTTTTAACAATTTGACTTTTTAAAATTCTAGTTAAATTCTCCTTCTCATTGATTGGGCTTTTGGCAGCCTCTGTGCCAAGTAAACAAAGGCTAGTATCCCATTTCTCCCTGCAGACACCTGTTTCTCTCTTGGGTTCACCTTGTTTGCCCTGAGACTTCAGTTTTCTCATGCGTTCAAAAGAAGTCATTAATTTTATTCCTTTTTGGTCATTGTTGTTTAAAGGGCAGGAGCAATGTTTTTTTCCAACTTTCTGCATCTCCAAGCTGAAACTAGTGGTTGAAATTTTTCCTACCTTGATTCAGGGACCTAGGCTTCTTTCTCTTGTAGCTTTCCTATGCACTAAGACTTGCATATGATTATTTATACTCATAGTTAACTTTTACTTAGAATAAACTAGTAGATGTTAAATTGCTGGGTGTTGCTATGTGCATTCTCCAGGAAACAGACTCTAAGACAGAGATTAGTATTCAGCAAGTTTTTTCAGGACATACTCTTAGGATTAAAACCTCTAGAAAGGAAGGGAAGAAGGCAAGATTGGGCAAGGCAGAAGTTCAGCCATGAAAGAATCTCAACAAAGGATCAGTTGATCCCATAGAAAGCTCTGTAGCAGAGATGGCTCTGAAGTGTTTCCTATATGCAGTGAGGAAGTTAACCTTTAAGTCTTCTCATCAGCCAGTCATTGAATGAGGGCATATCCAAAGTAATACCTTGTCAAAGCAAGTGTCTCCAACTGAGGACAATTTCTAAAGAGGACTGAGAGCTGAAGACTATTATATGGCAGCTCTGGAGGAGTAAGTCCTGAAAGAGATCTGGGCAATGCACCACAGTTTCCATTACGTTGAATCAACGAATATGAATATTTTAAGGCTCTTGATAGGTATTGTAAAATTATTCTTCACAAAAGTTGCTCTAGAAAAGGTGTACTTAAGCACTCTTATACTTAGTTTTCTCATTGGTAATGTAGAAATAATTTTAAAAATTTGCCTCATAGAGTTATTGTGAGAATTAAATGAATGCTTAGAACAGTGCCTAGTATATACTAAATACCAAATGTTTCTTAGCTATCATAATTATTGCTGTCATTTTGCCCTGATACTATTAGTACATAACATTGCCTATTTCTTTGCACTATAGCCACCTGTGGGGATTGTCATTAAAAATAGAAATTTTCAATTTGAAATATGTCCTGATGTTTTATTGACCATTTATACTTCTTCTTTTGTAGGTTATTTTCTGATCCCCTTTGCCTATTTTCTATTAGAATGTAATTTTTTCTTACTAATTTGTGAGAGTTAAAGTCTTTAAGGTATTCCTTTATTATTATGTATCATGTAAGTTAGAAATATATTTCTAAATTGTATATCTTTTAGCTTACTTAAGCTAGAGTATTATATTTTTACATACTTTCTGTAGGAAGCCTAATTAGTGGATCAGTGTAAGAATGACATTAATGATGATGATAAAAATGTTGTTTCATGGCAACTAATGTCTATTGAGTATTTACTATCTTAATATGGTAAGAAACACTCATCCTTTCATGCATTATTTAATTCTCAGCATACATCTCTATGAGTTAAAATCTTCTATTATGCCTTTTTAATAGATACAAAAACTAAGGATTAGAAAGATTAAATAACTTGCCCCAAAGTCATAAGTGGTAGAGCTGGTATTGAAACTCAGGTATCTTAGATTCTAAAGCCATCACTTCCTAAGGTGTGTGTTTTGTGAAACACTATCCCATGAGACATTATGTACACACACACACACACACACACACAAAATATGTACATGCCACATGTGCCCCACAATCAAATTGATCTAGTAGAGTCTTGAATATCTGATTCCAGAAATAATCTATGTAGATACCAGCATATGAAAAACTCTGAGGGATGCTTTAGGAAAGAAACTTGTTTAACTTGTTTAACTCAGGATTTCCCCCAAATTATTTAATCATGGATCTTTTATTTCCCATTATACTAATAACAGACTGTAGAAATACTGCTCTATTTCACACACCTGGTAAAATGCTGCACTATACTACTCAGTCCCTCAACGATTGAACGTCTTCAGTATCCAGCTGTTTGAGATTCTTCTGTTCACTTATTATTGATACAGAGGAAAACAAAGAGAATTACCTAATCAAATTAGTGGATGACTCAAAGTGAGGAAGAAAATCTGCTACACTAGGTAACAAAACAAGGATTTAATAATCTGGAACAATGGACAGAAGTAAATAAGATACAATCTGACAGGGATAAATGTAAAATCCCACAGTTAGGTTAAAATGAAAATCAATGACATGAGTACAATTTAGAAGGAAGTTAGATTTCACCGTAGTTTGTGTGAGGAAGCCTGGGGGATTTAATTGATCATAAACCCAATAAGAAAGTAATTTAAATGTATTCAGTAAGCAAGGGAACTACAGCTTTAAACCTACATTAATACAGGGTAGTGTTTAGAATTGTCAGAGATTGGTATCCACTGCCCTGGCTGTTGTGCTAGTCAGACAGTGTCTGGAACATTGTGATACTTCTGGCAGCATGCTTTAAGACAAGTAATGAATGACAATCCAAAACCTATCCAAGTGGTTTTGATTTAGATAATGAGGAGTCCAGTAGCCATCACCTTTTGAGCGGTAGTAGAAACAACTCAAGCTGTCTATTCTGGTAAGAGTAGGTTCAGGGTGGCCACTGGGAGTGGATGATTGTCCTGAATATGTTTTGTTTGTATCTCTCTATTTTCCATTGTGCTTTGTACCCTAGGAGGCTCTCTGCCACGTATCTGCCAGTGGGAGGCACCAGGAGGAGATCAGAGATAGGAGGGGAATGAGGTAGGTATTTATTCCCTTGGCTGGCTCCCTGATGACTCACTGAGTGGTTCTGTCCTCCAGCTTCAGCTGCCTCTCAGCCTATCCTTCCCCTTGAACCTTCAGGCTTAGGACTCTTCTTGCTAGCTCTAGAGTGGTCCTAAGTTTCGCTTAATCCTTTATAAATAACACATCTTTATAACTAAGCCTTTTATCTTGCTCTTCTCAATTGCTGCTTATGTGATCTGTTGCCTGCTAGGACCAGCCCCAGACTAATGCTTGGATAATTAGGATGATTGTATGAATATTTCAAGTGCTTTCGTATGAGAAAGGGTAGAATTAAGACAAGAGGGTAGGAGTTGTGGACAGATTGGATTCATGTACTCATTTATTCATTCAACTAATCTTATTAAGCCTCTACTATGTGCCAAGCCCTATGCTAAACATAAGGCAGTGCTCTAAATGCTTATGGTAAAGGGATTTAATCTAGGTTGGAAGTTAGGGAGGCTTCCCAGAAAAAAAAATGACCCCCAAAATGTGTAGGGATTGCAGGGTAAAGAGAGGAGAGCATGGGAAGAAATGTTTCAGGAAGAGGAATTTACAGGTGAGAAGGCTTCAGAAGACTTTTTATGGGAGGTGAAAATAGGCCCCAGTGTCTGGAGTTTCTCTGTCTGCTGGTTGGGTGAGAGGAGCACATCAAGGGATGAGGCTGAGAGATGGGAGCGGGGCTGAACATGCAGAGCTGTTGTGAACATGGACTTGATCTTAAGGGCCTTGGGAACCCCTTGAAAAGTTTAATGCAAGGGAGACAACTATTATGATTTTCCATTGCAAAGCAAAAGGAACAAGAACATCCAAGAATATTCAGCTATAAATCACACGACCTTATCAAGGAATGAGCAGCCAGTTCCTGGATGACAGCTCTAGCATATTTTCAAGGAGGCAACTACACCGAATGACAGGTTGGACTAGCAGACATCTACGGCCCTTTCTAATCCAGAAAATTTCGAGACTCCTCTGGTCTGGCCCCCATGCTCTATGGTGGGATAAAAGACATAGCAGTTTAAGAACCCTTTCACTGACA
>NW_016107843.1:339679-348433 GCF_001604975.1 Cebus imitator | reverse complement strand
CCCTTTCCTTGGGCCTACGCATTTAGACTGGAACTTTGACACTGGGTTCTAGTGTTTATGTTCTCTCATCCTAGCTGACACAGGAAGGACACTGGCCACAATGAGTTCAGGGAATGGCTCAACCAGCATCTGACCTATGGGCCTGCTAACAGCTGGCTCTATAGTCTAAGGTATTAAACAAGTTCACCAGTTGTTTTTTTCTTTTTGTTTTCCTTTTAAAATTAAACTCTACAAAACATGAGAAAACAAATATCTTAGGCCCTGGGTCAGTGCCACACTTTGAGTCAGAGTGACGACTGCGCAAGGTTTGAGGGCTCTGAAGGCAGAGGTGTTGTCAAGCAAAGTGACCGTCGAGTTTTGGAACTCACTCTCAGGGACTGGGCAGATCTGTGTGTGATAACACAGCTGTGGGCCGATAATTACAGAAACCTCATTATGCTTGAATGAGGGCCAAGGCATGGCCCTGCCAGTGAGGAGGGTGTGAGGCTGCAAAAGTGGCACTGTTTAGAGGAAGTTGGCTTTGACAGCCAGCACTGGCATCTGAGGTATGCCAGAGATCCCATGTTCCCGCTTCCTGCAGGCAAGCGCCCCTACTGCCTGCTTTTCATTTCCTAACTCGGGCAATCTCTTTGTTCCTAAACCCACTGCATCAAACACAGCAACTCTGTCATTGGGGCTCAACTTTCTGGTTGATATTCCATTCAACTCCTGTTCTCATGACCCATCTTTCTGCCCCACTCACATACTTCTCTTTTTTCTACCCCAGGGAAGGGATTCATTTTCTTTAACATTCCAGGTAGAGAACACGTTTAATCAGAGCCTGGGTAGTCCCTGTTCTCTGGCTACAGTGATGGGAGATGCATCCTGGCTTTCTAAGCACTTCTTATGGGCTAAAATGAGAACAGATTGATTTTGGCCAAAATACCCGTTATCAAAAGATAATTAGAAAATTGTCAATCTATACTTTGAGTTGTAACAATGTGAATGAGAGCACAGGATAGGTCATCCAAGTCCTAACACGATCACCAGGGCAACAGGAGAGGGCCCCTGGGGAAAAGAAGAGAAGGAAAGAAGGAGCTGACTTGTGCGCAACAATCATAAAGGAGGGAGTGAAACCTAATGAAGCTAATGTACAAGGGTTTAATTTACCTCATGGAAAATATCCTATTAGCAAAAAGCTGCTTCCTCTACTGGCATTTTTCTTTTTCCAATAAAAGGGACGAAATAGTTTTATGTAACACATACAGCGGAGAAAGGAGAACAGTGACCCTGTGAAAATTGCAGCATTAAAAGTAATAAGCCTGCCATTGCCAATAAACCACACAGACACCATGCCATGCTATCCTCAGTATAAAGATGACATTTTTACAGTTATCCCTATAGTAACTTCTCCCACTGCAACTACATTTTGAACATCATGCTTTCACAAGGAAACTCTTTCTGAAGCTTGAGGATTTCTGAGGTTTCATTCTTTAAGGCCCAGGTCAGGCATCCCATTTTCAAGAAAGCCTCACAGCCTGGATTACATGCTCCCATAGTACCTTTCTCTATGGCAGTTAATTCACTTCTGTATTTGCTATTGTTTACTTATCTTTCCAGCCACTAGACTATGAGCTTCCTGACGACAATCATCATGGATTATTCATTTCTGAATCCCTGGTGTCTACCAGTGCCTGGCTTATCAATGTTTATAGAGTTGAATAATTAATAAGCCTTATCTCTTGTCCCATCCTTTAAGCCAAGGAGACTACTGCCATAGCAACTAAGTTAAGTTAGATACCTTTACTAATCTCTCCTCACCCCAAGGTGCTATAATTTTGGAATCTTCTGTCTTCTGCCTAAATCAGAAAGTAGATGAGGTTCTGAAGCAAGAAAATTGTTTGGCTGGATGAGAATACTAAAAGGGAGAAAATAATTTCTCTTAAGCAGAATTCTTCATTGAAAATGGAGAGGAAGTGTGACAAGGGTAGAATGGAATTGAGGCGAGAGATATACAAAGATGTCTGCCCCAAATTATAGAAAGGCAGAAACATCTATTCTTATTCATTTTGAAAGAAAAGTCAAGAATTGAAATCTATATTATAATCAGTGATAACAGAATCATAACTACAAGAAAAAATTGAAAGCCCTTCTCCTTTTTTTCTGAAAATGAAAACTGATTTTACAAAAATAATTTAAGGGTGAAGGCAAAAATTTGTTTCTTTTTAGAATCAGTGGCTGAAAGATGGTAGAAACAATTGAAGATCAATACAAAATAAGTAATTTAATTGGGTTTTTATTTTTTGAAAAAAGGAGAAATTTAAAATATCAGGCTTACTCTTTCTGAGTTGTATAAATGAAATAGAGAACATAAAAATTCAATATAGAACAAATAAAATACATACTGAACTTCCATTCTCTATTGTCCACAAGTACAGGAATGAGCAAAGAATTAAAGAGAGAGAGAAAAAGAGGTGAGTTGGGGAGGCTTTGGATAAAGTAACAGAAAAGAGAGAAAGACACTTGTAAACCTACATGGCCATAAAAACATAACTAGAAAAAGATACACATATTAAAGACCCAAATAGAAGTTTCCATGACCTAAAATATCTATTGTTATTTTAGAATAAGCTAGTAAAGACTTTTAAAAGCATGTTTTATTTTTGATTTTCAATATCTCTTGGTTTCAGAGTTTATGAAAATCTGATATTTGTTCTTTGTGTGTGCGTGTGTGTGTGTGTGTGTGTGTGTGAGAGAGAGAGAGAGAGAGAGAGAGAGAGAGAGAGAGAGAGAGAGAAAGACAGTCAGAGAATGAAAGACTCTAAAGGAATTGGCATAAGAGGTATGCTGAGAAACTTTGTTCAGAGTAAGTATTATTTCAGGAAGAAAATATTTTGAAATTTTGAATGTATCCCTTGGCAATATTACTTTGGCTGCTGCCAAAAGAGACAAGATGGAATGGGCAAGGGTCAGCAAATAGGTTTCATTGGCTGCTATTTCTTGTCTTGAAGATCTTCTGGATCATCTATTTGTTCTCACCTTATGCTAGTCAGAGTTCCTGGGGTGCAATGGGGCTTGGGGATCCTTACACTGCTCTTAACAAGCTGTTTCTTTCATGACCTAGTGGAGGTGAGTAAATGAAATCTGTGTATGAGAATTTTCCATCTTATAAAAGATATACTTAAAATAAAGCTACTCCTTATAAGCAACCATGGCCTACCAATATGTCAACTAAGTTTATTATGGGGAACATTTGTAGATTTATTCCATGCTGAACCTTTTAAGTTTTTATTATTATGTGACTATATACTGAAGAAATCTTAATGGTAAGCAGCTTTGCACATCTTTGTTACTCTTATCATTGTATATAAAAAATTAATTTTCACTTATTTAATTCTATAGTTATTGATTCAGAAAAAGGATAATACGTAACATTGTGGGCTCATTGTTTTTCATGAACTTAATGTGCTCATAAATCATTGAATGTCTTGTCACTGCTTCTTGTGCCCATGCTATTGTGTATTATTGATCCACAATGACTTTTTAGTAAAATCAGTTTTTTTCTATTCTTTATATTAATGCTCTCATTTAAAACTCTGCAACTCAAATGTTATTTTGTTTTACAACAAAAACCTTTCATGAGTTTGTGTGATAGGCAAGACATCATGCTAGCCACTGGAAATGAATGCCTTGTTGCGGTGACTCTGTGCAACAAAATGGCATCTAAACTCACTTGTTGATTTATAATCTGTTTCATTTCTCCTTAGCTCCCCAACCTATTTTAATGAAATGGAGCATTAATATAAAATGTTCTTTAACAAAAGGAAAGACACCTATTTAGGTGTGTGTTCTAAATCAGGAGTCCCCAACCTCCAGGTCCCAACCCCTGTTGCCTGTTAGGAACCCAGCAGCAGGCCAGGGAGCATTACTGCCTGAGCTCCACCTCCTGTCTGAGGAAAAGCAGCATTAGATTCTCATAGGAGTGCAAATTTTATTGTGAACTGCACATGTGAGGGATCTAGGGTGCATGCTCCTTATGAGAATCTAACTAATGACTGATGGTCTGAGGTAGAGCAGGTTCATCCCAAAACCATCCCCCATCCCCACTCCATCCCATCCATGGAAAAATTGTCTTGCATGAAATGGGTCCCTGGTGCCAAAAAGGTTGGGACCTGCTATTTGAAATAAACCAGCATCAAGTATCCACCTTCTAACATTTTCCTCTTGGTCATATGGTAAAACACAATCAATAAAAATTTTTATAGACTGTGACCTCTTCCTGTCAGGATAGAAGTAGTTTACATTAAAGAAGATATTCAGGTCTTTATCCTTGACCAAAGTTTGGCTGGGCTAGCCCTTGGTACAGAGGAGTCAGGTGCTTGAGTTTAGGTCCCTTGATAAGATGGAAGGAATCCCAACTGAAGCATTAGAACATCGATGAAATTCTCCACTAATCTGAGTGAAATTCTCCACTTCACCTGAGCTGAACAAGGTCTTCTTTCTTTTCTCTCAGTGCTAATGTTCTATTGTAGAAGTAGAGATTTACTTTGATATGGAGATAAAGTTTAATAGTAGAAAAAAACCCATTTATTTGGTCATGTCATGATGACCAGGAAAAAGTTAACTCTGATTCCATGGTGTATTTTAAGTCAAAATACACTCACTTTCTGAGCCAGAAACATGGCTAAAATGACTTGCTTCTTTTTTTCCAAAGAAAAGAAAATCCTAACAATATTCTATAAGAAAATATCTAAAACACTTTGTCTGAAATTTGCTTTACTTTTTCTTAATCGCTAAGATTAGATAATACTGGAAGAATATTAGACCTTTGAATTCAAATCACACTGAAATAGACATGGCAAAGTGGGGATAACAAAACAGAGAAGAAAGAGAAATGGATTATACTGGAGGTGTGAGATCTGTGATCAAGAATGTTTCACAGAAGAGAATATCTTTAAGATTTTAGCTCATTCTTGGACCATGGAAATATTTTGACAGAGAGAGGAGGAAAAAATTATCAGGTTTAAGTGAAAACATGCCAGTGTTATAGTGTTCGGGTATTTGGGGAACAAAAATTGGTTTAATGTTGTCATGACATATCACTGGGAGTGGCTGGACACCAGGCCAATAACTTCTTTTTAAGCTAATTCCTAAGTGTTGCTAGTGGGAAATTGAAAAGGGTAACAGGAGGTAAATAAGCATATATAAATATAGCCAAACTACTTTATTGACCTATATGCACAAAATCTGTCAAATCAGAAGAATCTGTTCTCTTATAGACTTATTTTATACTGCATACCAGGCAGAGAAGTGATACATAATCATGATTGGCTCAACTGCTTTAGACCTAAATTATAAGTTATCTATTGCCTTAGGTATCACTTCCTCTTTTACCTACCTCCACCAAATAAAACCATAGTTCACATGTCTGTGGATCAGCTGGGTGGTTCTTCTGTTCTGGGCCAGACTGAAATTATCTCATGTGGAATCACTCATTTAAGCAGTTAGCCAGCTAATTGGCTGGAGACTGACTGGTCTTTGATTCTCTTGAGATGGCTCTCCTCCATGGGGTCTCTTATCGTCCAGTAGGCTGGTCCAGCCTTGTACACATAGACCATTAGGATTTGTGAGAGCAAGCAGAAGTATATGAAGTCTTCTGAGGCCTAGACTTGGAACTGTAACACCATCACTTCCATTGTATTCTGTTGTCTAAAACATGACACAGGGTTTCCACGGGTGGGAATATAAACTTCACTTCTTGACGAGAAGCTTTCAAGTCACATGGAAAAGGTATGGCTTTAGAAGAGCATTGACAATTGTGTCATTTGTGCAAACAATCTACCTCAGAATAGCCAGCTTAAAAATTGAAAGCTGGGTATCAGGTCATGGAGAATTAAGGTATTCCTAGGCAGTAGAATTGCATCAGGCTCTGGTTTTATATTTGTATGTGTGTATTTTTTTTCTTTCACAGTGGCATCATGGAAAAGGTAAAGATTGTAAAATAACTAGATCGAGAGCAATACATTACAGTATATTAGAGTTAGTATCCTGTTTTTAGACAGAAATTAACTTCCTCAAGTCTAGCTCAAAGAATATAGTGAGACAATCTATAACTTACAATATTTTAAGAAGAGCCAATCTTTTATGAGGAAATATAAAAACATATTTGAATCTCCATTTGAGCTGATCAAACTGGAAGTCTTAATTTCATGAATGTCAATTTGGGTACAAAGCAAAGTCTCATAGGTTTGTGATTATAACAAATGGCAAGGTAGAAAAGAGACCATCTTCTCAGGAAAATTACAGTTTATTCTTGGAAAAAGAACAATGTTGACCTTTTCCTTCCTCCTGATGGCAAATAAATTGCAGAGATCAGCATTAAGTATGACCCGCCCTATTATCATCATAGTTTTTGCAGCCCATTTAACTTTCGTTTTCAATATATGTTTGAATAAATACCCTAATTTTACTCAGGGAATCTCCCAGCCTTTTCCCAAATGCCACTTGAGTAGATGCAATAAGTACTGCTCTAAGAGTGCAAGAAATATAGGAAGTGGGATTTTAAGTCCAGATGAAACACATTTTAAAAATCCTTCATTCATTGTTGGGAGATTAAATTGACACAATATTTTTAGGAGGTAGTTTTGGTGTCAAAAGCCTAGAATTTTGCATATTTTTTAACCCAATGATTCCACTTTTAGGGATTTATTTTAAGGAAAATAAGTCCCTTGCTTTAGCTGCAAGGAATTTATTTTTCTAATTTTATGATTGCAAAAATATTGTAAACCACCAAATGACCCAAACTGGAGGTTTGGATAAGTAAATTACAGTGGTTCCATACATTAAAATGCTAAGCAGCAGTGAAAAATGATGAGATGGAGAATTTTTATGAATATATGCTGAATAGTGCCCATGTCACTAAATGAAAATGCATGTAACAAAATAATATGTTCATTATAATCATATTTTTGTATTAAATATGTATATAAAAAGATTGAGAGAATATGGACTGAAATGTTATTAGTGGTGATCAATACTTGGGTTAGGGTTGGGTTTTATTTTCTTATTTTTCTTTAACACTATTTTTGTATGTATTACTTTGATAATTTTATTGTTTTTTTCTTAAAAGATTTATGGAATAGGATTTATAAGTATAGAACATTTTTATGCTTACCTTTTGAATCAGAACACTATAATAATGAGAACTCAAATTCAAAACTCTGCATCTTTAAAAGCTTTGCCAACTGACATTTGTCCTTGTCACAGAAAAAACACTTTTCTATTTATGTTTACAGCATTGAAAAATGCACAATATCCTGCAGTACAAGGAGGGAGATTTATAATAAAGTCCTTCATCTCAGTGTATGAGTATACCTGTACATCATTCACAGACTCACATTAAGTATAAGCCTCAAAGTAACAAATGTATCAAACAAACAAAACGTGAACATGTCTGCACTATCTGCATCTTTGTTTCTCTATGTAAGCATGACTGTCTTGCTAAACTCTCATTCCACAGCCACCTAATTGTTCATTCAATACATATTTATTTTGGGGCTGTATATTAACAGCTGTGTTTAGTACTACGATTCTGGAAAATTAGGCTCCCAGTGGCTTCTTGGAATCAAAGTCCTTGCAGACACTCAACAATGCCTCCAGGATAGATGAATGACATTTTTTCCTAGTCATTTAATGTATGTATTTTTTTTTCCTTTTGTTCAGAAAACAAGTTTCTTGAGGGCAGGGCTAATGTTTTTTGCTCTTTTAATACTGCATGCAGGATCTGCATTTTCCTGGAGAAATTATGAGGTATTTTATACTAGATGAAAATGAAAACATAACATAGAATTTATGGACTGCTGCCAAAGCAGTAGTTAGGGAGAAATTTATAGCATGAAATTCATATACTGGAAAAGGAGGTCTCAAATCAATGACCTCAGCTTCCACTGTTAAAAAAACAAAAAACACAAAATAAGCATAAGAAAGGAGATAATAACGATCAAAATTTATATCAACTAAAAAGAACACAAAAACAGAAATCAATAAAATCAAGAATTCATTCTTTGGAAAAAATAAAATAAAATTGATAAACCTCTAGGCAGACTGTTCAGGAAAAGGAGAGACACAATACAAATTACCAACATCAGCAACGAGAAAGGTGGTATTACAGATCCTGCATATGTTAAAAAGGTAAGAAGGGAATATTATGAATGACCCTATGCTAATATTATAGCAACTCAGATGAAATGGAAATATTTATTGAAAGACACACACTACAAAAAATTGCTCAAGAAGTCATAGAGAACCTATGGATGAAATGAATAGGCTTAACTATTAAGAAAATTGAATTTGGAATTTAAAACCTCCCCAAGAAGAAAACTCCTGGCCTAGATGGCTTCACTGATAAATTCTGCCAAATACACAAGGAGGAAATAGTACTAATTTTACACAACTCGTAACAGAAATTTAAGAGGAAGAACTACTTTCTAACTGGTTCTATGAGGCCAATATTATACTCACACCAAAGCCAGACAAACATTACAAGAAGAGAAAACTACAGACCAATATCTCTTATATTGTATTAACATAAAAACAAAAATTATCAGCAAAATTTTATCAACAATATATAAAGAGGATAATACCTTATGACAAAGTGAAGTTTATCCCAGGAATTCAGTTTTGGTTTAATATTTGAAAATGCAAACAAGCTTACAAAATTCACCATATAAACAAACTGAAAACTAAATGAAACCACATGATCATTTCCATAGAAAT
>NW_016107843.1:321037-339159 GCF_001604975.1 Cebus imitator | reverse complement strand
CAAAAAAAAAAGAAAAATCTACCGTTAACGTCATACTTAATAGTGAAAGACTACATGATTTTCCCCTAAGATCAGTAACAAGAAAAAAATATTTGCTCTCACCACTTCTATTCAACATTGAGTTAGAGTTCTAGCCAGTATAATCAAACAAAGAAAACAAATAAATGTCATCCAGATTGGAATGGAAGAAATGAAACACTTTTTATTCTTAAACAACATGAACGTCTGTGTAAAAAATCCAATTACAGCTACAGAAAAAAAGCTACTAAAACTAAAACCAAGGTTAGCAACTAGGTTTCAGGATACAAGATCAATATACAAAAATCATTGGTATTTCTGTTTATAGATAGTCCCTGACTTGTGATGGTTTGACTTACAATTTTTTACATTTAGGATGATGTGAAAACAATCTGCATTTAGTAGAAAACAGTATGATGGTCTATCAAAATGCTGGGCAGTGGCAGTGAGACATAAATCCTAGTCTTCCATGCAAGCATGAAGGTCAAGACCCAATATTCTAAAGGGTACTGTGTTGCCAGATGATTTTGCCCAACTATAGGCTAATGTAAGTGTTCTGAGCACGTTTAAGGTAAGCTAGGCTAGGCTATGGTGTTCACGAGATTAGATGTAGTAAACACATTTTCAATTTATAATGGGTTTATTGGGACATAAACCAACTGTAGATTGGAGAGAATCTGTACTAGCAACCATGAGAAATTGAAGTTCGATAAACAATAACATTTTAATAGCACCAAAAATATAAAACAGATAAATCTGGCAAAAGATGTGAAAGACTTGTACACCAAAGATTACAAAATATTGCTGAGAGAAATTAAACAAGACACTTGGTATAATTAAGATATGAATTCTCCTTAAATTGATCCATAGATTTAGCACAATTGCAATCAAAGTCTCAACAGGCCTTTTTTTATAGAAAATAAAAATTAAATTCTAAAATTTATAAGAAAATGCAAGAGACCTCAAATGAACAAAACAACTTTGAAGAACAACAATTTTGGACGAATTATACTATCTGATTTCAAAACTTATTATAAAGCTGTAGTAATCAAGAGAGTAAGGGATTAGAATCAAGACAGGCAAAAAGATCAATGAAATAGAACAGAGTTCAAAAATAGACTCATACATATATAGACACCTGATTTTCAACAAATATGTGATGGCAATTCAATGCAGAAAGATAGCATGTTGACATATAGTGCTGAAACAATTGGATAACCTTGTGCAAAAAGAAAAAAAAAGACTTTGGTCCATGATAGCTCACACCATAATACAGAAATTAATTCAATATTTATCTTAGACCTAAATGTAAAAACTAAAACTTTAAAACTTCTAGAAGAGAATCTTTGTGACCTTGGATTTGGCAAAGATTTCTTACGTACCATATCAATAGCATCATCTATTAAAAATTAATTAACTGGACTTCAACAAAGTTAAAAACATTTGCTCTTCAAAGGACACTCTTAAGAGAATGAAAAGAGAAACCACGGACTAGGAGAAAATATATACAGAGCATATGTCTGATACAATACTTGTATTCAAAATATATAAAGAACTCTCAAAATTCAATAATAAGAAAACAAATTACCCAATTAAAATATGTGCAAAATATTTTGACAGACACTTCACCAAATATATGCTAGTGGCAAACAAGCACACAAAAAGATGTTCAATATAATTAGCCATTAAGAAAATGCAAATTAAAAATACAATTAGATACCACTGCACATCTATTAAATGAAATTGAAAGTACGAAGACTGACGACCAGACCAAGATTTGGTGAGAATGCATAGGAACTGAAAATTTCATAGCCTGCTGCTGAGAATGTAAAATAGCATATAATAATAATATAATAATATAAATGTTAAACATATACCTACTATGTGATCTAGGTGTTTCATGTGTATATACCCAAGAGAAAACAAAGCACATGTTCATATAAAGACTTGTAAGAATGTTCATAGCAACTTTATTTGTAACAGCCCAAAACTGGAAGCAACTCAAATTTCCATCAACAGATGGATATGTCAACATTCTGATATTTCCATACAATGGAATGCTACTCAAAAATGAAACGGAATGAACTGTGATACATGCAGCAACATGGATGAAACTCAAAATAATGATGCTGATTGAAAAAACACAGACTTCCTCCATCCAAAGAGTACATCATGTTTGATTATATTGATATAAAATTCTAGAAAATACCAACTAATCTGTCTAAATTAATTATCTAAACAAACTAATCTATAGCAGAGAGTAGATCAGTGGTTGCTTAGGAAAGGGCACAAGGAAATGTCTGGGGATGAGACATATTGTGCTAATGATTTCACAGCTGTATATATATGTCAAAACTTATCATATTATTTTAAATATGTGCCGCTTATTTCAATTATGTCTCCATAAAGCTATCGGAAATGAAAGACAAAAAAACAGAATAATTATAACTCTTACATGAAAAGACTTATGATGATGAAATTAAATACTGTATACTCAAATGACTTTGGAAATAAGCAGCGTACAATGTGAGTTGCTGTTATTATCTGTGCCTGTTCTTTATCAGTTTTAAGTGTTGATGATAAAGTTTACATACACAAATTTTCACAGGACTTTTCTTGCTGTGTGAGGAGTATGCCTGCAATGATTGTGCCACATATGGTAATTTTAGTTCTTTTAAGCCTAGTTTGGCATAAATCAGCATTCATTTGCCAGAACATGACATATATTAAATCTTTCCCCCTCCCTATCTTTTTGTCTTTTAATCTTGACCCTGATTACCTTCCAGAAGCTCTGTGAGGATAGCTGGGAGCACTATTAGGTTCATCATTTATTCAGCATATATAACCAGCTATTTAAAAATTTACTGCAGAGGTGCATATCATCATTGGAGTTAAAATAAAACACACTAAGTATAAGTTCCATTTTTCAAAAGGCTTATTCAATAAGTTAAACCAGAGAAAGTAGAAAGTCTGCCTTCTAACTGCAAAATCAGGAAAAATATCTGTGCCTTGTCCAATCAAACATTTGAGGCCAAGCAAACTCCTTGGGAAAGCTTATTTTTTTTAATAAACCAATTTATGAGTTGAGGGCTAAAATGTTTTAGGAGCCGCATTGCTAAGCCAGAGGAATCAATATTTTTCTGTTAACGGGCAAGCTGTCACATAAACAAATCAGCTGAAAACCTCCATTTAGCAACTCACGAAAAATGCCTGCTCCAGAGGCACACCAAAGCCAGTTCTTTGCTCTACTTTGGTCTCCTAAGCTGGGCCAGCAAAAACCTCACCATCTTCTGTTCTAGTGAATATATGTATCACTGTTACATTTATTTAAAAGGTTCTAATTAATTTTGCTAAATAAAGGGCTGTAATTTGTTGATTCAAGAACAAAGGTTTTCCCTGTTATTTGGGAAAGGGGAGGTTAAGGCCTTATGTTGGTTCCATTTATTATGTCCTTTCTTCTTCTCCTGGAGTTACAAATGTGATGAATCATAGAGTCTCCTGGCAAGGCTGAGCTCATAACCTGAGATTTAGAGAGGAAATGAAAGACCCCATGGTTAAGACAACTACTTTTCTAAGGGCTTCCTATTTGCAGAGCTCTTTCGGTATCCTTTTCTTTTTTCTTTCTTTGGCCTTTCTGAATCGTAAAAAGCAGTGCTTACAGTCATTAAATGGAAATAGGAATGAATGCTGTTAAGATGTCCTATACTGTGCTGAACAAATCTTTGACTTATCATCATGCTATACTGAGACCTTCTCCTAGTTGGAACAAAGTGAATAGTCATTTATTTAAGCAACACCAAGTCAGCCAATTCTAGGCACCAAGTCTTGTGCTAGGTGCTAAGGATTAAACAACCTTTAAGAGTTTCTTTGAAAGGAAATGATATGTGAATGTAACATATTTCATGTGTGAACTCAGGTATAAAATGTGATACACAAACAACCTTTTTGGAAATCATTTACTGCATAAAACAAGATATTCCTCTGTGTGGGTATTCATGTGTATGACAGATGTGTGTCTTTCAGATTTTTGTTATAGCACAATACTGATAAGGAATGTGTCAGGTAGCATTTACCAAAGTTAGTTATGTACCATCTCCATCAGAATCACATGCAAGCGCTTGGGGAAAAAATATCCTTGGGCTCCACTCCAGTTCAAATTATCAGAATCTTGGAGGTAAGACCTAACATTAACTCAGTTCCTAGGTAACTTGGTGCACATCAAGTTTTAAAAAGTGCCACTGGAATGGAAGAAAATATTCTCAAATTAGGCATCCCACAAAGGTCTAATATCCAGAACCTATAAGGAACATGAAGAAACTAACACACACAAAAAAACGAAGAACTCCATTAAAAAGTAGGCAAAGGACATGAACATACACTTCAAAAGAAGACATACATGCGGCCAACAAGTATATGAAAAAACGCTCAGCACCACTAGTAATTACATAACTGCAAATCAAAGTCACAATGAGATACCAGCTCACACCAGTTAGAATGGCTACTATTAAAAAGTCAAAAAATAGCAGATGCTGGTGAGGTTACAAAGAGAAATTTTTATACACCACTGGTAGGAATGTAAATTAGTTCAGCCATTATGGAAAGCAGTTTGGCAATTTCTGAAAGAACTTAAAATAGAATTACCATTCTACCCTGCAATTCCACTATTGGGTGTATACCCAAAGGAATATAAATCATTCTGCCATAAAGACATGTGCACTATTCACAATAGCAAAGACATGGAATCAACATAAAAGTTCATCTACAGTAGACTGGATAAAGAAAATGTGGCACATATAAACCATGGAATACTATGCCACCATAAAAAATGACAAGATCATGTCCTTTGCAGCAACGTGGATGGAGCTGGAGGCCATTATCTTAAGCAAACTAATACAGGAACACAAAACCAAATACTGCATGTTCTCACTCATAAGTGGGAGCTAAATATTGAGTACACATGGGCACAAAGGAAGAAACAATAGACACCAGGGCCTACTTGGCGGTGGAGGATGGGAGGAGGGTGAAGATGGAAAAACTACCTATCAGGTACTATGCTTTTTACCTAGGTGACTAAGTAATTTGTACACCAAACCTTCATGACATACAATTTGCCTATATAAAAAAAACTGCATGTGGACCCCTGAATCTAAAATATTAAAAGTAAATAAATTAAAAATAAATATCAATTTTAAAATAAAAATTTTAAAAAGTGCTACTATATGAACGTTATAAGAATGATATCAGTTTTTAAAATGTGAAGGTGGCCTCTTGGATATAATGAGAGAAAAATACAGATGGTCTCTCCCACAACTCCTGAAAAAGGCATACAAGCTTCCTTGTGTCTGTGGTGGCTCAGGGTCACTACCTTTGAAATAGCAGTGTTATCTTCCCAGGGAGGAACAGAAATGTTTATTAGGGGAAAGTTTGACCAGCAGAGATGGGCAGTGGGAAGAAAAGGCTCAGGGAGGAACAGAAATGTTTATTAGGGGAAAGTTTGACCAGCAGAGATGGGCAGTGGGAAGAAAAGGCTCAGTACTTGGGAAATGAGTTCTTGGTTCTCATTCTGCTTCTGCTGCCCACCGGTTTTGTGAGATCAGAAGAATCATTTCTCTGATTGTTACTTTTATTTTTTTAATGCAAGGCAAAAATCACATAAATACACTTTTGCCACATAAAATATAAATCAATGCCTTCCCTGCCTATCTGATGAGGTCATTGTGAGGTGCCAGGGAAATAATGACATGGCAGAGGCTTGAAAAGAATAAAGGGCTTAACAAATGCGAAGTATTCAGTTTATTCTCCCATTACCATTTCTCCTCCTGAGAGTATCTGAAAGCAAAGTGATGTCCCCTCTATTTGGCTCAGAAGTGGGAGATCTAGCTGGCTTTCCTTTACCATTAACTTTCAAAGACTAAGTAATAACTGCCCCTACTGTCCCTTCTCCTCAGTCCTGAAGCAACCACTGGAATTCAGAGGAGACCATTGTGGCAGGATTCTTGGAGCAAAGGCCACATGAGAGGCCTACTGTCTATGGTTTCCTCAACATTTAATTTATATTTTAATAGAGGAAATCTGTGAGCTCAGAACCGTTGGGATTATTATCCAATGTTTATACTGGGCATAAGAAACCTGTAACTTGTTGCCATGGCAACAAGATTTCCTGTGTAGTATTTTTCAGACTTCCTGTGTAGTATTTTTCAGACTGGACTTCCTTAAATGAAAACATCTACACATCTACAGCACTGCTGCTCTTTGTCACAAAACGGAGGGCCGGTGTATTAGTTATCTATGACCATGTAACAAATTACTCCAAAACTTAGTGGTTTTAAACAAAAAACACTTATCAACTCACAGTTTCTGTGGGTCAGAAATCCAGGAGCTGCCAGATGGGATCTTCTAACTCACAAGGCGGCAATCAAGATGTAAGCTGAACTTGCAATTTCATCTTAGGAAGGATCAGCTTCTAAGCTTGCTCACATGGCTGTCAGCAGGATTTAGTTTTCTGGGGACTGTTTGTTAGACTGAGGATCTCAAGTTCTTGCTGGCTGTTGGCCAGAGGCTTCCCTCAATTCCTTGCCACATGGACATATTTATAAGGCAGTTCACAACATGGCAGTTTGCTTCTCTCAATGTGAGGACTCTGAGAAAGGGCGGGGGGCTAGAGAGAGAGAGAGAGAGAACTAATCTCAGAAGGGATAACCCATGACATTTGCTTATATCCTGCTAATTAAAAGCAAGTCACTAAATCCAGCCCACACTCAAGGGGAGGAGATTGCATAAGGGCATGAATACCAGGAGGCAGGAACCACTGGGGGCCCTCTTAGAAACACTTATTTAAAGGTCAATTAAATAATAAATTAGGCTCATGCCTGTAATCTCAACATTTTGGGAGGCCGAGGCAGGTGGATCACTTGAGGTCAGGAGTTTGAGACCAGCCTGACCAACGTGAAGAAACCCCAACTCTACTAAAAAAATAAAAAATTAGCCAGGCATGGTGGTGCAGACCTGTAATCCCAGCTCCCTGGGAGGCTGAGGCAGGATAATTGCTTGAACTTGGGAGGTAGAGGTTGCAGTGAGCCAAGATCATGCCACTGTACTCCAGTTAGGGCAATGAGAGTGAAACTCTGTCTCAAAAAATAAAAATAATAATAATAAATAAACTAGTGATTTGTCAATGAATTATATTTGTCATGTATCTCCCCTATTCACTATTTATCACAGTATAAATAGTGAAGTGTTCTAAGTACAAAACATGCTTAATTCTCTACTAAAGCATTTGTCTTATCTCATCCTATTATCATACAGGAAGATTTTTTTGTGCTCTTTAAATCTATAGTTATAGCACAGAGAAAGTAAAAATTATTTGAGAACATGGAATGACTTATTCTAGGTAATCAAGTTGGGGAAGTATTCATGAGCACATAAATAGTAGGGAATTTATAGAGGTAATATAGTATAGAACTTGATGATATTGACTCAAGGAGTCAAGGAGCTTTAAATTCTACTCCCCACTCAGCCATTTGGTAGCTGTGTGACTTTGGGCTGGTAAGTTAATTTCTCTTATGTCTTGATTTATTTGCCTAAATAATGAGGGCTAAAATAGTTCTTCAATCATAGGATTATTGTAAGGACTAAATGAAGACATATATTTAAAAAGAGGAGCACTGAGCCAGACACATATTAATTACTTAATATATACCATGTTATTATATGATTTATTGGGATCTTGAAGTAGGATGATGGTCACTAGATAACTTCCGTTTGAGGACTCTGAAATTAAGGGTTCATTCTACTACTAGTTGGAACTCCTAGGACTATAATATCATATTTTCCTTTATTTCCCCCATTGTATGAAGAGTTTGATTATGCTTTAATGTTCTCTAAGAATACGTTTCATCTTTACTCTCACATCTAACTTCTTCTTGGGGGTCAATCTGTATAGTTTTGACATTCTTTAGCAAAAAAACCCACCGTTACAGTTTTATGGTGACCCATTTTCAGGTAAATATGATGTATTAGAGGAAGAATTCCTGCCTCCACCAACCTTGAAGAGTGATTTATGTACAATGACAGGTTAAAATGAGCTAGTTTTCCACGCCAATATAAAACAGGTACTGGGAATTTTGTTCTTCCTGGTCCCTTGCTCTGCTCACTTAAAAGGTGATTTATTCTGATTCACTTCTCTATTTTTTCTGACTTTGCAATTACTTTCTCATGAGCAGACATCACTTCAAGTTTTCCTAATGCTTTTGTCCAGGGGAAAAGTCTCTGGAAATCACTAGCCAAGCCTTCTCGAGCTTATTTTGATGAGGCTTTGTTTATTACCTGCAGCGGAGTCCAGTGTTTAGATTCTCTATTGAGGTTACTTCAGCCCCAATTCTGTGATTTTTTTTCCCCATTTCCCCTCCACTACTTCCCTCATGCTTTCACTGCATCTGGTACCAATGAGAGTGCACTGGTGGAACTAAGAGCCCCTATCGTGCTATACCTTTTTGGGAACCTTCCAGCTTCACATTCCTGTTTATTTGCTCCTCTGAGTTCTTGTTAGCTTGATGCCTTTGGTTGGCTGAGGCATAGGAAATAATACATGTTTTGATAGCCTTTAGTTGTAACAGATAATTGATACCGCTCGTCCTCGGCCAGTTATTGACACTCAAATCATAGTTTTGTATGACAAGAATAGTAACTCGTTGAAAGAAAAGAAAACAGGATATCAGCAGGTTACTTTTGTAGATATCCTTTTAGGTATTCCTTGAAAATAACTGAACTAGGCCTTCACCCTGAAACTTGAGTATGCTCTGTGTTTAACTTTGCTAAACAGTTTAAAACCAGCCAACCTCTTCTTCTCTTCTGCTGAGAGATTTTTACCTTATGTGGATTCAAATAGAATGATGGGGGTGCCAAAGGAGTCAACAGTTACTGAACACTAACTGCTTCCCAGCCTCTGAGCCTAGTACTTAGCCAGGTTAGCTCATCTAGTGCTCACAGAACATTAAGAAATATGCATTACGATCTTCATAATATAGATGGAATAATTGAGAGAAGTTTTCTGATCATATTGGGCACATATCAGCCATCCCCGGGTGTGCAAGTCGGCTTCAGTCTTCAAGGATATTGAATGCAGATGTGCCTGAAATTGGCCTGTCTTTGAAAGAATATGCTAATCAAAAGCTATTAAACTGATTCCAGGGTCTGCAAAGCTGATCACATGACCTGGTTTCAGCACTAACATGCCTCTGCACCATGTGACATTTTCAGTAAGGTGCTATAGGGGCCGTAGATTCAATATGGAGGTGTCTCTGTTGTGTTGAATCTATGATGCTTCCAATCTTTTTTTTGTAAAATGTCTTTTGCTGATGTTTTTAGAATTTCAAAATATTTGTCAAAATAAGAATGAGGACTTTTCTATGAATGCAGCATGCTGCCATAATCTACACTAAATTTGGAGAATTAACTCTGCTACCATCCCTATCCATTTAGGTGTTCAGTAAATATTTATCCCACGCAGCTCATACTGTTTGTGACTGGATGTTATTACAAAAGATCATATCAAAAAAACTTCTGGGATGTGGCTCATTTATCATATTAGACATCAGTGTTCAAGCTATTACTACTGTTGGAATTATGTGTCTTCAGGAATTTTGTTACAGTGTTCTCAGGGCGCTGTGTGAGAACCTTGTAGCTCACAAGGGTAAACAAATCCATTTCAGGTGGATCCAGATCTTGAACCACCTCACATGAAGGATAGACGCATACCTCTTTCTCTAAGCCTAAGATTAAACATGTAGATCTTTAGCATCTAATCATAAGAGACATCTTTGAATAAAAGATGTTGTCCAAGCTTTCTTGGATACACTGACTATGCCTTCCATTATGCTCAATGATAAGAATGATCATATGGGCTGTTGGAAGAATATTTGAGTCTTCTCTGTTCTTAATCTGTACCAAGTTTTTATTCTACAAACAATGTCTATTCTTGAGCTACTTCGTGATATGCTAAAAAGACATTTCATGAATGTCAAGCAGTTGTTGATTTCTGAGCCTATTAGTGCATTTTCATGAATATATATTATTTTTTCTTACAACTCATGCTTCACGTTAGGTGAAAAAAAATGCCACTTACTTCCAAGGCACTGATTGCATTCTACTCAAAAAATGAGGTAATCTGCATAACCAAAATCTTACACAAATTGAAAAATAAAGACCTTGCTATTACTTCAGGAATCAAATGCTTTATAAATAGCTCTATCATCATGTCTTAACAATTTGTAATAATCCATTTACTATTTTTTCTAAGATAAGCCTTCTTTTTTTATTTATTTCAATTTATTTAGTTATATAATGTTTACTACATGCTGGTATTGTTCTAAGTGGTTAATTATACATTCATTTAAATTTACAATCACATGACTTAGGTAAAATTATTAAATTCATTTTACTGATGACCATACCAAGGCATACAGAGGATTAAGTAACTCACACAGCTGGTTAGTAGTAGAGCTGGGATTTCAACCCTGCCTTCAGGACCCCTGCTCCTCACTACTATGCTATACTACCTTTGTAATATCTTATGCTAACACCACATGTCTTCTGATACTTTATGGAAATATGGATGTGAAATCTTCATTTCTCACCTCTTGATGCTTATGAAACAATATGTTAATCCTATGGGATCCCAGACAGTTCTCTTAAATGCGTGTTTGTATATGTGATATGTGGGGGGATGTGGTGGAGGCAAAGTGGTGGTGATGGTGGTAAGGGTATCAGCATGTAGTATGAGTAAAGGAGGCAAGATTTTTGTATGTATAAAATTTATGTTATTTTAAGAGGCAGTAATTATATTATCATGTCAAGATTACAGCCTAGTCCTAGAGTATAATACCTCTGATGAGAAAAGTACCTTTAAGTAGTTCCATGCAGTCCAGATTAGTCAGGATAGCCTATCAAAATCATCGACTTTTCCATGTAAGATTAATTAAGAAACGTTAACCAAAAATACATATCCATTGGCTAGCCGTAGTGGCTCACACCTGTAATCCCAGAACTTTGGGAGGCCGAGCTGGGGGAATCGCTTGAGCCCAGAAGTTTGAGACCAGTCTGGGCAACATGGTGAAACCCCATCTCTACCAAAAAAAAAAAAAAAAAGAAAGAAAATTAGCTGGGCATGGTAGTGTGCCCCCATTACTTAACCAGCTACTTGGGAGGCTGAGGCAGGACAATGTTTTGAACCCAGGAATCAGAGGTTGCAGTGAGTCAAGATAGCACCATTGCACTCCAGCCTGGGCAACTGGAGTGAAACCCTGCATCCAAAAAACAAAATAAAATAAATAAACATACATATCCATTTTTCCAGACCATTTCATGGTAAAAATGTTTTCTTTTTTTTTTTTTTCTGACTATGCTCAATTTCTTCTCAAAATATCTTGGAGTTATCCCAATTTTATCTTAAATATCACAGATATGCACTAGTTATTGTAACAGATATTGCCAGCTACATTCATTCCTAATGCTGATGACCTATGTACCTCTCCTATGTTATGCATTTTGGAAAACTTTCTAAGTATCCTCATCAAAACTAGTGCAACTTCCAAAAGGATGGGCAAAGAGAGTTTTCATTGCTCCATAGGCCATTCCCACCTCAACCTTGAAGCCAGTCTTGCCACATAACTAATGAGGCAACCTCACAAAAATTACTTTCAGGCCCTCCATTCTGTCTGAGCTGCAGAATTGTGGAGTAATAGAAATGGTGCAGGAGCTGCTTTGCCCAAACTACTCTCCAGTCTCCTCTCTGTATTGCAAAATCAACAAAGCTGTTTCTTGTCTAGATAATTATGGGCAGAAAATCTGGGCTGCACATGGTCTAAAATCACAGAAGCACTTCTTATAGGTGGGTATGACAACAAAAGAACTAAGATTGTTTTTTGGAACTTATGTTCTAGCATGCATCCTGTAAATTCCCCAAACCATGTGTTGAGTCATATTCACTCAAAGCACAGGGGCCAAAGTGAAGAAATCTTGTATCTCCATATTCACTAGGGTAACAGATGACCTTGAATCAACCAGTTAGAAAGCAGGCTTAAAAGGGTTCCCTCCTTGTTTAAAGTGGGGTTCCTTGGGCCACAGAGGGTCCATGGTCTTATTATCAGACATCTGTAAGTATTTCTATGCAAATTTACTAAGTCTACATTTAGATTTTGATAGTGATATAAATATATTCAATTTAGCATAGTCTTTATAATTCCACCGACCAATTAATACGGTCTGTTACTGTATTTCAATACCTGCATGTGTGTAATTGAGTTTACTATCACATTACTGTTAAATAGTATCACTTTACTGTTATTGCCTAATTTTTTAAAAATGAAGTGGATGTAATATATAAAAGATATCATTATCATCCAGTAAAAGACAAATGACCTAACAGCCAACATAGTAATATAACCGGAGGAGTAAACTGCAGCCAGATTCCTTGGTTCCCACACCAAGAATCAAACTAGGGCCACCTGGGTGAAAACCAGGAATCCTAGCCACTAGACCGCCAGGGAAGTGGTATAGCTGTGACCGGAACTCAGGCTCTTGGTCTTCCTAACCCCGAAGAATGGAGCAAGGGACCCCAGAGGCACAGTGAGTTTTACAGCTGAAATAGAACTCATGGACCCAAAGAGTTTGCTAAAGTGTAGTTTATTAGGCAGAGTGAAAGGACAGCTCCCACGCTTTTGTGGGAGGGCATCCGGAGAGCATTCCAGCCCAGGCTGGGCAGGCTAGTTTTTACCTTTGAGTTATTCCCTCCCCATTCATGTTCTCATCCAATGAGGAGAGTTCTTTCAAACGTCCTCTGGATTGATTGATCTTTGACTCCCTTACCGGATTGGCTACTTGTTTTATAACCCTGAGTCACAGAGCCCCCACCTCCAAGAGACGTAGATGAGAAAAATAGAGATAAAGCTGGACCAGAGGGAGGAAAATTAGAGACAAAGGGCCCTACCTAGCCTGCCAGAGGCGGGAAAACCAGAGAATTCCTGCACTCGAAACAACACCCCCAGCCGACCCTAGGAAGTCCCTCTAACACAGTCCCTCAGTAAGAGCAGAGTTTTTACAGTAGTTTGAAAAAGAGAAAAGTCAAAAACAGTCTTACCTCTGCCTCGGAGCCTTTGCACCCACTGTTCCCTCTGTCTGGAAAACTGACCCTTCCCCCACCCAGTAACACCCAAATACTCTTTCACCTGCTTCAGGTTTCTATTACAAATACCACCTTCTCCATAAGGCCTTTCCTAAATTACAATTTGCAACTCCCTTTTCTCAAACTCTTTATCTTCCCTTCTCTGGATTTTTTTCTCCTTTGCACTCAATATCATCTGACGCACTACGAATTTCATTTATTTATTTGGTTTTCTGTCTTCTAACACTAGAATGTAAGCTTCATGAAGATGGGGAATTTTATTTTCCTCACAGATACATTTGCAGTGCCTGGAAAAGCACCATTGGTAATAAAAGGTGCTCAACTAATGCTTTTCAAATGAATGAACAAAGACATGAATGAACAAAGATTTACACTGCAAATACCAGTTTGCCTTTATCATCTTATTTGTCACATAAATATCATGAATTTGTATTTTGTCACTTCATAGATATGCTCACTTTTCATTTGGAAATCTATATTTATACTGCTGTAATGACAATTCATATAAGCAGCTTATTATATCTAAGTGATTCAGCTTGGATATTTGTCCCCTCCAAATTTCATGTTGAAATGTAATACCCAGTATTGGAGGTGGGACCTGGAGAGAGGTGTTTGGATCATAAGGCTGGAACCCTCATGAATGGCTAGGTGCTACCTCCTTGGTGTTAGGTAAGTTCTCTCTCTGAGTTCACGGGAGATCTGGTCATTTAAAAATCTGTGCACCTCCCCCGTCTCTCTCTTGTTCTTGTTCTCACCATGTGAGATGCCTCCTCCCCTTTCCATCCTGATTGTAAGCTTCCTGAAGCCCTCACTAGAAGCAGATGCAGGCACTACGCTTCTTGTACTATCTGTAGAACCATGAGCCAATTAAACCTCTTTTCTTTATAAATTACCCAGCCAAAGGTATTACTTTATAGAAATGCAAAAATGGCCTACTACATCTAGTGTTATGTCCCTACATATTTAAATAACACAAGAAGAAATAGTAAAGATAACACTTGTGTGCAGCCTTTCTTCCCCTTTAAAAGATATTTGTATGTTGTCCAAATTTTAAAAACAATGTTGAATAAGAAGATTGTTGGCTACTGAGTCATCAGGAAGGGATCCTGCTTGCTGGGGCACTCTGTGAGTCCATCTTTGTGTTTGATCTTTTAAGTTCCTCATGTCTCTTTCACCCTACCTTGGGCAGCAAAAACCATACAAAAGAAGAAGCGGGATGTGAGCTGTTGAGTAGCATTTTTTTACAGAAAAATAAAGTACTGTTACGGAAGTCAGTGCCTCCCCTGCCCACTAGTGTTACTCAAAAATTACAACAGCTTTAAGAATCCACCTTTTAAATAAGATCTCATTTCTCTGAAATTGCAGCTATTGTAAAGCATATTCAGAGGTTGATATGGTAGTGTATATTTTCCCCCTTAAGTTGATGGTTGTGACTATTAGGTAGTTGTTGAATGTACCCAAAACTCGATTGTTCTGGGGATGATTTCTCCACCAATTGTTCAATCCCAGAGAGTGTTTTGGTGGTGCTAGCTCAGTGCTCCAAATGCTTGCTAAGCTCTTTTTTCAGCTGTTTCTTTGATTATTTCAGAAGGCTCAGGACAGTACTTTCCAATACAAAAGGAACTCTATAATTTTAAAGGTATTTTATAAGTAGGCTTTTCCAGCCTCAATCTTGGAGGTGGGTATAAAAACACTGTCTTCTGGGGTTTCGAGCGGTCTCCCTCTTCCCACCCCTTATCCCTGCATCAATCATGGATATACCACCGACAGAAATCCTTAAATCTTTCATTTAGCTACAAAACAATAATGGTTTTGGAGCTTAAGCCTCAGAAATATGAGTAAGAAATCCAACCATCACAAAATGGCAGAGAGAAAAAAAAGGATGTTTTAGTTCATATGTAGAAAGTATAGATTACAGATGGGAAAATTCCTCTTTATCTTCCTCTCCTGAACATACAAAATATATATTGCTATAGGATTCTGTAGCTAAATAAAGATAAAATCAGCCTTAGTAAAAAATGATTCCCACATAGTCCTGACCATTATACCACATCTTTCTTCCACTTAGAGATTCACCCTTTATTGTGTGATTATCTTAGTACTACATCAAATGCAAAAAAAAAAAAAAAAAAAAAAAAAGAATTATTACACTATCTCCTTTTAGAAGTGTGATGTTGGATCCCATGTATCCAGTAGGAGCCTCCCGTCCTCTTCCTTCAAGAGTACTTCTGATACAGGTAGCCAGCATAATGTATAGCTGGCTCTCTGTATCCCTGTATTCTGCATCCTCAGATTCAACTAGCCGTGGATCAAAAACATTTGAAAAAGTACACTGTTAGTGGGAATGTAAATTAGTAAAACCACTATGGAGAACAGTTAAGAGTTTCCTCAAAACAACTAGAAATAGAGCTATCATACAATCTAGCAATCCCATTGCTAGGAATATACCCAAAGAAAGGAAACCAGTATATCGAAGAGATATCTGCAGTCCCATGTTTGTTGCAGTACTGTTCGCAATAGCAAATATTTGGAAGCAACCTATGTGTTCATCAACAGATGAATGGTTAGAGAAAATATGGGACATATACACAATGGAGTACCATTCAGTCATAAAAAAGAATGAGATCCTGTCATTTGCAACAACATGGATGGAACTGGAGGTCGTTATGTTAAGTGAAATAAGCCTGGCACAGAAAGACAAACTTGAGATGTTCTCACTTATTTGTGGGAGATGAAAACCAAAACAATCGAACTCATGGACATAGAGGATAGAAGGATGTTACCAGAGGCTGGGAATGATAGTTGGGGGTGGGGATAGGAAGACCTAGTACTTGCTAGCACAACAGAGGGAATACAGTCAATAATAATTTAATTGTACATTTTTAAATAACTAAAAGAGAAAGAGTATGATTGGATTGTTTGTAACACAAAGGATAAATGCTTGAGGTGATGGAAACCCCATTTTCCATGATGTGAATTACTTATAGCAAACAGATATGGGCAACTCAAAACCATATGTGAAAGTCCTATTATGTGCAAGGCTTTGTGCAAACATGTTTCTTTTTTATTGTCTAATAGGATCGAATACATGCATCACACATTCTCATTGAACCTTCTTGTTGAACATTTCTAATCACAATTTCCTAAAAATGTCTTTGCACTTGGCAGTGGCATTTCAAAACCCTTCCTATTGCCCAAAGGAATGATCAAATCCATACCTGATGAGGTAAAGATTTGATCAGCCTGTTCCATTTTCCAGGTCCTTTTTATCTTATACTTAGTGGACCCTGGCTGACTTCCAACTGCTAGCATCTGTATTTCTGTGCTTGAAGCCATCTCTTGTGGCAGGAGACTCCTCTGTCCATGCACACCATCGATTACAAGTGAGACAGAATAAACACTCACTGAGAGAAGTCCTTAATCAATGCCTGATGGGATCTGGTGGATAAATACCCCAGCTCTCTTGCCCCTGGTTGGAATAACTTAAGTGTGTCCTATACTGTCACCACAGAGTATCCCAGATGGATTGCTTTCCAGTTGCCCATATGCTAACTAGCTTGATAACACACCTGTGGCTGGCTGCCTCCCTGCCATGTTTCTCTTCCTCCATAATTCTCTGGAATTTCCTGGGATCGCCTCCCAAATAAACTACTTGCACTCTGACCTTTCTCTCTGTAATGTAAGCCACCAGCAGTTTCTTGCCATTTCTCAGGGCGTTGGGCTGGGATGGAGCATCAAGGACAAGGCAAGTTTTAGAAATACAATTTTAGGAACTTTGTGATTTTAAAAAAAGTAATCCAGTGTTGGTTTCATGTAAAATGATAACCCTGCCCCTCATTTCATTCTCCAAACTTGCGTCTCCTCTCTTTTATTAAGTAGGATCTTGAAGCTGCCTTTCACATTTACAGCCAGTGTTAATTTTTAAAAAGTGCATATGTAAGCCCGTCTTAATCTTCAAGAAACCTCCCTCTGCTGAAAATGCACAATGAGAAGAATTAGCAGCTGTTATCTGCTTCCACCTGTAGAAAGTCCCTCAGCTTCCCATGGGTTTAGTATGTATTTTTTCCCAGTGCTGTGTACCCAAGAAGAACCTAAGGGGCATTGAGTAATAATCACATGATATGACTGCTTAGACCACCTGTGTTCAGCAGCCTTGGATAAAAGCCTCAGGGGACCAAACTATCCTCAGTGAGAATTTTTGACACTTGATACTTCTCACAGGATCTGATCTTTCACTTTTTTTTTTTTTTTTTTTTTTTAGAAATACACAAAAACACGTTAGAAATTGATTATTGAGGTCAAGAAAAGTGTTCTTTGAAAAGGTGACATCTTGAAGAAATGGCTCATAGAAATCTTTTAGTTTTAATAGATTTAACACATACACAGTTGTATACATGAAACACCCATACATAGTGATGTAATATATATCCTATAATTTGGTACAATGCTCTGTAAAATAGGCAGGCAAATCAGGTATTACTGTTTCCATGTTATAGTTGAGGTTACTGATCCTTATAAAGTCAGGTATCTTGTAAATAATGCAGCCAGAGGTATCTCTTTCACTTATACTTGAAGGCCATACTTAATTTCCTCTAAATTCATCTCCTTTTCCCGAAAGTCTTCTATTACTTAAACCATGATACTGCTAGGGAATGAGAGGAAAAGACAGGAAGGGAAGGGGAGAAGAGAGAAGGGGAGGGAAATCAATAGAAAGAGAGAAAAATAGTAAAGTCCCTTTATTGAAAAAGGAGAGGCCGGGCGCAGTGGCTCATGCCTGCGATCCCAACACTTTGGGAAGCCGAGGCAGGTGGATCACCTGAGGTTGGTCAGGAGTTTGAGACTAGCCTGACCAAGATGGCGAAACCCTGTCTTTACAAAAAATACAAAAATTAGCTGGGCATGGTGGTGGGTACCTGTAATCCCA